>NC_054404.1:6462581-6787831 GCF_017976425.1 Toxotes jaculatrix | reverse complement strand
AAGTCAAAAAAATTTTTGACCTCAAAATGTCATAAAAAACGTCATAGTATAGTATGCCGTTTTTTTCGGACAAAAAAAGTCAAAAAATTTTTTGACCTCAAAATGTCATAAAAAACGTCATAGTATAGTATGCCGTTTTTTTCCGACAAAAAAAGTCAAAAAAATTTTTGACCTCAAAAAGTCATAAAAAACGTCATACTATAGTAAGGCGTCAAAAAATGCCAAAAAAAGTCAAAATTTTTTTTGACCTCAAAATGTCATAAAAACGTCATAGTATAGTATGGCGTTTTTTTCGGACAAAAAAAGTCAAAAAAAATTTTGACGTCAAAATGTCATAAAAAACTTCATAGTATAGTAATGCGTCAAAAAATGCAAAAAAAAGTCAAAAAATTTTTTGACCTCAAAATGTCATAAAAAACATCATAGTATAGTATGGCGTTTTTTTCGGACAAAAAAAGTCAAAAAAAATTTTGACCTCAAAATGTCATAAAAAACGTCATAGTATAGTATGGCGTTTTTTTCGGACAAAAAAAGTCAAAAAAATTTTTGACCTCAAAATGTCATAAAAAAACGTCATAGTATAGTATGGCGTTTTTTTCGGAGAAAAAAAGTCAAAAAATTTTTTGACCTCAAAATGTCATAAAAAACGTCATAGTATAGTAAGGTGTCAAAAAATGCCAAAAAAAGTCAAAAAATTTTTTGACCTCAAAATGTCATAAAAAACGTCATAGTATAGTATGCCGTTTTTTTTCGGACAAAAAAAGTCAAAAAAAATTTTGACCTCAAAATGTCATAAAAAACGTCATAGTATAGTATGCCGTTTTTTTCGTACAAAAACAGTCAAAAAATTTTTTGACCTCAAAATGTCATAAAAAACGTCATAGTATAGTATGCCGTTTTTTTCGGACAAAAAAAATCAAAAAAAATTTTGACCTCAAAATGTCATAAAAAAACGTCATAGTATAGTATGCCGTTTTTTTCCGACAAAAAAAGTCAAAAAATTTTTTGACCTCAAAATGTCATAAAAAACGTCATAGTATAGTATGGCGTTTTTTTCGGACAAAAAAAGTCAAAAAATTTTTTGACCTCAAAATGTCTTAAAAAAACATCATAGTATAGTAAGGCGTCAAAATCGGCCAAAAAAAGTCAAAAAATTTTTTGACCTCAAAATGTCATGAAAAACGTCATAGTATAGTAAGGCGTCAAAAAATGCCAAAAAAAGTCAAAAAATTTTTTGACCTCAAAATGTCATAAAAAACGTCATAGTATAGTATGGCGTTTTTTTCGGACAAAAAAAGTCAAAAAATTTTTTGACCTCAAAATGTCTTAAAAAAACATCATAGTATAGTAAGGCGTCAAAATCGGCCAAAAAAAGTCAAAAAATTTTTTGACCTCAAAATGTCATGAAAAACGTCATAGTAGAGTAAGGCGTCAAAAAATGCCAAAAAAAGTCAAAAAATTTTTTGACCTCAAAATGTCATAAAAAACGTCATAGTATAGTATGGCTTTTTTTTCAGAGAAAAAAAGTCAAAAAAATTTTTGACCTCAAAATGTCATACAAAACGTCATAGTATAGTAAGGCGTCAAAAAATGCCAAAAAAAGTCAAAAAAATTTTTGACCTCAAAATGTCATAAAAAACGTCATAGTATAGTATGGCGTTTTTTTCGGACAAAAAAAGTCAAAAAAATTTTTGACCTCAAAATGTCATAAAAAACGTCATAGTATAGTATGGCGTTTTTTTCGGACAAAAAAAGTCAAAAAAATTTTTGACCTCAAAATGTAATATAAAACGTCATAGTATAGTATGCTGTTTTTTTCCGACAAAAAAAGTCAAAAAATTTTTTGACCTCAAAATGTCATAAAAAACGTCAGAGTATAGTAAGGCGTCAAAATCGGCCAAAAAAAGTCAAAAAATTTTTTGACCTCAAAAAGTCATAAAAAACGTCATAGTATAGTAAGGCGTCAAAAAATGCCAAAAAAAGTCAAAATTTTTTTTGACCTCAAATTGTCATAAAAAACGTCATAGTATAGTATGCCGTTTTTTTCGGACAAAAAAAATCAAAAAAAATTTTGACCTCAAAATGTCATAAAAAAACGTCATAGTATAGTATGCCGTTTTTTTCCGACAAAAAAAGTCAAAAAATTTTTTGACCTCAAAATGTCATAAAAAACGTCATAGTATAGTATGGCGTTTTTTTCGGACAAAAAAAGTCAAAAAATTTTTTGACCTCAAAATGTCTTAAAAAAACATCATAGTATAGTAAGGCGTCAAAATCGGCCAAAAAAAGTCAAAAAATTTTTTGACCTCAAAATGTCATGAAAAACGTCATAGTATAGTAAGGCGTCAAAAAATGCCAAAAAAAAGTCAAAAAATTTTTTGACCTCAAAATGTCATAAAAAACGTCATAGTATAGTATGGCGTTTTTTTCGGACAAAAAAAGTCAAAAAATTTTTTGACCTCAAAATGTCTTAAAAAAACATCATAGTATAGTAAGGCGTCAAAATCGGCCAAAAAAAGTCAAAAAATTTTTTGACCTCAAAATGTCATGAAAAACGTCATAGTAGAGTAAGGCGTCAAAAAATGCCAAAAAAAGTCAAAAAATTTTTTGACCTCAAAATGTCATAAAAAACGTCATAGTATAGTATGGCTTTTTTTTCAGAGAAAAAAAGTCAAAAAAATTTTTGACCTCAAAATGTCATACAAAACGTCATAGTATAGTAAGGCGTCAAAAAATGCCAAAAAAAGTCAAAAAAATTTTTGACCTCAAAATGTCATAAAAAACGTCATAGTATAGTATGGCGTTTTTTTCGGACAAAAAAAGTCAAAAAAATTTTTGACCTCAAAATGTCATAAAAAACGTCATAGTATAGTATGGCGTTTTTTTCGGACAAAAAAAGTCAAAAAAATTTTTGACCTCAAAATGTAATATAAAACGTCATAGTATAGTATGCTGTTTTTTTCCGACAAAAAAAGTCAAAAAATTTTTTGACCTCAAAATGTCATAAAAAACGTCAGAGTATAGTAAGGCGTCAAAATCGGCCAAAAAAAGTACAAAAATTTTTTGACCTCAAAAAGTCATAAAAAACGTCATAGTATAGTAAGGCGTCAAAAAATGCCAAAAAAAGTCAAAATTTTTTTTGACCTCAAATTGTCATAAAAAACGTCATAGTATAGTATGGCGTTTTTTTCGGACAAAAAAGTCAAAAAAATTTTTGACCTCAAAATGTAATATAAAACGTCATAGTATAGTATGCCGTTTTTGTCCGACAAAAAAAGTCAAATTTTTTTTTGACCTCAAAAAGTCATAAAAAACGTCATAGTATAGTAAGGCGTCAAAAAAAGTCAAAAAAAATTTTGACCTCAAAATGTCATAAAAAACGTCATAGTATAGTAAGCCGTTTTTTTCGGACAAAAAAAGTCAAAAAAATTTTTGACCTCAAAATGTCATAAAAAACGTCATAGTATAGTATGGCGTTTTTTTCGGACAAAAAAAGTCAAAAAAATTTTTGACCTCAAAATGTCATAAAAAACGTCATACTATAGTAAGGCGTCAAAAAATGCCAAAAAAAGTCAAAAATTTTTTTGACCTCAAAATGTCATAAAAACGTCATAGTATAGTAAGGCGTCAAAAAATGCCAAAAAAAGTCAAAAATTTTTTTGACCTCAAAATGTCATAAAAAACGTCATAGTATAGTATGGCGTTTTTTTCGGCCAAAAAAAGTCAAAAAAATTTTTGACCTCAAAATGTCATAAAAAACGTCATAGTATAGTATGGCGTTTTTTTCGGACAAAAAAAGTCAAAAAAATTTTTGACCTCAAAATGTAATATAAAACGTCATAGTATAGTATGCCGTTTTTGTCCGACAAAAAAAGTCAAATTTTTTTTTGACCTCAAAAAGTCATAAAAAACGTCATAGTATAGTAAGGCGTCAAAAAATGCCCAAAAAAGTCAAAAAAAATTTTGACCTCAAAATGTCATAAAAAACGTCATAGTATAGTAAGGCGTCAAAAAATGCCAAAAAAAGTCAAAATTTTGTTTGACCTCAAAATGTCATAAAAAACGTCATAGTATAATAAAGCGTCAAAAAATGCCAAAAAAAGTCAAAATTTTTTGACCTCAAAATGTCATGAAAAACGTCATAGTATAGTATGGCGTTTTTTTCGGACAAAAAAAGTCAAAAAAATTTTTGACCTCAAAATGTCATAAAAAACGTCATAGTATAGTATGGCGTTTTTTTCGGACAAAAAAAGTCAAAAAAATTTTTGACCTCAAAAAGTCATAAAAAACTTCATAGTATAGTAAGGCGTCAAAAAATGCCAAAAAAAGTCAAAAAATTTTTGACCTCAAAATGTCATAAAAAACGTCATAGTATAGTATGGCGTTTTTTTCGGACAAAAAAAGTCAAAAAAATTTTTGACCTCAAAATGTCATAAAAAACGTCATAGTATAGTATGGCGTTTTTTTCGGACAAAAAAAGTCAAAAAAATTTTTGACCTCAAAATGTCATAAAAAACGTCATAGTATAGTATGCCGTTTTTTTCGGAAAAAAAAAGTCAAAAAAATTTTTGACCTCAAAATGTCATAAAAAACGTCATAGTATAGTATGCCGTTTTTTTCCGACAAAAAAAGTCAAAATTTTTTGACCTCAAAATGTCATAAAAAACGTCATACTATAGTAAGGCGTCAAAAAATGCAAAACAAAGTCAAAAATTTTTTTGACCTCAAAATGTCATAAAAAACGTCATAGTATAGTATGCCGTTTTTTTCGGACTTAAAAAGTCAAAAAAATTTTTGACCTCAAAAAGTCATAAAAAACGTCATAGTATAGTATGCCGTTTTTTTCGGAAAAAAAAAAGTCAAAAAAATGTTTGACCTCAAAATGTCATAAAAAACGTCAAAGTATAGTATGCCGTTTTTTTTGGCCAAAAAACGTCAAAAAATTTTTTGACCTCAAAAAGTCATAAAAAACGTCATAGTATAGTAAGGAGTCAAAAAAAGTCAAAAAAAATTTTGACCTCAAAATGTCATAAAAAACGTCATAGTATAGTAAGCCGTTTTTTTCGGACAAAAAAAGTCAAAAAAATTTTTGACCTCAAAATGTCATAAAAAACGTCATAGTATAGTATGGCGTTTTTTTCGGACAAAAAAAGTCAAAAAAATTTTTGACCTCAAAATGTCATAAAAAAACGTCATAGTATAGTATGGCGTTTTTTTCGGACAAAAAAAGTCAAAAAAAATTTTGACCTCAAAATGTCATAAAAAACGTCATAGTATAGTATGGCGTTTTTTTCGGACAAAAAAAGTCAAAAAAATTTTTGACCTCAAAATGTCATAAAAACCGTCATAGTATAGTATGGCGTTTTTTTCGGACAAAAAAAGTCAAAAAATTTTTTGACCTCAAAATGTCATAAAAAACGTCATAGTATAGTATGGCGTTTTTTTCGGACAAAAAAAGTCAAAAAAATTTTTGACGTCAAAATGTCATAAAAAACTTCATAGTATAGTAATGCGTCAAAAAATGCCAAAAAAAGTCAAAAAAAATTTTTGACCTCAAAATGTCATAAAAAACGTCATAGTATAGTAGGGCGTCAAAAAATGCAAAAAAAAGTCAAAAAATTTTTTGACCTCAAAATGTCATAAAAAACGTCATAGTATAGTATGGCGCTTTTTTTGGACAAAAAACGTCAAAAAAATTTTTGACCTCAAAATGTCATAAAAAACGTCATAGTATAGTATGGTGTTTTTTTCAGACAAAAAAAGTCAAAAAATTTTTTGACCTCAAAATGTCATAAAAAAAACGTCATAGTATAGTATGGCGTTTTTTTGGGAGAAAAAAAGTCAAAAAATTTTTTGACCTCAAAATGTCAAAAAACGTCATAGTATAGTAAGGTGTCAAAAAATGCCAAAAAAAGTCAAAAAATTTTTTGACCTCAAAATGTCATAAAAAACGTCATAGTATAGTATGCCGTTTTTTTCGGACAAAAAAAGTCAAAAAAAATTTTGACCTCAAAATGTCATAAAAAACGTCATAGTATAGTATGGCGTTTTTTTCGGACAAATAAAGTCAAAAAAATTTTTGACCTCAAAATGTCATAAAAAAACGTCATAGTATAGTATGCCGTTTTTTTCGGACAAAAAAAGTCAAAAAAAATTTTGACCTCAAAATGTCATAAAAAACGTCATAGTATAGTATGGCGTTTTTTTCGGACAAAAACAGTCAAAAAAATTTTTTGACCTCAAAATGTCATAAAAAACGTCATAGTATAGTATAGCGTTTTTTTCGGAAAAAAAAAGTCAAAAAATTTTTTGACCTCAAAAAGTCATAAAAAACGTCATAGTATAGTAAGGCGTCAAAAAAAGTCAAAAAAAAATTTGACCTCAAAATGTCATAAAAAACGTCATAGTATAGTAAGCCGTTTTTTTCGGACAAAAAAAGTCAAAAAAAATTTTGACCTCAAAATGTCATAAAAAACGTCATAGTATAGTATGCCGTTTTTTTCGGACAAAAAAAGTCAAAAAAATTTTTGACCTCAAAATGTCATAAAAAAACGTCATAGTATAGTATGCCGTTTTTTTCGGCCAAAAAAAGTCAAAAAAAATTTTGACCTCAAAATGTCATAAAAAACGTCATAGTATAGTAAGGCGTCAAAAAATGCCAAAAAAAGTCAAAATTTTTTTTGACCTCAAAAAGTCATAAAAAATGTCATAGTATACTAAGGCATCAAAAGATGCCAAAAAAAGTCAAAAAATTTTTTGACCTCAAAATGTCATAAAAAACGTCAGAGTATAGTATGGCGTTTTTTTCAGACAAAAAAAGTCAAAAAACATTTTAACCTCAAAATGTCATAAAAACGTCATAGTATAGTAAGGCGTTTTTTTCGGACAAAAAAAGTCAAAAAAAATTTTTGACCTCAAAAAGTCATAAAAAACGTCATACTATAGTAAGGCGTCAAAAAATGCCAAGAAAAGTCAAAATTTTTTTTGACCTCAAAATGTCATGAAAAACGTCATAGTATAGTAAGGCGTCAAAAAAATGCCAAAAAAAGTCAAAAAATTTTTTGACCTAAAAATGTCATAAAAAATGTCATAGTATAGTATGGCGTTTTTTTCAGACAAAAAAACTCAAAAAATTTTTTGACCTCAAAAAGTCATAAAAAATGTCATAGTATAGTAAGGCATCAAAAGATGCCAAAAAAAGTCAAAAATTGTTTTGACCTCAAAATGTCATAAAAAACGTCAGAGTATAGTATGGCGTTTTTTTCAGACAAAAAAAGTCAAAAAAATTTTTGATCTCAAAATGTCATAAAAAACGTCATAGTATAGTAAGGCGTCAAAAAATGCCAAAAAAAGTCAAAAATTTTTTTGACCTCAAAATGTCATAAAAAACGTCATAGTATAGTATGGCGTTTTTTTCGGACAAAAAAAGTCAAAATTTTTTTTGACCTCAAAATGTCATAAAAAACGTCATAGTATAGTATGGCGTTTTTTTTCGGACAAAAAAAGTCAAAATTTTTTTTGACCTCAAAATGTCATAAAAAACGTCATAGTATAGTATGGCGTTTTTTTCGGACAAAAAAAGTCAAAAAAATTTTTGACCTCAAAATGTCATAAAAAACGTCATAGTATAGTATGGTGTTTTTTTCAGACAAAAAAAGTCAAAAAATTTTTTGACCTCAAAATGTCATAAAAAACGTCATAGTATAGTATGGCGTTTTTTTCGGACAAAAAAAGTCAAAAAATTTTTTGACCTCAAAAAGTCATAAAAAATGTCATAGTATAGTAAGGCGTCAAAAAATGCCAAAAAAAGTCAAAAAATTTTTTGACCTCAAAATGTCATAAAAAACGTCAGAGTATAGTATGGCGTTTTTTTCAGACAAAAAAAGTCAAAAAAATTTTTGACCTCAAAATGTCATAAAAAACGTCATAGTATAGTAAGGCGTCAAAAAATGCAAAAAAAAAGTCAAAAATTTTTTTGACCTCAAAATGTCAGAAAAAACGTCATAGTATAGTATGGCGTTTTTTTCGGACAAAAAAAGTCAAAAATTTTTTTGACCTCAAAATGTCATAAAAAACGTCATAGTATAGTATGGCGTTTTTTTCGGACAAAAAAAGTCAAAAAAATTTTTGACCTCAAAATGTCATAAAAAACGTCATAGTATAGTATGGCGTTTTTTTCGGCCAAAAAAAGTCAAAAAAATTTTTGACCTCAAAATGTCATAAAAAACGTCATAGTATAGTATGCCGTTTTTTTCGGACAAAAAAAGTCAAAATTTTTTTTGACCTCAAAATGTCATAAAAAACGTCATAGTATAGTATGGCGTCAAAATCGGCCAAAAAAAGTCAAAAAATTTTTTGACCTCAAAATGTCATAAAAACGTCATAGTATAGTAAGGCGTTTTTTTCGGACAAAAAAAGTCAAAAAAATTTTTGACCTCAAAAAGTCATAAAAAACGTCATAGTATAGTATGGCGTTTTTTTCGGACAAAAAAAGTCAAAAATTTTTTTGACCTCAAAATGTCATAAAAAACGTCATAGTATAGTATGGCGTTTTTTTCGGACAAAAAAAGTCAAAAAAATTTTTGACCTCAAAATGTCATAAAAAACGTCATAGTATAGTATGGCGTTTTTTTCGGCCAAAAAAAGTCAAAAAAATTTTTGACCTCAAAATGTCATAAAAAACGTCATAGTATAGTATGCCGTTTTTTTCGGACAAAAAAAGTCAAAATTTTTTTTGACCTCAAAATGTCATGAAAAACGTCATAGTATAGTAAGGCGTCAAAAAAATGCCAAAAAAAGTCAAAAAAATTTTTGACCTCAAAATGTCATAAAAAATGTCATAGTATAGTATGGCGTTTTTTTCAGACAAAAAAAATCAAAAAATTTTTTGACCTCAAAAAGTCATAAAAAATGTCATAGTATAGTAAGGCATCAAAAGATGCCAAAAAAAGTCAAAAATTGTTTTAACCTCAAAATGTCATAAAAAACGTCAGAGTATAGTATGGCGTTTTTTTCAGACAAAAAAAGTCAAAAAAATTTTTGACCTCAAAATGTCATAAAAAACGTCATAGTATAGTAAGGCGTCAAAAAATGCCAAAAAAAGTCAAAAATTTTTTTGACCTCAAAATGTCATAAAAAACGTCATAGTATAGTATGGCGTTTTTTTCGGACAAAAAAGTCAAAAATTTTTTTGACCTCAAAATGTCATAAAAAACGTCATAGTATAGTATGGCGTTTTTTTCGGACAAAAAAAGTCAAAAAAATTTTTGACCTCAAAATGTCATAAAAAACGTCATAGTATAGTATGGCGTTTTTTTCGGACAAAAAAAGTCAAAAAAATTTTTGACCTCAAAATGTCATAAAAAACGTCATAGTATAGTATGGCGTTTTTTTCGGACAAAAAAAGTCAAAAAAATTTTTGACCTCAAAATGTCATAAAAAACGTCATAGTATGGTATGCCGTTTTTTTTCGGAAAAAAAAAGTCAAAAAAATTTTTGACCTCAAAATGTCATAAAAAACGTCATAGTATAGTATAGTATGGCGTTTTTTTTCGGACAAAAAAAGTCAAAAAAATTTTTGACCTCAAAATGTCATAAAAAACGTCATAGTATAGTATGGCGTTTTTTTTGGACAAAAAAAGTCGAAAAAATTTTTGACCTCAAAGTCATAAAAAACGTCATACTATAGTAAGGCGTCAAAAAATGCCAAAAAAAGTCAAAATTTTTTTTGACCTCAAAATGTCATAAAAAACGTCATAGTATAGTAAGGCGTCAAAAAATGCCAAAAAAAGTCAAAATTTTTTTTGACCTCAAAATGTCATAAAAAACGTCATAGTATAGTATGGCGTTTTTTTCGGACAAAAAAAGGTCAAAAAATTTTTTGACCTCAAAATGTCATAAAAAACATCATAGTATAGTAAGGCGTCCAAAAATGCCAAAAAAAGTCAAAAAAAAATTTTTGACCTCAAAATGTCATAAAAAACGTCATAGTATAGTAAGGCCTCCAAAAATGCCAAAAAAAAGTCAAAAAATTTTTTTACCTCAAAATATCATAAAAAACGTCATAGTATAGTAAGGCGTCAAAAAAATTTTGACCTCAAAATGTCATAAAAAACGTCATAGTATAGTATGGCGTTTTTTTCGGACAAAAAAAGTCAAAAAAATTTTTGACCTCAAAATGTCATAAAAAACGTCATAGTATAGTATGGTGTTTTTTTCAGACAAAAAAAGTCAAAAAATTTTTTGACCTCAAAATGTCATAAAAAACGTCATAGTATAGTATGGCGTTTTTTTCGGACAAAAAAAGTCAAAAAATTTTTTGACCTCAAAAAGTCATAAAAAATGTCATAGTATAGTAAGGCGTCAAAAAATGCCAAAAAAGTCAAAAAAATTTTTGACCTCAAAATGTCATAAAAAACGTCAGAGTATAGTATGGCGTTTTTTTCAGACAAAAAAAGTCAAAAAAATTTTTGACCTCAAAATGTCATAAAAAACGTCATAGTATAGTAAGGCGTCAAAAAATGCAAAAAAAAAGTCAAAAATTTTTTTGACCTCAAAATGTCATAAAAAACGTCATAGTATAGTATGGCGTTTTTTTCGGACAAAAAAAGTCAAAAATTTTTTTGACCTCAAAATGTCATAAAAAACGTCATAGTATAGTATGGCGTTTTTTTCGGACAAAAAAAGTCAAAAAAATTTTTGACCTCAAAATGTCATAAAAAACGTCATAGTATAGTATGGCGTTTTTTTCGGCCAAAAAAAGTCAAAAAAATTTTTGACCTCAAAATGTCATAAAAAACGTCATAGTATAGTATGCCGTTTTTTTCGGACAAAAAAAGTCAAAATTTTTTTTGACCTCAAAATGTCATAAAAAACGTTATAGTATAGTATGGCGTCAAAATCGGCCAAAAAAAGTCAAAAAATTTTTTGACCTCAAAATGTCATAAAAACGTCATCGTATAGTAAGGCGTTTTTTTCGGACAAAAAAAGTCAAAAAAATTTTTGACCTCAAAAAGTCATAAAAAACGTCATAGTATAGTATGGCGTTTTTTTCGGACAAAAAAAGTCAAAAATTTTTTTGACCTCAAAATGTCATAAAAAACGTCATAGTATAGTATGGCGTTTTTTTCGGACAAAAAAAGTCAAAAAAATTTTTGACCTCAAAATGTCATAAAAAACGTCATAGTATAGTATGCCGTTTTTTTCGGACAAAAAAAGTCAAAATTTTTTTTGACCTCAAAATGTCATAAAAAACGTCATAGTATAGTATGGCGTCAAAATCGGCCAAAAAAAGTCAAAAAATTTTTTGACCTCAAAATGTCATAAAAACGTCATAGTATAGTAAGGCGTTTTTTTCGGACAAAAAAAGTCAAAAAAATTTTTGACCTCAAAAAGTCATAAAAAACGTCATACTATAGTAAGGCGTCAAAAAATGCCAAAAAAAGTCAAAAAATTTTTTGACCTCAAAATGTCATGAAAAACGTCATAGTATAGTAAGGCGTCAAAAAAATGCCAAAAAAAGTCAAAAAAAATTTTGACCTCAAAATGTCATAAAAAATGTCATAGTATAGTATGGCGTTTTTTTCAGACAAAAAAAATCAAAAAATTTTTTGACCTCAAAAAGTCATAAAAAATGTCATAGTATAGTAAGGCATCAAAAGATGCCAAAAAAAAGTCAAAAATTGTTTTAACCTCAAAATGTCATAAAAAACGTCAGAGTATAGTATGGCGTTTTTTTCAGACAAAAAAAGTCAAAAAAATTTTTGACCTCAAAATGTCATAAAAAACGTCATAGTATAGTAAGGCGTCAAAAAATGCCAAAAAAAGTCAAAAATTTTTTTGACCTCAAAATGTCATAAAAAACGTCATAGTATAGTATGGCGTTTTTTTCGGACAAAAAAAGTCAAAAAAATTTTTGACCTCAAAATGTCATAAAAAACGTCATAGTATAGTATGGCGTTTTTTTCGGACAAAAAAAGTCAAAAAAATTTTTGACCTCAAAATGTCATAAAAAACGTCATAGTATAGTATGGCGTTTTTTTCGGACAAAAAAAGTCAAAAAAATTTTTGACCTCAAAATGTCATAAAAAACGTCATAGTATGGTATGCCGTTTTTTTCGGAAAAAAAAAGTCAAAAAAATTTTTGACCTCAAAATGTCATAAAAAACGTCATAGTATAGTATAGTATGGCGTTTTTTTCGGACAAAAAAAGTCAAAAAAATTTTTGACCTCAAAATGTCATAAAAAACGTCATAGTATAGTATGGCGTTTTTTTTGGACAAAAAAAGTCGAAAAAATTTTTGACCTCAAAGTCATAAAAAACGTCATACTATAGTAAGGCGTCAAAAAATGCCAAAAAAAGTCAAAATTTTTTTTGACCTCAAAATGTCATAAAAAACGTCATAGTATAGTAAGGCGTCAAAAAATGCCAAAAAAAGTCAAAATTTTTTTTGACCTCAAAATGTCATAAAAAACGTCATAGTATAGTAAGGCCTCCAAAAATGCCAAAAAAAAGTCAAAAAATTTTTTTACCACAAAATATCATAAAAAACGTCATAGTATAGTAAGGCGTCAAAAAAATTTTGACCTCAAAATGTCATAAAAAACGTCATAGTATAGTATGGCGTTTTTTTCGGACAAAAAAAGTCAAAAAAATTTTTGACCTCAAAATGTCATAAAAAACGTCATAGTATAGTATGGTGTTTTTTTCAGACAAAAAAAGTCAAAAAATTTTTTGACCTCAAAATGTCATAAAAAACGTCATAGTATAGTATGGCGTTTTTTTCGGACAAAAAAAGTCAAAAAATTTTTTGACCTCAAAAAGTCATAAAAAATGTCATAGTATAGTAAGGCGTCAAAAAATGCCAAAAAAAGTCAAAAAATTTTTTGACCTCAAAATGTCATAAAAAACGTCAGAGTATAGTATGGCGTTTTTTTCAGACAAAAAAAGTCAAAAAAATTTTTGACCTCAAAATGTCATAAAAAACGTCATAGTATAGTAAGGCGTCAAAAAATGCAAAAAAAAAGTCAAAAATTTTTTTGACCTCAAAATGTCATAAAAAACGTCATAGTATAGTATGGCGTTTTTTTCGGACAAAAAAAGTCAAAAATTTTTTTGACCTCAAAATGTCATAAAAAACGTCATAGTATAGTATGGCGTTTTTTTCGGACAAAAAAAGTCAAAAAAATTTTTGACCTCAAAATGTCATAAAAAACGTCATAGTATAGTATGGCGTTTTTTTCGGCCAAAAAAAGTCAAAAAAATTTTTGACCTCAAAATGTCATAAAAAACGTCATAGTATAGTATGCCGTTTTTTTCGGACAAAAAAAGTCAAAATTTTTTTTGACCTCAAAATGTCATAAAAAACGTTATAGTATAGTATGGCGTCAAAATCGGCCAAAAAAAGTCAAAAAATTTTTTGACCTCAAAATGTCATAAAAACGTCATCGTATAGTAAGGCGTTTTTTTCGGACAAAAAAAGTCAAAAAAATTTTTGACCTCAAAAAGTCATAAAAAACGTCATAGTATAGTATGGCGTTTTTTTCGGACAAAAAAAGTCAAAAATTTTTTTGACCTCAAAATGTCATAAAAAACGTCATAGTATAGTATGGCGTTTTTTTCGGACAAAAAAAGTCAAAAAAATTTTTGACCTCAAAATGTCATAAAAAACGTCATAGTATAGTATGGCGTTTTTTTCGGCCAAAAAAAGTCAAAAAAATTTTTGACCTCAAAATGTCATAAAAAACGTCATAGTATAGTATGCCGTTTTTTTCGGACAAAAAAAGTCAAAATTTTTTTTGACCTCAAAATGTCATAAAAAACGTCATAGTATAGTATGGCGTCAAAATCGGCCAAAAAAAGTCAAAAAATTTTTTGACCTCAAAATGTCATAAAAACGTCATAGTATAGTAAGGCGTTTTTTTCGGACAAAAAAAGTCAAAAAAATTTTTGACCTCAAAAAGTCATAAAAAACGTCATACTATAGTAAGGCGTCAAAAAATGCCAAAAAAAGTCAAAAATTTTTTTGACCTCAAAATGTCATGAAAAACGTCATAGTATAGTAAGGCGTCAAAAAAATGCCAAAAAAAGTCAAAAAAATTTTTGACCTCAAAATGTCATAAAAAATGTCATAGTATAGTATGGCGTTTTTTTCAGACAAAAAAAATCAAAAAATTTTTTGACCTCAAAAAGTCATAAAAAATGTCATAGTATAGTAAGGCATCAAAAGATGCCAAAAAAAGTCAAAAATTGTTTTAACCTCAAAATGTCATAAAAAACGTCAGAGTATAGTATGGCGTTTTTTTCAGACAAAAAAAGTCAAAAAAATTTTTGACCTCAAAATGTCATAAAAAACGTCATAGTATAGTAAGGCGTCAAAAAATGCCAAAAAAAGTCAAAAATTTTTTTGACCTCAAAATGTCATAAAAAACGTCATAGTATAGTATGGCGTTTTTTTCGGACAAAAAAAGTCAAAAATTTTTTTGACCTCAAAATGTCATAAAAAACGTCATAGTATAGTATGGCGTTTTTTTCGGACAAAAAAAGTCAAAAAAATTTTTGACCTCAAAATGTCATAAAAAACGTCATAGTATAGTATGGCGTTTTTTTCGGACAAAAAAAGTCAAAAAAATTTTTGACCTCAAAATGTCATAAAAAACGTCATAGTATAGTATGGCGTTTTTTTCGGACAAAAAAAGTCAAAAAAATTTTTGACCTCAAAATGTCATAAAAAACGTCATAGTATGGTATGCCGTTTTTTTCGGAAAAAAAAAAGTCAAAAAAATTTTTGACCTCAAAATGTCATAAAAAACGTCATAGTATAGTATAGTATGGCGTTTTTTTCGGACAAAAAAAGTCAAAAAAATTTTTGACCTCAAAATGTCATAAAAAACGTCATAGTATAGTATGGCGTTTTTTTTGGACAAAAAAAGTCGAAAAAATTTTTGACCTCAAAGTCATAAAAAACGTCATACTATAGTAAGGCGTCAAAAAATGCCAAAAAAAGTCAAAATTTTTTTTGACCTCAAAATGTCATAAAAAACGTCATAGTATAGTAAGGCGTCAAAAAATGCCAAAAAAAGTCAAAATTTTTTTTGACCTCAAAATGTCATAAAAAACGTCATAGTATAGTATGGCGTTTTTTTCGGACAAAAAAAGGTCAAAAAATTTTTTGACCTCAAAATGTCATAAAAAACATCATAGTATAGTAAGGCGTCCAAAAATGCCAAAAAAAGTCAAAAAAAAATTTTTGACCTCAAAATGTCATAAAAAACGTCATAGTATAGTAAGGCCTCCAAAAATGCCAAAAAAAAGTCAAAAAATTTTTTTACCTCAAAATATCATAAAAAACGTCATAGTATAGTAAGGCGTCAAAAAAATTTTGACCTCAAAATGTCATAAAAAACGTCATAGTATAGTAAGGCGTCAAAATCGGCCAAAAAACGTCAAAATTTTTTTTGACCTCAAAATGTCATAAAAAACGTCATAGTATAGTAAGGTGTCAAAATCGGCCAAAAAAAGTCAAAAAAAATTTTGACCTCAAAATGTCATAAAAAACGTCATAGTATAGTAAGCCGTCAAAAAATGCCAAAAAAAGTCAAAATTTTTTTTACCTCAAAATGTCATAAAAAACGTCATAGTATAGTCAGGCGTCAAAAAATCGGCCAAAAAAAGTCAAAAATGTTTTTGACCTCAAAATGTCATAAAACACGTTATAGTATAGTAAGGCGTCAAAAAAATATTTCATCTCAAAATGTCATAAAAAACGTCATAGTATAGTAAGGTGTCAAAAAATGCCAAAAAAAGTCAAAAATTTTTATTTACCTCAAAATGTCATAAAAAACGTCATAGTATAGTAAGGCGTCAAAAAATGCCAAAAAAAGTCAAAAAAAATTTTGACCTCAAAATGTCATAAAAAACGTCATAGTATAGTAAGGCGTCAAAAAATTCCAAAAAAAGTCAAAAAAAATTTTGACCTCAAAATGTTATAAAAAACGTCATAGTATAGTAAGGCATCAAAATTTAAGTAAATATGAAATAATAATGATTGTTTCACAGTTAAATAATAGGCTAGAAAGAAATTTCCCCCCACAACTCCACCAAACCCTGCAGCTCCATCTAAAACCTCTCTGTCTGAAACAGTCATGTTTAAAACAGCAGCAACATTATGCTCTCCGTTATATGCTGTGTGTCGCGGTAGTACGGGGTCGAGCTAGTCGGGTTGGACTCGGGGACTGTCGTGTGGTGGATGTAGCTGCGTGTAGCTGCCGCTTAGCTTGTTATCCTAGCTGATTAGCCTTAGGCCAGCTCGGTTGTGGCCGGGTTCTCGTCCGGCTGACCCATAGAGTAACCGCCTCTTCGCCAAATATGGAAAGTACACTTCCATTAAAATCCAAAATGCCCATGGTTTGGTCACAAAACCGACTCCCTGAAACCAATGGATGACGTCACGGTGCTACATCCATTATACAGTCTATGTCATTCTCAGGGTAGGTGGACAAACAGGTGGCTCCAAGGTAAAAACAACTTACTGCATGTGAAGTTGAGTTCGTGGAACTCAGTGACTATGAGCAGCTCACAGCTATACTTCTGGAAAGTCAGGTAGCTGAGCCATTGGAAGACCACTGGCATCTGCTGGGTGCTTCTGTTGAGGGGAAGAGGAAAGAAAAGTGTGTTACATGTAGCAGTGGACACTATTTACAATAATTTACCATAATTTACAACTAAGACCTGAAAAAGTTGCTTTATCAAAGGTCCAGATCATGAGCTTGGCATAAGGTTACCTCATCTTACTAATTAAATGAAAAACTATGGCGTCTTACCTTAGGAAGCCAGATCCCACCAAGATTCCTGCAATATTGAGCAGAGCCATACCAGTGTTGACCATGTTAGGGTCTTGGACCACTCCTAATAGCACCACAGTCAGCAACTCACCTGTGGAAAAGAAAAAATACACTGTATACAACTGAAAACCACAAACAGTGGAAACATGACATTAAAGCAGTGCTTCTCAACTATTTTCTGTCACGCCCCCCCTAGGAAGAATTTATTTTAATTTACATTACGACCCCCGGCCGCTGCTGGTGCAACTATGTATAGATAATAAACACGCCAGTCATTGCTCGTCTCCCACCATAGTCACAGTGAAGCCAAGCGCTACATATGCTTCGTCATATTTCCTCGTCTTAGCTTTCGGGTGACGTTCGTTTGTCTCATTATCTCCATCTCAGCGGTGCCGAGATGGAGATAATGGCATGCGATGCAATTAATCTTAAATATTTAGAGGGAACAAACTAGTAATGAAGACAAACGTTTCAAGAGTTAAAGGATATGAATGATAGAGATGAGCAGTCAGTCATGTCCCTTTTTATGATGGATAATACTAAGCTTGATGAGATGATGGCTCTGTAAATATGTGCTTGGGAGCTTGCTCATGTAAGTAAAAAGAAAAATTTTCCCCTTGATCACCTCAGCTCACCTATGATATGTGGTACCAGGACTACAGCGGTGAAACACAGGAACCGTAAGCTGTCAGGGTGCATCCCCACCGTCCTGAGAAGAAAGCAGGCAGGGCCAAAAACATAAGTCAAAGGAAGCATTAATGCTGAGACAGGTTGAGGGTGCACATGCTGAATATGGGATCCATTAAATTTTTAGGTTTAATGTGCAGCTTGCGTTCACCCCCTAAAAAGCTGATACTGTATGATGCTCCATGGCAAATGTATATGCACTTACCAGTAAAGGAAGGAGGTGAAGATGAAGACACTCAGGATGCTGAAGGGAAGGATGTGGAAGATGTAAGCCAAGAACATTTGCCATTTACTGTACAGACCATCCTGACTCTCCTGATCACTGATGGCTCGCAATGCCGGGACTGTTGAGAAAAACAGAGAGAGAGAGAGAGACAGGAGAGAGCAGATATTGCAATGAGACTAAAGCTTATGACTCTCTGAAATGACTTCAGTTTATGAATATGTACTTTTGTCATTATCCTATTCATAGTTTATATTAGTTGCTTCAAATCTTGATTTTGAGATGCTTGATATCTTGGCTGAGTAAAAGTGGAACTCAAAGGTGTCTAAGTTCCAGATTAGGGTGTGTTCTTGGATTTATTCTGCAAATTTATCCAGAGAACTCAATAAATCTGTTTCTTGGAACAATCCAGCTGATCTGTATTCTATCCTATCAGCTGTTATCTGTGATTCAAGGTCAGTCACTGCCTCTGGCTGTTTGGGAGCTTACGGACAGCTTTTAATTGTCTTTTAACTCCAGTTTGACTTCTGCTCAGCCCAGTGTTTTATCACATCTGTTATCCTCCATATCTGTGACAGCCAGAGCCCTAAAGCTGAGATTTCAAACTCAGCTGATAACTAAGGAATACATTGAAGTGATAATCAACCCATATGGCCAATATGGTTCATTGGTTGAATATATAATTCATATGATCTTTTAACAAAAACCGTGTGTACAAAGCTAATGTTACAATAGATTCTACTAAACCCTTCAAACGTCAGACTTCACTAAACTCTAAAATCATTTGTAAAATCACCATTGTGAATCACATAAAGATCCTAACATATTTCACACATTTATGATAACATTTATGATTTATGTTCTGTGAAAGGAACCACTGTTGGTGGTTTAGTTCTTGCAGTTAAGTGAGATTCAGCTGTTTTTCCTCTTTCTGGGTCTACAAAGTATATGTGTAAAAGTTTGTATGTGAGGTTACTTTAAGTTAAAGCAGCTGCTGTAAATACCAAACATGAACTTGTCTAACACAGAAAGACATAAATACATGTGCACACAGATAGTAGAGGTACTGTAGGTCTGTAGGTAAAAAGGCACTGAGGTTCATTGAACTCTAAATGGAGAAAAGGTCATTCTCCCCCTCGTAGGTAGTCTAAAAATGCACCTCTCGAACAACTGTGTAAAGCCAGTAGAAACTACAGCAAATAAAAGGTAACATGTAATCCATATGCACACACTCATACACAGAAATGAAAGCTATTCTGATTGAAAAAAAATTGTTTATACTGATATTTGTTATGTATAACAGAACTAAAATACTTGCACTATAGTTTATCTTACAATTTATCACTTAAACTTTTTCTCTGACCTAAGAAAGACACTGAAAGTACATGAAGTCTCTTTGGACCCTTTCACCAAATAAAATCCAAGCTAGACTTTACACATTTATGCTGAAGGGAACAAAAATACTGCAGACAGCAGACCCCTTTCGCCTACTGAACAAGAGATAAGTGAGCTCACGCAGCTGAGATAAAGACTTTTCAAACATGCTGTTTAACAAAGATAATACATCACTTTTACTAAGGTGATAGACCACTCGCACTTCACTCACTTCAGGTAGATGTTTATTGGGTGATGTTATCAGACACATGCTGCTAGATGGACTATAATGTCACATTATGTAACTGCTGAAATAAGGTAACTCGCTACACATTTAACTCTTGACTTAAGTTTTGTCTTTTGCCTCTAATATTCCAGTTACTGTTTACCTGCAGGCAATTGAATTGAAAAACTTGGAGCCATGGCTTGGTGCTATCAGTATCAGTACCAGTTTACAGAGCTCCTTCATAGACAGCAGCTGGGAGGATACACTTCAATCCTTGTGTTTTCAGGTAATCCATACAGTTAATGTGCTACTGCACTTCAACAAATGTACCACTTTGAGTAAACTGTGTTTCCCCCTCTATGCACAGATGTTTGGTGTTGGTGGAACTCACAGAGAGCTACGGCGTTCAGCATGCCAGTGTAGGGCGAAGCACCAACGCACTGATAGATGATGCCGATGCGGTCCTGCAAGGCGCCCTTAGTGACGTCGTTGTCTAAGTGCATGACGAAGAAGGCCACAAAGAGACCGTAGATCAGGTTCTGGGACAGACGCATCAGTACACCCATCCTATCCCTGGACAAGTTTCTTACAGTCCGCCTGCATGCAAAACACAGAAAAATACATAGAAAGGCACACACACACCCAGCAGGTATGAGCGATGAAAGAATAATCTTTTGTTGACATTACTTGGCCTGATTTTAGAACTACAGTAAACTTACCTAATGCCCTGCATAATGTATGAAAGAGATCTACTTCTATCTATATGTCAATTAAATCATTAATAAAGCAAAAATGACATTAAATAAGTATTTCTAGTACGTTAGTTGATGTGTTTTCACAGAAGAGGTGGGTATTTATAAACTACATTTAAAAAAAATAATTGAGTCATATTTAGTTCTAGTTTTCAAAGAAAGCCAAGATTTCCTCATTAAAAAACAGGATATGGCTGGAGTCTCCAAAATCTAAATCTAATTATTTCTGTAGTTTAAGCACTCAGCTTAAGCACTGACCTGAGCAGAACTTCAAGTTTGGCAGCACCGCTGGGTGACTCTTTGCTCTTAAAGGGAATCGCTGGCTTCTCTACCCGCTGCAGACTCTGCTCTATTTTTCCCAGCATGCTCTGGTAGATGGTAGACCTCTGATAGGTGGAAGTGATCTCATGCATGCGACTGAATGTGGCTGCCTCCCTCTCACTGTTGCGTGTGTCCACCGAAGTGAAGTCAACTGTTTAACATCACAGCAAAATATTTTAATGAACATGCTACAGGAGGCCCCACTCTCTCAGATGTACTGTACATATTCTTTACTTGTTTGTGTTCCAACAGAGCTGTGTGGCAAATCCAGGATCATAGCATACAGTACCATAGATGTCAAAGGGGTTGCAGTACTCTGGACACTCATATCCACATTGACTAAAGAAGTCCACCATCTCTTCTGGCTGCCCACAGAACACCAGCTCTCCACAGCTCATTATAGCTATCCTACTGAACACCTGGGGGACATATGTAGACACAAACATACACACAGACCAATAAATAGTTTAATTTCATCAGCAAATGCCTTAACTACCTCATGTCTTGGGGAAAAAAATGGTGAGGTTTTCTGCGATAAAGGATCAGTTTGCATTTTTCTTGAGTGTGAAAACAACGGTCACATGCACATACAGTATCTACACTGATATTGATTTTGATTACTGTCAAAAATATGAATCTGTCCTTTTAAAGGAAGTTTCAGTCAACTAGTGTCTTTTTCTCCTCTCTCCAGTTCATCCTGAAAAAACCCACCCTGAACAGCTCAGAGCGTGGTTGGTGGATGGTTACTATGACAATGCGGTTCCTCCGGGCCAGCTCTGCCAGCAGCACCACAATCTGATTGGCGGTCATGCTGTCCAGGCCAGTGGTCGGCTCGTCCAATAGGATCACCCCTGCAACAACATCAACCTGATGACGTGATTGCCCTTGTGCAGGTTTGTCACAGTGAAACGTTGAGAGGAGGAGAAAGGCAGGACAATAACTTTTTTCTTCTTTTAAGTTGGAAAACTTTTAAATGTACTTTTTTATTAAGTGGCACATGCAAGGCTCTCAGCGGGGCCAACTTAATTTATGAAGATAAGTGAGTTCTTTTCTTTTTTTTAGTTAATTACTCTAATTAGGACAATTAAAAGATTGCCTCTTTGCATTATGAAAGCAGAGTGGAATTAGCAGATGCTTTAATTGTGAGATTAATTCATTTCCTGGTTGATTGGAGAGGCAGCGAATGGGAACTCCTCATTACTCTGTGTGTGACTGTGTGACTGTGTGTGTGTGACTATGTGTGTGTGTGTGTGTGTCCATGGCTATTCTAATCCTGAATGAGGACTGAGACCCTTCATCCTCCCTGGAGGACTGTAGACCTGATAAACTACACCTGGGATGAGCACAAGCATTCACACACACACACACACACACACACACACACACACACACACACACACACACACACACACACACACACACACACACACACACACACAGAGGTGAGTCTCTGCTCATTTCCTTCGTGGTGTGATAACCCAGTCTTTCATTACTCCTCTCCATCTCTCCCTCCGTCCCCTCCACTGTCCTTTCCTTACTCCTCTCTTACTTAGATCTCTTTGTTTTTCACTGTAAAACTCTTTAGGGAGAGACAGGTCTTGTGGTGAACTTTCTTCTGTTCTCAGAATGGCACAGTCCTGCCTCTGGTCCCTGCTGCTTCCAGTATGAGTATATATATGAAATGCCATGTGTTATGTGCAGTAATTTACTAAACAGATTATGCCAAACATTATCTTTTTGATATTGTGTTCAAGCCCCTTTTGTATAATCCTTGTCCCATGAGTCTCAAAGCTTCTGAAATCACCTCTAATGGTTCATTTTATCTGCTCCATGTCTCCTCATTTAAGTTCTGTAAAGACTTAGGAATTTAAGGAATACAGGCTTTACCTCACTTCACCTCATCCTAATGATTTGGAAGTCTGATGTTGCTGATACCCAGATAAAACTTCTGTTACTCTCCTCAGGCATATCCCAGCTGCAATAGTACTCACTTGGGTCCTGAAGCAGCTGGCTGGCGATGGAAACCCTCCTCCTCTCACCCCCAGAGATCCCTGGGAAAACACGACCTCCAATAACACTGTGGGCCACGTGACTCAGGCTCAGCTCGGCCATCACAGCCGACACCTGCACAGGAACCAGAGGTCAAGGGTCAGGTGACAAGACAAGTACTGCTACTAACAAGTCAGCATCAAGTTTAGCTAAAGAAAACTAACAGAGTGGACAGAGCAGAAGAAAAGTGACCTTTTTCTTGATAGCTTCTGCCGAGTGTTTCCGCAGGGCCAGCTGGGCTGTGTATGTCAGGGTCTCCTCCACTGTCAGATAACTCAACAAGTTGTCGCTCTGACAGAGGCAGAGAGAGGGAAAGGAGATTAATAATGACAAAGGAACAGGAATGGGTCTTTCTTACTTCTTGAAGATATAAAAATTGATTTTGTAGGCATTGTTGTAGAATCTTCCTCCATTTTTACACACAAGAAACTGTATTTATCTGAATAACATTTAATCTTAATCTTCTGATTCTGGTTCTACACCCTCAGAATTAGAAAAAGTGTAGATTTCAGAGCGTTTATCCACATCCCTTCACACTGAGTGTACGTCCGTCTAGGACACATACGGTAGTGTACTGTATACTTGTATGTTCATTAATGTGCGTGCAAATCGCGCAAATACACCTTTGTCTCAGATATGCACACACACACACACACACACACACAAACACGCACATTGCTTGAACCTGCTGAACCTGCTGCCTGCCTCAATTAACACGTGGCGCCTCCCAGTCCCAGTTCTCCTTAGTCTCTCATCTGAATGACTTTAATATCAGGAGCTCATATCACCTCCTCATCTTCAGCTTAGCAAGGGGAGTTAATGACGAGGCTTAGAGAGCAGGAGCGGGGGGGGGGGCTGCTATCAGCAAGAAGAGGGAGATGATTTGAAAGGAACCAAGGCCAGTTTTAAGCCAGTGTTTTTAATTCAGGCTTTGGATACACTTGAGCACCTCTCATTGAGAGATTAAGTATATGAGGAGGCTATCAAAGGTCTTAAGTTAATTTCATACAGAGGCCAGGGCAACCTTTAAAGAGTTTTGCTAAATATTATGCGTTCATTTAGTTTTTTACTGTGGTCAGTATAACCAAAGGCAACTTAAATACACGCAGACTGTCTTCATGTGGTCACTAACATGTGAGACTGTGGGGCAAAGCTTAACCTGATGTCAGAGTGTGATGAGAACCAGGGCAAGGCAAAATATCAAAGCGTGTGCATGTGATTAGGTGTTAATGACTTTCAAACCTCTTTTCAGCCTCTTCATTAATGTGTCGGAGATGTTTTGTTTAACTCTACAGCTATAAACATTGGTGTAGATAATGAAGTACTGGCGTTTGGAAGAGGCATCTCACAACATCTTATTCCAGTTATATTTGTGTCTTGTTGGAATAATGCGGAAGGCCCAGCTCGAAAACATCAAGAAAATTTTATTTCGTTTTTTTTTTTTTCACAAATAACCGATTGTGTGTGTTTGGGTGTTTCAGTGTTACCTGCAGTACATAGGAGAAACAGTCCTGATACTCTTCTCTCTTCAGCTTCCTGCCATTAATAAAGACGTCACCCAACAGTGTACCACGGTTTCCAATCCTCCCTGAGATGGCATCCAGTAACGTGGTCTTTCCTGAGCCTTTACAACACAAAGGCACACACAAATTAGTACAGTTGTACATATCTGGTCATAAATTTAAGAACACATTTTTATGTTTGATTGGCCAACAGAAAGATTTTCTTTAAAATGTTCTTACAACAGCTATTTAATGCATGTTCATTCAAATGTCCAATTTGTTTCAACTACTTAATTTTGTGTTCAGTTTAAACCTGAATTTCCCAGTATCCCCATGATCTGCCCACTGTCTACGTGGAAAGAAACATCATTGAGGATCTGACGAGTCCATCGCTTCCTGTAGGAGGGTAAGTCCCACCATGGACCCACACGCTCACTGTAACACACACAGACACAGGCAACCGTTTTAACATTCTCTGAACAGAAGCAATCCCCATTTATTTTTATGAAATTTCATTAGCAGGGACAGTTAAACTGCATAAAATTAAAGATAATCTGACCCAAACTTTTGATTGATAAACTATTTGATCCTCAGTCTGTTTTTGCAGTCGTCCTCTTGTACACACTGTTTGTTTCTGTATCATTTACCTGACTGTGTAGGAGATCTTGTTCACACTGAGACAGCAGGAGGGCTCTGATCGCTCCTCTCCACCGTCCTTCCATACATCCCTCTTCACCTCCGACACAAACTTGAAGGACTCTCTAACTTTGGTCCCGTTCTCTGGCTCTACCACCTGCATTGAATAAAATGTGTTCATGTCTCCGGCCGGTCTGCTGCTCCACACGACAACTGTATGAAGTCCGTCTCAGATCAGTTTGTTCATGTCCACGCCACTCATATACTGCACGTGAAGCTCTGAAGTAGACTTATCTTACAGTCCCAGATTCTGTTTCTCTGCACCCATTCCCTGTACAAAGTAGCAGTGCGAGAGCAGCGGTGTCTCTCAGGAACCATAAACACACAGTGAATGTTGCGTTATCTTAGAGAACTTTGATCTGGAGCTGTATAAAGAAGACAAAAAAACACACATGCTGAGTAGATTGACTGTGCTGTCAGTGTCTCCTCAGTCCTCAAATTGTGCTCTGCAGCCAGAAAAGCTATGACTGACGGGACAGAGCAGATGAAGAACTGACATGACATGAACTTGGACGCTTGTTAGCTGAGACGAGACGAGAACTTCAGCTGGACTGGAGTCAAACGTGCCTAACAGGGAGAAGAGACGGTGAACAGGGGAACAACGGGAGGGGGAAACAAACGGCAGATACCCGCAGAGAGAAAAAGAGAGGATCCTAACAGAAGAGGAAAAAGAGGCCATTGACCTCTTGCATCATCATGGACGCAGGCATAGACAGTGGGCTCAGTCACAGAAAAGGCTCCTCTCAGGTCAGTTACATGGGATTACATGAACATCATGAACATCAAAAACATGTTCCCATTTTTAGCTCTCTGAAATTAAAGACATTTGTAAACTTTCTGTTGATTTCTTTCATCCCCACCACCAAACTCTAAGCTTCTCTCTTTGACTGCTGCATAAACACTAATTTTATTAATTGAAATTTGCGTGCCTAAATTTCATAGATTATAATGTAGGTACGTTGGTCAATAGAGTTTAGTTTGACAGCATTTTCTGATTGTATTAATGTTGCAGGGAGTTGGTCATAAAACAAGCAATAATTTATTTGCTAACATAGTACCCCAGGTTGAAGAAAAAAGTCTAGTTTAATTAAGATCTCAACTCAAAGAAGGAATAAAACAATTCATTGTTTTAATTTATATTTTAACTAGAAAATATACTATAAAATATTTGATAATGAATTAATTTTACTGAATTTTACAGAGAATTCTTTGTGTATTGTCATATTCTAATAATACCAATAATAATGTTTTAGTAATACTATCAACAATTAGGTTTTTTTTGCAGATAGAATGGACAGTTTTTCAGTTTTTCCTGACATGCAAATACTTGAGAAGGTTTAGCTAACCTAAGTGTTCATCATCTATTCTTCTCTACAATAATTTGATGACTTTTGTATTTTCTTTTCTCTAAGAATTTTTTATATTGTTTTTTAATAAACCACGCTCTAATATACCATGGTTGGTTTATCTAAGAATATCAGTGGTATAATTATTTCAGTCTGGTTTATTTACACTGGAGAAATATGGTTTCTGTAGATTCTACTCTCCTATTTCAGGTAACACATCTGGCAAGAACTGTTCAGAACAGCTGTATAAAAACAGTGGCAACTTTCTGAATGTCTGCACTAAACACATTTTTAGAGATACTCTGTGCAAAATGGATTCACCAGAAGCCATTCGACCATTTTAGATGACACTTACAGAAAATACAATGCAACCTACAGTACAGTGTATAGTATGCATAATAGTTTTATTGGTGAGAGAAGATTACATAATGATAATATTAAGGTGATTTTCCAATGGACCCTGGACCCACAAAAGCTTTCAGGCAGCTATTTGCACATCCAGAACCACAAGCTAATGGCAGCCAATGCTCATGCACTAACTTGCTCCTCCACAGATTATTTCATATTTCTTTTAATTCTGTAATTCTGAAGAGAAGCTTTAAAATAATACATTTACTTTCATAGTGTTTGTTGCAGTTTGTCCTTTAGTAATGATGCAGATACAACCAAAAAAAAAAAAAATCAAATGAATGTGTCTTTGCCTGTATGAAACTTACTGACCTGTCTACACTTCTTTTACAGCATCAAGACACAGAATTATTCTCATCTGAAGAAGACAGCAGCCTCTATTTCACCTACAGTGGAGAGTGCGATGAGCTGGAGGTCAACAACCTGCACTATGAGGTAACTGACGGATACATGCTCTGCTTTCACATGAAGTTACCTTTAACTATTGTTGCTGTTTTAACCACTTTATTTGTGTGCAGGATTGTCTGTATTGTATATGTGCTCATGGTGTAAATGTGCGTGTGTGTGTGTTCACAGGTGGACACAGCGGCTCAGATCCCCTGGTACGAGAGGTTGTCAGAGTTTAAGCTGCCATGGGAGATAAGAGGAAACAAGCAGACGGCCATCAACAAGCTCAGCCTCCGTGTTCGCAGCGGACAGATGCTGGCTGTTATTGGCAGCTCAGGTGACACACACACACACTACAACACAATTCAAATGCACGCAGCTTTTAAGTATTAGTGTTTCTAATCAAGGTAATAAATGTGATGACCTCCTTGCGTGATGTCATTTGTTCCACCTGCCTTTCAGCTGTTAAGGTCCTCATGTCAGCAGCGTTATTCAAATGGACAATTAAGCCCTCATGAAAGAAGGACTCAGATTTGTAGTTTAGAAGAGAAAATCACTCCTTAGTGGAACTGTTAACTACTCACAGACATCTGAGACCAGCGACACTCAGACCAGACATTGCTTAGGTCACTTCTTTCTTTAGACTCCAGGTGCATGAAGTAGAAAGAAGGGAAGAAAAAATCTGATTCTTTTGGAGGCTAATAGAAGTCCCAGAAAAACTAAATATGTCACACATGGCTCTGAAACTGCCCGCTGCTTTGCTTATGTACATATTCTAACTTGACATATGACATATGAAGTTTTGTTGGTAGTGATACCTGCTTTAAATGCATAATCTTCTTCTCTCAGGTTGTGGTAAAACATCTTTGCTGGACATAATAACATGTCGGGATGAGGGCGGTACAATGACGTCCGGTCAGGTTCTGATTAACGGGAAGCCCAACACACCGCAGCTGGTGAAGAAGAGTATCGCTCATGTCCGCCAAGACGACCGCCTTCTTCCTCACCTCACTGTCCGCGAGACTCTCGTCTTTGTTGCCAAACTGAGGCTCCCCACCCACTTCACACAGGCTCAGAGGGAGCAGAGGGTAACATTAAGTTCAATAAATAAACAGAACTCAAAGTATTTCTAAACAGGCAAAAAATGAACACAGCAGAAGGATATTATTGCCTAGGAGTCTAAAAAATAAAAGGTTTTAAAAAAGTACTTGTCTATCCAACACTCATATTGCATCTAATCTTCATTTGTTGGCAGTTTTCATTTCTTCTTCCTCAAAATGTTGTAAGACTAAGTACAAAATGATTATCAGCTGTTCTTTGTGAGCTGTTAGAATAATTTAAATTACACCTGACAAACCATATCTTGTATGTTTCCTATCGCAGGTGGATGATGTAATTGCAGAGCTGCGGCTGCGACAGTGTGCACACACCAGGGTGGGAAACGACTATGTGAGGGGTGTTTCTGGAGGAGAGAGGAGGAGAGTCAGTATAGCTGTCCAGCTTCTCTGGAACCCTGGTGAGAGGACAAAAAAAAAAAGAGAAAGAGAGACAGCCTCTTAAACTTTTGATTTTCCTCTCAGCTTTTATTTTGAAATTTAATCCTTCCACCAGCCTGGCTTTTTTAGATACGAGACTTCTTCACCACCTGTAAGAAAGGAAATAGTAGCAGTTTAGTCTTGCGGATGTTGACATGTTACTGTTGCCACCTACAGGCAAAGAAAGTAATGCTGCTGCAACAGATTTTCCAACTATTATACCAGCTTGGATTCATTTTGCTTTGCCACAACCACCAAACTACCAAATCACCAGGGATCTCCAAAATTAGGACAGGAAGAGAGTCATGTCTGGTCTTTTTACATTCCAGGTATTTTGATCCTGGATGAGCCCACATCGGGATTGGACAGCTTCACAGCTCACAACCTGGTGATCACGCTGTCCCGCCTGGCTCGGGGAAACCGTCTGGTCCTGCTGTCCGTCCACCAGCCTCGATCAGACATTTTCCAGCTCTTCGACCTCGTCGTCCTGCTTTCGTCGGGTTCAGCTGTTTACTGTGGCGCTGCCCGTGACATGGTGCCTTACTTCACTGCACTGGGATACCCCTGCCCACGATACTGCAACCCCTCTGACTTCTATGGTTAGTGTGTGAGTGTAGGAAGCTGTCACTGTGTTAAGTGCATCAAACAATGTTTAAAAGTTATTATCACTCAACACCCATTTTTAATGAGAACTACTACAACTCTCGAAACATTCTTGGGGTCAGATGTGACCTGTTCTTCTTTACAATCCTTATTAGCTTTTCAAGTCTTATTTAGTTGGTATGTGTGTCTGTTTGCGTGTGTGTGTGTGTGTGTGTCCAGTTGATCTGATCAGTATAGATCGCCGCAGTCCAGAGCGAGAGGCCGAGTGTTTGGAGCGGGCCAGAGTCCTGGCTGAGCAATTCATGGAAAAGGTCAGAGACACAGACGATCACATGTGGAAACCAGCTGGAACCAATGCAGCACCAACTGAAAGGTATCCGTGTGTTTGTGTATGTGCATCCATTAAAGTTTGGCCTCTCTAGCAATTATTTTAATAATCATAATAATAATTATTTCAGTATTTTAGGCTTTTTCACTTTCACTATTTTCTGACATTCGACAGACAGAACGACTATAATAATTGGCGGATTAAGCAATAATGAAGCAATGCAGTATATGTAGCCTAACTAAACATTCATGTCCCTTTTCCACATTTCTCTTGTATCCATTTATCTTACTTACACATTATGTTACTGTGTCTTTTCTCTTTCTCCTCTGGTATCACTCCATCATCATTTTAACCTCTGGCACCTTTGAAACATAACTCTTTACATTTTACAACCAGAAAGTCAGACTGTCTCCACTTCCTCCTGACTCATCTAAACAAACTTGAATCAACCTGCTTCTCCTACAGCCCTCAGCAGCCCAGCAGGGCAGAGGGAGAGGCAGTAATCGCCATTTCCAAGCAAAAAAACAAACTGCCTGGTGGACTTCAGCAATTTACCGTCCTCATCAGGTAAGAGCACACACAGATGTATTACAGCACTACAGAAGGGCTACATATGAAAACCGATCTAATCTCCTTTCTTCTCCCTCAGGCGTCACATGTATAATGACTTCAGAGACCTGGTCACCTTATTGGTCCACGGCTTCGAAGCCCTCCTCATGTCACTGCTGGTCGGTTGTCTGTACTACGGGGCAGGAGAAGAGCGTCTGTCCATTCAGGACACAGTGGCCCTCCTCTACATGATCGGAGCTCTCACCCCATTTGCTGTGGTGCTGGACGTCATAGCTAAATGTGAGTAATTAAAGCCATTTAGGAGCGTGAAAGTCAAAGACAGTCTGAAACAGAAACAGAATTCTCCTCTTTAGGAACTAGACTGACAATATTGTGAGCCAAAGACTCTCAAAGTAACTTTTCTATATAATATTTCTTTTTGTTTGAAGATTTTACTTACCGGTAGTATAGTTGTAAGGCAAGTCAACATATATTGTTTCTAAAAGGAAACATACACAAAAGCAAGCAAAACAAAATATCTTATCTAAAAAAATAGTTGTGTGAAAAAGAGGGAACACTGTGTGAGGAGGAGAAGTTTCATGAATGCATTTGAAGTTCTGATCAAAAAGATCATAGTTGGCAGAAGTGCATCAAATCAAAACTGACAAAAGAAACCAGCATGAGGTAAAATAGTACGGTAAAGTTATCACTAAATTATCGGACAGATTTGTGGGAGATAGAGGTGGACACAGAGTTCTTGGACCCTGAGTTATATTACATTCAATCACAACAGTTGCAGAGATAGCAAGACCAGCAGGAGTCTAGCCAACAACCAATAAAGTCAAGTTCAAGTCAGGTCAAAGTAAAGTGACAGCCAAAGTTATGGAGCTGATTCCAAGTAAACTTATGACTCAGAGTTAAATACTGTAACGCTGCCTGGCCAAGGGATGAAGAAAATCTCAGAAAATCCCTTGGAACTTCAGTTCACATGATGCACAGTATCTCAGTACAAACACTACATGTATGTAACTTGTGATATTTGTTGTGTATCAGCAAACAACAAACTGAAGAACAGTAACAAACTTTAAACCCTCTCAGTCCCAGCTGAACGCTGGCGTCCTGCACATGAACTGATTGGCCTAGCTCGTTGTCAATCAGCATATCAATAGCCATGCTCCTTGTAAAATGAACAGTCATTCTTGTTTAATACTCCCCTTTGCATGTTGTTGTATAAATCCAAACATTTGAGCATCAAGTTTGGTTGTGTCTCATTTACCCTCATTTACCCGACCCATATTTGCTGTCCACACTGTGAACCAAGCGTCATCAGACTAATTTAATGTTGTCTACAGGTCACACAGAAAGAGCCATGCTTTACCACGAGCTGGAGGACGGCATGTACTCTGTCACCTCCTATTTCTTTGCCAAGGTAAACCGCAGCAATAAAACCGCATCTCCAGCAGGGGGCAGCCTCGCTCCATGCTGGATTCACACCTCAGGGTACTGTCCCTCCTCAGTGATGTACAGTGCTGGAAAGCAGAGGGAATCATGGTGTACTGTAGGTGTCTGCATTCAGGATCAGCACTGAATATGTGTGTGTGTTTTTCTGCATTTCTGCCTGTCCTGTACATTTGAATGTGTGCACTCTCCATCTTTAGGTCCTGGGGGAGTTACCAGAGCACTGTGTGTTCACCTTGGTCTACGGCCTGCCCATCTATTGGCTGGCCGGCCTTAACGAGGCTCCGGACCGTTTCCTGCTCAACTTCCTGCTGGTGTGGCTGATGGTTTACTGCAGCCGAGCCATGGCTCTGTTTGTAGCTGCCGCACTGCCCACCCTGCAGACCTCAGCCTTCATGGGCAACTCCTTGTTCACCGTCTTCTATCTGACTGGAGGATTTGTCATCAGCCTTGAGAATATGTGGCTTGGTGAGGAGACAGATTAATTGTCCTTGTCCCCGTGTGTGAGGATAAAGAACAGCTTGAGAAAAGAAAGATGCTGCTGAGATCTTTATACCTTGTGTGTGTTTTTTGACTCCTCAGTGGCCTCATGGCTCTCTTACGCCTCCTTCATGCGTTGGGGATTTGACGGCCTGCTGCAGGTGGAGTTCAGAGGACAGAAGTACCCCGTCAGCATTGGAAACATCACCTTCAAAGTCGACGGCATACATGTGAGTTAAAAACACTTACTGAGATTTCTGAACAGTTTCATTCATACTCTTAATCAAACAATTAAACTATGATTTATTTACAATTAAGGATATTTTTCTAAACTTTCGTGTGATTTTTGTCCTATTTAGCCACAGATATTAAATGTTACAAGGCAAACTTTTAGGGGCTTCAGATATAGGACAGACTTGTAGCACAACCAACCCTCTCTGTTTGTCTTTCAGGTGGTGGAGGCCATGAGCATGAACCAGTACCCTCTGTACTCATGCTATCTGGTCCTGCTGGCAGTCTGTCTAGGCTTCATGGGGCTGTATTACTTGACCCTAAAATTCATCAAACAGAAGTCTAGTCAGGACTGGTGAACACATTTTGACCAGTTTCAACATTTACATAACATAAACAGGAGAGAGTTTGACTTTAGGAAGAGTTGTTTTGCAGTAATGGAAGGAAATAATTTGAGTTTTAGTTCGACTGGTTCGACATTGAGCTTTCCATCATTAGTTTTACGATTCTTATTAGGATGTTTTTCATTGAAAAAGTTCTTAATTCAGGGGGTAAAAGTAAAATAAATGTTTTTTTCTTTAGAATCTTTACATTTTCACAATAATTTCAACACCTGCACTCTTTTAAATGGTAGGAAGACAAGAATTATGATCCTTTGGCACCACAATCTCAACATGTACCCAGAGTTTACAGTTCAAAAATTAGTATAATTGGGGGTGGGGGTGGGAGGGAGTTGTACTCACTTTATGTTGGCCGAAGAAGTATTTGTTGCAGTACCGCTGTCTGCTGCTGGATGGCAGCAGAGCACTGCAGTAACACCAAAGTTAAAATGATGGAACATTTTTTTTTCTCCTTTCCCTCTCTTCTCTGTCTTGGCAAATGATTAGAGTGCCACTTTGGCAGATATCCATCTGCAGCTTTTGCTGGTTCCATTTTCAATCTTCTTTTTTCTACAGCTTTATCTTTTTTTGTATATGTAAGGTTATTAAGCTTAACAATGTGTTTGCCAGTATAGCGAGCACTGAAAAAAAAAGCCTTGTAGAGATTTAGTAAGTCACACTTAGGAAAAAAACAGGGCTTGCACTTGTGTCCTCATAGATTGAAGATTATGTAAGCTGTGTTTTTTTTTTTTTTTGTTTTGCACTGGTGCAAAAGCCTGATAAATGTTTTACCGACGTGGTTTGAATCCAAATTAGTAAAGTATTAAATCAAATTGCTCCACTCGAGCTCGTTTATTTTGGTCTTCATACCCTCTGCCATCCTTTAGCCTCGTCATTTAGTTACGTAGTGTAGTCACTTGTAGCTGTTCAGTTTCATAACAGTGAGTGTTGGGAATAAATTGAATAGTGGGCTCTGTAACCCTGGTTTGTAACAAAAGTTTCCGATGACCATGTTACTTCTCTCTTGCGTCTTATTCTGTGCCCCAAATGAACTCCGCTCCCCGGGCTGACCCTCTGACATCAACTAATGCACAATCTTCTTGGGAAACAACCAGCGTGTGTTATCTAAGGCCTGCCTTAGTCAGGGTCAAGAACAGCTTGTGTTACATGAAACAGGAATAGCTGAGGCGAGTATTTGAGAGCAGAAAGAGTTTAGAGCCAAGCAGAGGAGGACGGTTGGTGCAGGTGAAAGGACAGAAGAGATAAGATGTTGGGTTAGGTGTATACACAAAAATCTATGCTAAAGCTAAAGTAATCTTTTGCATCTGTCCCAGATGCTTTCAGAGGACAACTAGTTTAAATCTAATCAAAAATGGAGGGTGAGGATGTTTTGTTATTCCTTTTTTTATTTATAATTCCATAGTGTAACAGGATATACCACATAATTCTCTGAGAAAAGGAAGACATTTCAACTTCACATGGCCCTTTTTCAAAGCTGAAATAAGCCCAAATCCATGCTTCATACTGATTCTGAGCAGGTTTTGAGTAAAAAAGTAAGTATGTGTCTGAAAAAAAGCTTGATTTTTGAATGTGCTTTTCCACAACCTAAAGCACAAAGGAAAGACGTGGCAGTTGTGCAGTGTCATAGCAGGAAAAGCACAAGTGTAATTAACTGTGCTAAAACCTGTGTTTTACCTGCTGCCCTGAAAAAAAAGCACAAGTGAATAAATAACATTTAAACCACATAAAGACCCAAACACAGAATGTGGATTCCTAACTTCATTTATTAGCATAAATACTTCTGTACATTCGCAACATTATCACCAACATTATCAATTTCACAGCGGACAGAGTTTAACACCCAACAGTTATAACACAGAATCCTCAAATATCAGCTCAAACAACTTGTATAAAAAAAGGGAAAAAAAAAGATGGAGACAAAGGAAGAAAACCTGGGATCTGGATGGAGGAAAGAGGAAGAGGAGGATGAGTCTTTATTCCTCTTCTGTCGCTTGAGCTTTGGCTGCTCTCAATTTCAGCTTCTCTGCATAAACCTTAAAGGACTCCTGAAAAGAGAAACAAAGAGAAAGGACTTAGCCTCAAACATATTCCAAACAAACAGCGTAAATGTTCACCTGCCTCACTGAGGGTGGAAGGTGTTTGTGTGTGTGTGTGGGGGTGTGTGTGTGTGTCTCTCTATCTCACCCCTCTCCAAAAGTAAGCAGCGGTGGAGCCCTCCTGGGTCTGTCTAAATAGTCTCCACTCTCCAACCAGGTTGTCTCGTTTCATCTTTAAATCCCCATTAATACATAAATAAGGGATTTGTAGCACACTCCCCGAACACACACTTTCGCTCTCTGCCTCTGTTCCCAGCTAATTAATCGGTGTTTTGATCCATCCAAAGTGTTATGGTGGGTGTTTTTTTAAGGGAGAGGGGGGGGGGTCTGCAGATTATGCCAGCTCCTGACAATGTACATTTGATTATTAATGTAGTAATTAATGCTGATAAACAGCCATGCTCACTATAGAAGGAGAGAGTGGCTTTGAGACACCTTTAAAGGGTCAGTTCACCCAAATTACAAAAACATTTCCTCTCTGGATTTGGTTTTATTCCTCTACATTTTCAAATGTCCGTCTCTGAGATTTCAGCCTCCAAAATACAGCGGAGCCGAATGAAATTTCATCTGTGCTGTTCAAAGCAATAATTATGTTTTTTTTAAAGACATTTATAAAACTTAACAGCTGCATATCATTCCAAAAGATAATTCTAAATACGCAACCTCCCTATGGATGGATGGAGAGGAGGGAGAACGACGAGAGGTGGGATTCTACCTGAGATGTTTTTTTTAGAAACTTCTGAATACCATGACTGTTCACCTTTCCCTGTCCTTGCAACTCTTCTGCTTCTCCTCTGCTTAAAAAAAAACACCAGCAATCACTTAACTATCCTGACATTCAGTGAATAATGCAGCACTTTCTCTACCTTCATCCTTCTTTCTCCTTCTATCTTTGCACCGCAGGTGAGTGATGGGAAAGTAAGAGGGGCTTCAGTCCACACCTGCCTCGAGGGGACAGCACATCAAAGTGCTGGGGCTGAGAGGGCTCTGCATGTGTGTGTGTGTGTGTTTTTGTTTATATGAGTGTGTGCGTCCTCAGCCAAAAATAGTGCTACATCAACTTACAAAATGTGCAATGTGCTGAAATGCTCAAAAACACTTGGAGCCAGAAAAAGAGAGCAGCTATTGCAGTGACACCATCTCGCTTACACAATATATGTACTCTGTGACCGTGGGGCACAATTTCTGACACACACACACACACACACACACACACACACACAAAGTAAACACACAGGAGGTTAGCTGCGGGCCTGTGTATACTGAACTACCCTGAGCGGGCAGACTGCTCCTTCACATTACTATGACACACACAGACCACAGCACACACACAATGGCACGCATTAGGACGACGGCCGGACAAGTGCCAGCACTGGTTAGGAGCTGTGGGTTGTGTGTGCTCATATTTGGACACGGATCTGTTCATAATCTGTTGTTCGTGTCTGCATGGTTGGATCAGCATGGACAGGTGTGTGTGAGTGTGAGTGTGTGTGTGTGTGTGTGTGTGTGCGTGTGGGTGTGTGAGACTCACAGGGGGCTCAGGGAAGGGCACCGTCTCTCCTGCACTGCGGTAAAGCATAGCCAGCCGTTTGAGTGACAGCTCATCTACGACCATCCCCTCCTTCTGCATCTGCTCATACAGAGTCTTGGCTGACGCTAAGTCCTTATCCAGAACTGCCAGATGAGAAAGGAAGAGAGAGAAAAAGTCAGAACATGAGACCAAAAAAAAAAAATATATCAACAACATCATCAAATTCTTATTTCAGTGTACACATTTATAAACAAATAAAAGTCTGTGTAAGAAACAAAAAAAGGATCATCAGTGGATTGGTGCCATGACCTGATGCACCCATGCTTCTGCCAGTATTACGTCAAAAAAGCTGCTGGTGTGTTTAACAAGCAGCAGGTGGAAAAAAAATAAGTTGTATAAAAAGTAATCGTCTCTAAACCTCAAACAGCAGGAATGTATGAAAGAGACCAAAGTGGGAAGTAAGGTCACTACTGTCAAAAAAAAAAAGACAAAAGAAAAAAGAAAAGTGCAAGTTAAAGAGACAAGAGAAAAGAAAAAAAAAACAAAAAAACAAATGGGGCAGAGAACAGAGGAGAGCAGAGCATCGCTAATTGTGTCCCCTATGGCTGCTGTGACCGACCAGCAAGCTAATGCTGATTAAATAGTCATGTCTGCTCATCTCTGGTGTGACAAGGTACGAAAGAGGGGAGACGGAAGGGTGAGAGGGTGAAAGGAGGGGGTGGATAGAGGACATGGGAGGAGAGGAGAGGAGAGGGGAGGGGAGGGTGTAGGTGAAAGCAAGAAGATAGACGGGAGTAAAAAGGTGGAGAGGGCAAGAAGTGATGGAGAGGAGGAAAAAAAAATGTAGGAAGACAAAAAGAAACGCTGAGTGGTGGACCGTGTTACGATTAGCACGCTAGGCTAGCCAGGACAGCTAACTCATTAGAGGACATGTGTTCCTCTAACCCCTGAATGTCTGCCTGTACACACACACACACACACACACACACACACACACACACACACACACACTCTTGACCTGATGCATTGTTAATGCGTCTGCTAATGTTGACTTAGCCACAGGCCAGCGAGTCGCCCGCTGCACTGCTGCTCCACAAGACCCAACCAGGCTTTGTGCAAGTGTCTATGTCTGTGTGTGTGTGTGTGTGTGTGTGTGTGTTTGTGTGTGAGAGTCTTACCGTGACATTTCATCAGGTACGGGTACAGCACCTCCTTCTCTGTGAAGTCTGGAATCAGGTTCATCAGGGCCTTGATCTTGCTCACCTGTGCACACAAACACACAAACAGAAATTTACATATGTGATGTCCTGATGCTGAAGTGGCCTTTACAGTAAAACTGAAGATTAAAATTTGTTGTTGTTGTTTGTTTTGTTTTTTTTTGCTATAAAATCAGCATTTATATCCTGAGGTTTCACTTGTGCACTTATTTGTTTGGTAAGGATTTAGTTTATGGAATTTTAAAAAGGGAATTTAAAATTTACACACGGCAGCCACAGTGAATCTACTGTTTATATCTACTTACACAAAAAGTGTGCTTTTGGTCGTCATTTCTCAGGTACTCAAACACAAATACAATTGTAGAAACCTATGAACCCTTCTTGGTGATGATGTGGCATTCCCACACCTCTGTACAATGTTATTATTACTTATAAGAATCATGGGAAAAGTAAATAAATACAAAAAAATAAATGGAATTCTTTATAATTGTAGATTCCAAAAGAGACGGAACCCATCCTGTGATTTTTTTTTTTTTTTTTACCTGTCCGGGACTCTGAGCCTTTCTAGCCAAGAAGGACAGCAGCACCTCCTTCTGCTCAGCCACGGCGTTACAGCGCTACGGCAAGAAAAAAGGGAGAAAAGAAGAATGTGAGGGAAAACATGAGGAAGGGGGTGTGAGGGAGGTGGATTATTATGTTTTTTCCCTTTTTTAAAAATCAAAAAGACTCTCCAACTTATGCTCTTCACATAGGTACAGCTTGTAAACACACATTCAGCACACCCACGCGTTCATATGAACACCTACACTCAGGTTAAAGGCTAATTATGGATTTAATAACTGGTCGTTTCTTTATGAATTTAAATGCACAGTGCTGGTAACATCAGAAAGCATAATTATCATCACTTAGTCACACTGAAGGCCACATTTAGTACTCAGCGGAAACATAAGTACAACCTAAGCTCAAGTTGTTCATTGCACGATTGTCGCCCGTACAGCTTTTAAGGATTAAATCGCTTTGTGAAGGAGGAGAGGAGGTAAAAGAGACGAGAGAGGGAGGAAGAGGAAGAGAAAGAAGAAATGAATCCGAGTGTCATTCAACTTTTTTTTCCCCGTGATCACTATTCCACTTAAAAAGGAGAAACAGAAACAGACTTCTGAACCAACTATACTCTGACCATGAGTGGATTTTTGGGGCAGACACCGCGCAATAAATCGGCCGATGTTCACACTACGTAAAGTGAAGCGGATGAAAAAAAAAAAATTCAGCGCACTACGCCTTAATAATACTAAATACATTCAAATACGACAAGAATTTAGAAATATATGTATGTTAAGAAGAAAACTGACAGAAGTCTAACCTGTGCATGACTGCTCATCATGAAAACATGCGAGAACACGCACAATACACGCGTGTGTGTGCGTGCAAGAGATGCATTAACGTTGCTGTGCTTTAAGAGTGTGTGTGTGTGTGTGTGTGTGAGTGTTCTCCTGGCTGAGCAGCAATGAGGTCCGATTACTAGCCAGTCGTAAACTAACGCGTTTCACTGCTTCTCCGCCTCGTACAGAATTAAAAGCGAGCGGCCTGTAAGGCTTTTAACAGGGCGACACACACACACACACACACACACACACAGAGGTAGCTGCCTTCTTACAGAGTCACTAAGCGGCAGAATGGCTTTAGCACAATCAGGCAATTAGACCAACACTCTGCCACTTCACCCAACTTTGCTCCGTGCTCTCACTCACTCTCTCCCTTCACTACCCCGACCACTCCCAAAGGCGACGCCGCAACCGGGCAGGCCTACCGTCTCCCCTGCTCCTCACACACACTGCCTAAAAGCCCTGGATACCCAGGGAATGCTCCCCCCGTTTCCTCAATGAACCCCCCCTCCCCTCCCTCAGCCCTCCCAGCTCTCACACGCACATAAGCAGTTGTAGACGAGTGCGTGGAGCGATGCCTCGCTGCTTTCCCTCCGTCGCCGCTTCACTTCTTAATGACCAACTTCATCCCTCTCGTTCTCCGCTCGCTCCCCACCGACCTCACCTCCTTCTCTCCTGATAGCCTTGTCACCATTATTGTCTGCTCGCCTACTTAAAAGCTTTTCAGAGTTTTGGTCCTGCTTCACTTACGATGGGATGGAGGAGTCGGACTACTACCCTCCAGTGACCCTGGAAGAGCAACTCCGGAGGGGAGTCGGAAAGACGAAAAAAAAAAAAAGTTCACGATGAAGGACAAGAAGGCGCACACAAGTGAAGCCTGGGTCGCATCAAACTCACAAACTTGACGCTTTTAACGACAAAGACAAATGGGAGAACAAGTTTGGGAATAGTCTTTGCTGTGAGATGTCCCTGTAACTCCATGAACCTTTGTTCCTGGATTCTTGTTTTCTAGTCATTTACCAGATTATTTAGCAGTGGGTTTCTCATATTTCAAGTGGCAGGTGTTTTTTTTTTATTTCCAGAACAACTTGCAATACTGTTCAGTATCAGTGATCAAAAAATAATCTTTAGTTCAAGTAAGATCAGTGGAGCAGAGGTATAAACTGTCATGAAGCTGTCTCTGTCTCTGTTCCTCAAAAATTAAACCCAATAACAGAAGAAATCTGACTTTGTTTCCTACATCTTCATCTTCTATCTCATAGTGAAAAATAACAAACCCAGTTGAGATACATATCAATGCAAGACGCATATTATAGCTTTAAAAATGTTGTAATCCATAGTTTGTGTTTAAATAGTGATGAGGATGAGAGTAGTAAGTAATGTATCTGTTCATTAACATGCATGCAAGTCAGACATCCCTGTTTAAAGATTGAGAGGGATAATCACTCAAGATGAGAGATGAGGAGCAGACACGCGTCGTCTCTCTGTCTGAGTCTATCTACAGTGGTTTATATTTCTCTTTGTGTCCTCCAGTTTCCCTCCGTGGTGATCTGGTCCAGGAGAGACCACAAAGTTGTTATAAAGAAGATCCGCCTGATAAATTTAAGGTTAAAAAAAAAAAAAAAAAAGACCAAGCCAGCCCGTTTTAGGTTGGGTGGGTTGACAGGGTACCCACTTTCTCCACTTCTTTCTATCCTGACCCGATTCCTCTGTTCAGGAATTGTTACAATTTGGAAACACACTTGTTATTTCAACTCATATTACAACAATATTTCTGAATATAATACTGTAATTTTATTGTCCTTTGGTTGCGTTTTCATTGCTGTAACTGCTCAGAGTTGGTTGTATTAGAAGCCCTTTGTCTGCTTGTTCAACATGTATTTGATTAGGATCATTATTTTACACCAAAATCATGATTTATGGGATTTTAATATAAATTTAATGTGTCCACAACCACGAATGTAGATCAGAGTGAAACGGGAGCAGCTAAGATCGTGTGACAGGGACATAACATGACCTGAAAATCACAGATTCCTGTAGTCATGTTTAAATAGTGATGAAGTGTAGAAAGTGTGGGCGGTAAGTAATATATCTGTGTTCATTAGCGTGCTCTCTGGTCACACATGCAACTGAATGACTGAGAGGGATAATCACTCAGCAAGTGGGAGAGAAATAATCACCGTTAGAGAGGAGGAAGATGGAGAGTAATGTCTTTCTGTCAGTCTGTCTCTGAGAATGTCTTGATCTCTTCTGCTGCCTCGTCCTCTCCATCCTTCCTCCTGCCTCTCACCAATCTAGCTTCTACATATTCATGTCCCCAGGCTCAATGCATGAACTGTGTTAAATAAGTGAAGGAGCAGGAGGCCAATCTCAGACCACCAGACTCAGTGGTGTTATGTGGGCAAGCATTTCCTGACATAAATGTGAAGCTGGATAAATAAATCAGCGATTGTGGCGGAAGAACGTCTCCGCCATCACCGGGGTCTGACAACTGGATGAATGCATCGGGGAGCTGTGATGGACTGAATTCATCACCAGGTCCCTTGTTGATTTTTTTTTGTTTTTTTTCAGATTTTAATTACTTTGATAGAATAATTTAAAACGTAGCCAAGTGCAAGACACTCAAATGTGGACAAAAATGCTCCAGATGATTTAAAATTTATTTGCAAGTGGTTGCAAAAAGTTAAAAAAAAAAAAAAAAAAAACATTTCACAGAACTCAGCTTGTGGTGTGCAGACTGCACTTGGCCATCTGAAACTGAGAATTGCATTCAACTGCATTTTATAATATAGCAGAGGGATGTATTTGGTATTTTTACCTTTTTTGTGATAAAAATCCAGATTGATTCTGAGACATTCAGGTTCTTTCAGTCTCCTTAACTCCTCTCCTAACTGCATGTGATAGGAAAACTATGGATTTCTTCATTTCATGTTTAAATAGAGATGAAGACAAGTGACAAAGAGCAGCAAGTAATGTACCTTTATCCATCTGCATGAATGCTAGTCTATTTCCCTCCAATACTAATAACATGTTTCTCATCTAAGCCTCTGTGGACCACAGCTGAACACATCGGAAAACCTCATACACAAACTCTAACTCATCTTTGAACAGCTAAAAATACATCAGTGATACTTCACACAGCTTTTGGGCACAAACGCACACGTCCACACACTGATACTCACAGCCAGCATGAACTTGGCGTCCTCGACTTTGTCCATATCCAGCAGCTGGAGGAAGAGGTCTGAAGCTGGTCTGTAGCAGGCAAAGTGGTTGGCTAGCCGCTCTGCCATAGCACTCACTGCAACACAACACGCACATCTGTTCTTTCTTTTGTTTTCAAATCAGCAATTTTGCTTGTGGTCTCGTTTTTTTGTATTTCTTTCTAAATACATGTATGAATTGTGAGTGTGTGTCTTACACTTGTCTATGGCTTTGTCACTGCCATCTTCCAAGACCCTTCTGAAGACGTAGGACATGCTGGGGTTCGTGCTGTCTGGACTGGTGTAGACTGACTCCATCACCTCTACTGCCGTGTCTAAATCCCCACTGGAGAGGGTGGTGAAAGTTGGTGAGTGGGAGGGAGGGTTAGTTTATGGCAGATCAAAAAACAACACCCAAAAACCTCAATCTTTAAACAGATAAATCTGAGAAACAAACCCTGTTCTGAGACAAGAAGTTCTCAACATATCAGTAATCAGCTAAACTACGATTCAACTTTCTAAGTGTGAACTGACCGCGTGGGAGAGGAACACACACACAGATTAAAGAACAATAAAAACTGCTCCCATATGCTGTAACTTAATATTAAATGACACTGGTTTCATTTATTTGTCCTTTACAACCTCCCACTGAGCGCAGACCAACTCATTCCTCCACTGGCGCTCACTCATACTGTGAAATCTTTTTCTGCTGAGGTTGGCACAAGCAAACAAAGCCTGCACACCAAAGCACTACAAATCTAAAACAACTCATTCTGGCAACCCGACCTCGCTACTAACACTTTACGCTCCCTGCTCCCTCCCCACCGTCACCAGTCGTAATGAATATTTAACACACGGGGTGTGTATGTATATGTGTGAGCGTCCAGAGGTGGGGGAACATATCTGCGCTGATTGTTACGACTGGGACCGTCTGAATAATTCAGCGGGGGGCCCCTCTAAATGTGGCGCTCCGCTTTCCGGGCCTGCCTGCTTTTCCGCCCCGGCTCTTAACCAGTCAGCTTGACTCAGATACAGCGGGGACGCACGTGTCAGAGCCGCTCAGAGCACAGCTCCCACAGGTCAGGGTTCAAGCTGACAGGCCCACGCCGCGATGGCCAATCGGGCGTGAGATCGTCCTGCTATTCCTCACTTCCTGCTGTCCCTCCGAGTTGGCATGGGGGTGCTGCCGCCCGAGTTGGGGGACATCGCTAATGCGGCGAGTAGGGCAATGAAAGTTTGATGCACAATGTGTTTTAGATTTTGTTCTCTGTTGTTTGAGAGGCGACGGAGCTGCAGTGGAAGATGGGTGATTTCATGACATTAAAAGGAATCCATGAATAATCCTATTACGCCTGTGCTTCCTATTTGTACTTGACGCTCCACTCGCCCTGTAAGCTTTTACTTTAAGAGTGTGTCAACCTGGCTCTTGTCACACTCTGCTGCTGGCATTAAACTGTTTATCTCAGTGTGTTGAACATTAGTACCAACAGAGTTCACAGATCGTACAAAAGACTTATCACTGGACTGTAAATGGTGTCATGAATTGAAATTACAATACTTAGATCATGAAACATAATGTATAAATTGCCACATATATGCTTTGTAGCCCTACTTCTTGATGTGTGCCAGGGCCGTGTTGTTGATAAACAACATGCTGGACAGGTTGAAGTTTGTGCCAAGGCCCTTCATCAGTGACTCCACTTCCTGGACACCCGCCACGTCGCCACTCCTACCCAGGGCCTGAACCAGTCTGGTGAGGGCAAGCTGCGAGGGCACGTTGCCCGCCTGCAGCATAGACTTCAGTTTGTCGAGAGCATCTGTGGAGGAGGGCAAGCAATGAGTTTGTGCGTGTTAAACGGGTATACATGTGTGTTAACCGCACTCGTCTGTTTCTTACCTTTGGCCTGGTCTTTCCTGCTGAGTGTGATGATGAGCAAAGTGGTGGCAGTACTGCTCAGCTGGAAGCCTGGCACACGAGACAAAGCACTGAAAGAGACAGGGACAAAACATTTTTTTAGACCTTTGAACGTATGTACTTCTCATTTGTGCCAATTTCTTGAAAATAACTTTCGTTTTGAATTTTTTGTTTGATCTCTTGACTGTTTTTAATCAAAGTGTGTGAGTCCAAGGAAAAAAAAAAAAGAAATTCTATGTACACCACGAGATGTTAGAAATTTGTCAGTTCTGTTTTTGTGTAAAAGATGTTTTTTTTTTTTTTTTTTTTAATCTTTGCATTACATTGTATGCAGCTGGCCAACTCCTGGAAGTCTTTATTTTTATGAGGTATTATCACATGTCATGTAATCCCATATGAGATGGGTCATTTATTTATTTATATTTTGATATCCAGATATAATAGAACATTTTATCCATGTCTTAGTGATGGGTGCAACATATAACTTCTTACCTGAGCGGACTGTACACAGCTATTAGGGAGTCCATTATTTCTAACTTTAAAGCTGATACTGAACCATTAAGAGCAAATCTTTATGATCTACGACTGAGTTAATATCTCTGTGTCATCTCAGTCTTACAGTTCTGTGCCTGTCCATTATAAGGCATCACATTTAGAAAAGCATTAGACTCCACATAGACCGAGTGGATAAACACATGAGCTGAAAGATAGACAATGAGAACCAATGTGACTGACAGCGAGCTTGAGCCTCTTGTAAAGTGCCTGCTGTGACCCTGAAAATAATACAGACATCAAACAGTTGATTGATGCCACCGTATATGATGATGTCCCCTTCCTGCTGAGCTCGCTCTCATGTGTTTGTATATGTGTGTGGTATTATGTGGGAGGGTGAGGCCTCCAAGAGCTGCTCCCGCTCTCCCGCACTTCTTCCTCCTGATTCTCCCTCCCTCGCTCCGTCTGCTCGTCAGTTTGCTATCCCTTTCAGCCCTCCTCCTTTTCATTTCTTTGCCACTAAAACCTCAATCAAGCTTGCCTCTCGTCCTTTTTTTTTTTTATTATTATAGCCCTGCAACCAGATTAATCCGTCCGCTCAATTGAGCATCAGGCCGGCAATCCTTATCACCACGGCGACACCAGGCCAAACAGCACCCGGCAGCCGCTGTGACAGGGTCACGGCGGAGATTGGAGTGGTAACAGGGTTGCCGACGGATTGCCGAGGAGACCAGGTGGTGTGGGGGTTTGGGGTCAGAATTATTCTTATCGGGTGGGAGAAAATCTCTAGAGGCTGTCTCTCACTCACCTTTCCCAACACACACACACACACACACACACACTCCATGCCGCTCTCTCTCGCCTTCTCCTTCTAGGGGTATTGTGCTTTAGCCAAGGAATCCATCATCCACCTCTTGCTCTCTCTCTCTCTCTCTCTCTCTCTCTCATCATCATCATCACTCTCTCCCAATCCCTTAATCTCACCATAAGCACCCCGCTGCTCAATTCTGTACAGATTACCCAAAAACAAACACACACTTCCACACGCATTTAGAATTAATGCCTATAGCGTCTTCATTAACCTCGTACGTGATTAAATCTCGCCCTCCTCCCGTCGTTCATTCCTCCTTTCCTTTTTAGCTCTTTTTATCTCCTTTCTTTCCTCCGCATTTCCATCTTTCACCGACTTTCCTCTCAGCTCATTTCACTTTTCATTTAGAGTGCAGATAAACTGGGCTTTTATCCAGGCAGGGATGCCATAAACCAATTCAAACAGAGACTGGAGATGGGTTATCACTTGTATTGCCTCGCGCTTGTTGAAACACGGGTCTAAAATTGATATGATTATTTCTCATGACATAGGAGAGAGAACCATGTGGAGAGACGAAAACAGGGAAGAGACTGATAGTGTAATAGATGTTTTTACATGCTTTTCTTTCTCTGCAAATTAGTAACTGCATCTCTTCTTTCAGGGTATTTATTTTTTTTAACTGTGTTTTTCCTCTGCAAAAAGAAAGTGATATAAAAGAAAGGAACAAAAGGAGATTAAGAAAAGGGAAAAGGAGGAGATTACCTAAAAAGACAAAGAGAACAGAAAAGATCAGCAGTGGACTAAAGCCAGATCTCTAATACCTCTGTCTGTCCATTTGTTTCTCGGCTCAAGCCCTGATATGGCCCCGTAACACAACAACACGATACATTACTAATTGGAAGGAGATTGATGTTTTTGCGCAAAGTCACCCGCTTCCCAGAAATCCAAAATTAATCTGTACATCTTAGTTTGTGTGTATGTGTGTGTGTGTATCCTGGGGGCTTAGTAAGAGCCACTGTTCATATCCTGCAGGGCCGAACGTGTTAGCACACAATCAGTTTATAATCCTCATGTCTAGTGAGGAGATGCAGTTTTAGCCTGGGGTGACCTGGTGCCACAGACTGAGGAGACAGGGGAAGGAGCAGAGCATTAGCCACGCTACATGTTGAATTTGTTTTTTCTTTTTTTCAGTATTTCACAGTATGCTCGTATACTAACAGTTCTGAACCAACTAAATGCACTAAAAAAAGAGATGGATGTCTGGTACTTGGTACCAAAATAGGCTTACTCCAGATAAAATCTGATAAAACTGAACACCCGGTTAGAAATCAAAGCAAACAGAAGGAGAGAAGTTGCCCATGTTTCCCCAGGGAGCCACACCTGATACTCCGGTGGAAAAAATTCAAACTTACATATACAGTTTATACCTGTAATCAAAACTTGGAATTAACAGAAATGTTTTTTTTTTCTGTTTTGCAAGGTTTTACCAAAATCATGTCATATGTTGTTGCAGAATAAGATGTTAAGGCACCTACATGTCCTTGACTACCATGGCATCCTCAATGTCTCCTGCAGCCAACAGCGTGCGGATCAGGTGGTCATAAGGGGCGGGGGTTAATGCCACACCCATTTGATCAGCTTGCTTGAGCATCCCATAGGCTTCTGTAGAAAGAGAACGAGAGCAGGAGAGAAAAAGGAAAAGAAAACGAGTGAGAGGCTGGACAGGTTCTAATGTGTTTAATTCAGCTCTATATCATGTGGGACAATAATACCAGGGCCTCCTGCTGCTTACCTCTGGCTTTGCCCTTCTTACAGAGGGCCAAGATTCGGGCCTGGTATTCAGTACCATGTTCAGCTGTGGCGGGGGTTGTAACGGGGGATGACTGAACCTCCTGTGTGGTGGCATCGTGTTCATACCAGGTCTATAAATCACAAACACACACACACACACACACACAGAAAACAGTGATAAAACTCAGTCTGATGTTTCCATCAAAACATAGCTTCACCCAGCTTTCAAGCCTGTATACATGTTCAGCCGTGTGCTGCCAATGAGCTGGTGTGTGTATGACAGTGCAATAACAGTGGGCGGGCGGGGCAGGGTCCCCTAATGCTCAGTCACCCATGTACCAGTGAGAGGAGGGGGTTAAGCTGTATTGGCTAGGGGCAAATTAGGGCTGGCACCCCAGGGGCAAAAGAAAAGTGTATGTGTGTTAGAGAGTATGTGTGTCGGAGCAAGGGGTGTCAAGTCAAAAGCCCCTGGGGTCACCAAGTTCATCGCTCCAGGCACCGGCAATCACTTCCTGTCTCATCATGCTTCGGGCCACTGGAGCACATTCACAAGTATAAACCGAAGATGAAGAAAAATGCAGCGAGGAGGAATGAAGCAACACAACACGATGAAACAGATAATTATAACTTTTAAAGCAAAACCTTTCATCTTTAAAAAAAAAAAAAAAAAAAAAAAAAAAAAAAAAAAAATCTGATTCCCTCCCTTTAATTTTGTCTTCTGGCATACGGGTCAACACACATGCACGTATATAACCAAGCATCCAGTGGCAGCCATATGGTGGCATTTAGCTGCTGGCTAAATTAGTCTGGCATTACAGATTTACAGACAGATCAAGCTGTAATTCCTTTCACCAGCCAGCCGGTCTGATTGACCACACTTCAGATCAGAGCTTCAATCCTGTTTCCTCTGTATGTAATGAACAGAGGCTTAAAGTGGAGCGAGGGGGGGCTGCATGGAGAGAGCAGCTGATAAGAGTTTTCAGAGGGTTTTTGGGGTTAGTTCTGATGATCAGAGTTTGGGGTCAATTTGCTCTTTGGTTAATCTATTCAGTAAGCAAAGTTTTTTTTTTCAGGCAAAATGAACTGGTGGTGTCACCAGTATGAAAATAAAATAGACCACTGTGAGCCTCAGTTTATATTTGGCTACGCTCTGCTCGTTTATGCCAAGCCAATGGAGCACTCTGCCACATCAATACAAGACAGGATCCTTGTGTTTAGTTTCATTACCGTTTCTAGTCAGGTTTTTAGTTATTTATGTTTTTTATTTCTTATCTACAGTACCTCTCTGTGTGTCCTTGTGTTGTTTGTTCTGTGTTCATGTGTAACTTGGCTGCTGTAATAGTGCAATTTCCCATTGGGATTTGATAAATTACTCTATGTGGCTTTTCAGAAAATGAGCTGCAGTATCTTTTGTATTTATTTATGAAAGGACACCTCTAATATCAATGTAGAGAATGGAGAAGGGAAAAAAAATAGTGAGAAGTGACCATCACAAGTTCCCAGAGGTCAAGGCGAGAAATACAAATTGCTTTTTGTACAATGAAAGCTCCAAAACAAAAGAGATGTTTGATCTACAATAATATAACAAACAAAGAAAAGCTGCAAATCCTCATGTTTCAGAAACTGGAAACAGAGAATATTTGCCATTTTGCTTGATAAATGACTTAAAATATTAAAAGATGATCAAAATTGTTGACAATTATCTGTGGATCAACTAAAAATTTCAGGCTATATTCAAGGGTACCTCCTCCACATTTCATTCAAGATTTAAGGACACAAATTCATGCACAGGCACCACTGTAATGTGTGTTTAACCATCGGTGATGCATGGTTGTGTGTTATGTTTGACCTCAGGCACCTTTAGAGAATCTCTTGGGAATCTTCTGGCCTTCGGTTCTGTTCTTATGCTTTGCTTTGAGGTCTCCCACCCCTCCCAGGAACCTCCTGGCAATTATTCTTCTGAATAACAGATCTGTCTAATGAGAGTTATTATTGGGATGTACATATTCTAAAGATGGGGTTTTACCTCAGGCACCTCAAAGGGCACCTCCTGGCCATTAGTCTTCAGGATGTCTGTCAGTATACGCATTGTCCTCTCCCTGGGAATGACGTTCTCCTCCTGCATTTTCGTCCACACAGCCTCTGCCTTCTCCCAGTTGTTTGTCTCCTCTGAAAACAACAGGAAACAGAGTGGGAATGAGGAAAGGTGTGTTCTTATGTAATTTGTTCTGAAAGTCATGACATGTGGTTGTATAGTCAGTCCATACAGGTTGTCGCTCACCACTCAGCCTGTACTAGAGAGTAATTTTTGACAAAGTGCTCCACGCTGAGAGAGGTCAATCAAAGCACTAATCTGATCAACTGACTGACCCTCAACTATGCCGTAATTTAGGAAACACACTAACTAGTGGTCTGTGTGTGTGTGTGTGTGTGTGTGTGTGTGTGTGTGTGTGTGTGTGTGTGTGTGTGTATGCGTGTGCACACAGAGAAGTGGGGGTAATGGGTTGACAATCAGCTTTAACACTCCAATCACAACTGTTATCTGCTCTGTTCTCCACTGCAGCAATCACACCATGTCTTCTGCTTACTTCTGACTGATCCCATTCTCCGTCTCACACACACACTCATACAAACACACTCACACACACACAGAGCCTGGGGCACTGTACACTCAGAAGCACACACAGAGGTGGGAAGTCACAAAAGCACGAGAAGATTGGGGGTAAATGGGAGGTCAAACGCATCCACACAAACTGAGAGAAAGAAAATAGAAGAACAAACAAACAAATGAAAGAAAGAAAGACACTTACTGCAGAGACGGAGGATGTAACTGTACATCTCATCTCTGTCGCACTCAAACAGCTTGGCTGTCATGTCTACCATCTGCTCCAAGGCCTCCACCTATACACACAAGCACAACAATATTTAATTAAAGCTGGAATTCTTGTATTTTCACTTCATTTTCGCTTTCTTCTTCGTGGCCTTGATAATTTCAGCCTGTGATGTTTGTCTGTGTGGGTGGGTGGATGTGTTACCTGGTTGGCAAAAATGCATTTCTCTGCAAACCACTGCAGGCGTCCAGGCCTTGCCCTCAGCCCGGGGGTCTGCAAACATTAAAATAGAGACGAAGTTGTAAGGACAGAAACCAGAGAGTAGATAAACAACAGTATTAATGAAACTGCAGCTGCACTGAACATCTCCTAAACTAATGTGGGTGTTGTGCGGATGATGTACTATGCTGGAAAGTTATTTAAATATTAACTGAAACACTGAGACGAGCCCTTAATCACTGCACATACATGATATCAGCAGCATCTGTTTAGTAATGCACTGAATTACTATAGATTTATTGTACTTTTAGGACACCAGAGATATACAGATAGGCTGTGAGCCGTCAAATAAGGGCTGACATAGATTGATCTGCAGGCTCATGTAGCTAAGATTTAGCCTGATATGTGGAGTGACTAGATGATTATTATCATGGAATAACAGTGATCAGGATTTCATCTATCTCTTGGGGCTTTGATACAATCTGAATAAGACTAGGACTGAGAAACCCCCCTCCCTTCCTGGTAATCTGGCAGAGGGGGAAAAGAGAGAGAGAGAGAAACAGAACGATCTGCCAGGAAGTTAATCTGAACGGGGATCAACAGCGCTCAATTCCCGCTGGCCTCTTTGATGTGAGCCCATCATACCGTGAGAGGGAGGGGAAAGTCAAGAAAAGATGGGCTTCATCCCTTTCTCTGCCTATCCCTCACCACCGCCATCCCTTCCTCTCAATCCCCACTTCTCTCAATTCCTCCCTCTTCCTCCAAATCTCCCGTGCTCCTCCTCTGTCTTTTCCCCTGCCTCTCCATCCCTCCATCCGGCCCAGGCAAAGGCATTATGTTCTTACCCAACCAGCCAAAGGGACAAATTAAAATGTGTTGCACTCACTCTCTCTCAGTCTGTCTAATCTTCTTAGAGACTAAGGCCCAGTGCAAGTGCTCCATCTTTTTTTGCCTCCGATTCCTTTTACTTGGTAAAGTCTTGCGGGCACAAAGCAGCCTTCGCACAACTACTCGCAAACACGCACGCATATGAATGTGCTTGGGATTTTGAATCTGTCAGGACAAATCTCCCTAATCTGGGCAAAAAAACAAAATCCTCAGAAATAAGAAGGCACATAATTTACACACGCACGTGTGGATCAACAGAACACAAAGAGGAAACAAGCAAAAACAAAAAAACAAAACAGCACAGCCACTCTCACTGTCATATAGAGATAATGGAAAAATGTCAACCAGGTCAGATTATCAGGACAATCCTCAGAGTGTATTACAGTCATTACTTTGCCTCTTTAAGAGTCTTGGTTGGCCTTTGGGTGCTAAAACTTTACAGGTTTCTCGCTCATCCTTATGTACAAGTACACAAAAATAAAAAAAGACAGACCCGACCTCATCTCACCTCCACTTAACGAACCCTCTCCATCTCAATTCCTAATGTTCTAATTCCACTAATCACATGGCCACTTAGTCCACACACACACACACACACACGCACACACACGCACGGCCAAACCCCTCTCCCTAACACAAAAACACATAATGGCTCACCACTCTTTAGCAATACTACCTAACCTTGACCATCACACACACACGCGTGCCACAATAATAGGCCTGGCCACCTGACAATCCTCTGCCTAACCATGACCATTTAGCACAAAATTGGCCACCTTTCTCTATCATTACATTTAATTAGCTGTGATTAATCAGCTGCCAATTATACCAAACACAGCCTAAAGAGAGACACCACTCTGGACTGCCACTTGACGCTCTCACGGGGGGAAAAAAAGCATTTGTGTGTTTGAGGGTGTGTGTTTGCATATTTGAGTGATAGATATGATCCTATTGTAGTTATATCACCTGAGTGCTATATCCATCGTCATGCAAGTATAATAAGTGACAGTTCAGAAGTGAACTTTCTGTTCAGAGACTTTGATCTAAAGGTAGTTCGAAGGTTAAGTGGGCTTGGGCTTTTGAAATGTATCATCTCAGTAACATTTTTTTGTTTTTTCCTGATTATGCTCCAACAGAGTGCAAACCACTAAACTGGCACCTCTGGGGAAAGTAGGTCACCACCACTCTGCTGATTATGCTTTAAAGCTGCATTAATCAATATTACTACGTTAACAATGGATAAAATGCCTATGTGTAATGTGAAAGGGGTCGCGGTAGTGACGTACCGACAGAGAAACATCACCTGACCCTGCACTTCACCTCCTCGGCTCTGTCTCACTGTTTTGGTTTTCTGGCCCAAAACTTTATAGTTTTGGTTCACTCACTGCTCTCATCGAGGGGGAAATAAGCCACTTGTCGCAGTGAATGTGTGAGTACGTACAATAACTAAAGTTTTAATGCGGATTCTAAAGCTGTCTTGACAAGTGAAAATCCATGCTGTATCATTTAAAGATCTGCTGGTTTAACCTCACACCGTGTGTCGGTGGCAAACCAGCCAAACCCTCAAACTAAAACCCAACAGATGGGGTGACGCGGTTGAGCTTTTGTCACTCTAACCTACATCTTTCATTGACATTATGTGAGCATGTACATCTGTAGTCTATTTACAAGGCATCACCAATCTCACACATCACTGTCATGTAGCTGACTCTTTGTTATAAGTAGGATAACAGACATACAATCTAGCAGAAGGGGAATGAGAGCCACAATAACAGCATGTCAGTAATATTTAAGAGGGTTTGAAAATCCTCAAGAGGGATAAATCCCTCTTTTAGTGCACAACAGGACACGGGAGAGAGTCAGAGAGAGGGAGTTAAGGTATTTTTTTCTTCCATTTTGTTCTCATCCTGATCAGAAAACATAATGGCCTTGTTTCCCTTCCTCGGATGTCAGGCTCATCCCTCTATTCATTTAATCATCAATCTCTCTGTCCTGCTATCCAGTCCCTGAACCGCCCATCCATTCTATCCACGTGAAAATCGCTTCTTATCTGCCTGCTTTGCCTCTCTATTTTTCTCACACTAATCTACAGGGTTTTATAGCAGGACTTAAGATAATAAATATTCATAAAATATTCAGGTCGGATGAGCTACGACTACAAATCGAGTGTGGCAATTCCATCCTGCATGGCCTGTGCGGCTCGTGACATTCGAGCAGATGTCATCCTGATTGTTATTTAACTATTTTTCATCGGTGGCTCATCTAAGATTGAGAATCTAATTTTCTATCGAGATCAGGCGCAGCAAGTTGCAGTCAACCAACAAACCATAGATGCTTCAAATAAAGAGACGAGAGCTATTCACTTCAGCTGTTTCGCAGCTAGTGAAGTGGAAGCTGAACACATGAAAGCTCTTATGTCTCATTCTGTTAAAGGGGACAGGAAAGTGGGAATTAAGCAGGTTTTAGCACAGTGCAGCACATGGCACTGGAGGAGTGTGGCCGTACCTGGAAAATCAAACACAAACAACACTTTTCCTTTCATACATGAGTTTGCATACCAGTGAAATCGGGCCCTATTAATGTTCATCATCTGAACTTGTTTTGATATCACTCAGAAACAATTTAAATGACGGGTGGTTTTTATTGTAAAGCTCTAAATACAGTGACAATAAAACAGGAGAGATCTGATCAAAAGCTTCTCCATACTCCGCAGTCGGAAAGATTTGGTTTTTTTAGACCTATCAGTTCAAGCTGATGAAATAACAGCGATCAGCTACATGCTTTAATAAATAAGCCCCTTGTGTTAAGTCATTTTTTTGAAAACTAGGACACTGATTTCAGAGCGTGAGCAGTATTGTGTGTGTGTGTGTTTACCTCAATGATCTTACGAGCCTCACGGTAGCGGCCTGTATGCAGGAAGGCAAAGAACAGATCGTACAGCATGTTCATCTCCCCTCGCTCCTGACTCATAAAGTCCATGGCTGAAGAGAAAGATAGACAGGTAGACAGACAGATGGAGGGGGGGGCAGAGAAAGGTCATGAATAAAAATGACTGCGAGGTGAACAAACACACCACACACTTCATCCTTTACTTCTGATTCCATTATTTGGCACAATGTCCCAGGCACAAAGCAGCCATATCAAGCCTGCTCTCAAACAAACACACACAAGTCCCGAATGAAAGCCTAAGCTCTCCTGGTAAACTTGCTAAAGCGCTCTGCTCAGCGTTATGTATTATCTCTGCCCAGCAGCTTCAGAACAGGTACCACACACCCACACACCCACACACCCACACACACACACCCACACATACACACACACACCCACACACACAGAGCAAACTTTCAGTCATTCAAATGGACCGGCATATTCAGCAAAGCAGAGGAAGAAAGAATAATCCCTCTCCTTTTACTTGTGCCATCTGAAGTCAACAGAAAGAACAATGAGGTGCGATTTGGTATTTTGGACTGTAATGACTCAGATATTAACTCCGGGTCAAAATCTAACGTAGACAAGTTTCAGACTAAATTTTGGAAGTATTTCTTACATGCACATGCTAATCTGAAGCTGTGATGCAAGATGGAACCACATCGACTCATTAATAACACCAATTAATTTGCTCTTCTTCATCTCAGGTTTCTGTAGACATTTCCAGGATAAAAACATGTTTGGTGACCTCTTCTTGTTTTAAAATAGTTCTGCGGCTGCCAGAATATCACAGCTGACTCAAGGTTTACGTTACAAGTCATCTCTCTCTACTTTATATGAGGCGGTGTTGGACAGAATCATTTGTTATTTCAAGATCCACTGGTTGGCACTGGTTAACTTGCTGGCCTCGGTCAGGGAAGGGTGGATGAGGGAGTGGGTGAAAGGGGAGGCAAGTAGGTGAAGAGGTGCTCCACTACACAGTTTCAACCTTTACGCACTCCAGAGCCACTTGCCCCTGCGGCACACTGAACTTGACCTTTTCACCGAGCTGCTGTCGACATACAGGGAGACTGTTCAAACCGTGATCTGCTTACGTGCTTCACCATAACCCTGGTCTGAACCTTTCTCACTCGCTGGTCCTCTTACACTCTTAGAATTGCAGGCACTTGTTATGTGCATGTTTAATGCAAACACTGCACGGGCATACACACACATATATATATACGAATAATATAAAGTTAATGTCAACCAGGAGACAGAAAGTTTGATGAAGCTGGCTGTTTCTGTATTCTGAACTTTAATGAGGCTGTTTGGTCATTGTGGAAGAATTTCCTGACATCTCTCTACTGTCAATTTTCTAGCGAAAGGCATAAAGTGCCCCCCAAAACATTTTTAAAAATCATGGTTTTGATGAAGAGATCTGGGTAACGTAGCCAAAATGGCTGACCAACTGATGGATGAACAGCAGAGACTAATGATTATTTTCATCACCGGCAAAGAACTCAAATAACATCTTTAAAATTATCATTTTGCACAAAGAAAAGTTTTAAAACCAGAGGTATTCAATGTAGAATGACAGGCTGGATGTGTGTAACCTTTCTGCAGCAGTTCGGTGTCTCCTTTCTCCACCAGCCCAACAAGGATGTCGTGGATGCGAGGCATGTGGCCGTAGTGTCTCTGACACTCCAGTGCTGCCTCTAGAGCTCCGGACAGGTCGTCACTGCAGGTATGCAGACACACACACACAAATACAGAGAGAGAGAGAGAGAGAGAGAGAGAGAGAGAGAGAGAGAGAGAGAGAGAGAGAGAGAGAGAGCAGAGAGCGAGTTAGATGTCAGGTCTGTCCAATCACTCATGTACGGTATTGTGTCGGTAGAGAATGGAGAGTGTATCATGGGGTGTTAACCCTGTGACCTCTTATTCAAGCACTATGACCCACCACAACAATACAGGCCTTTGATTTCATGACAGCACAACTGTGGGTGATGAAGCCTTTTGGCCCCAATACATCATTCTCACACAATCAGGCACACTCTCACACACCTGTCTGCGAGTCCTGGACAGGCTTTTAGAGGGGAAGCAATGCAACAGACAAAAGGACTCGACTGATCTTTACCCTCTCTGCTCGGCTCCTCTCACTCTTTCTCCTCTTTTGTCCTCTCCAGCCCCCTTTAAACGCTCATTTCCTCTTCTCTCATTTCCCTTTCCTCCTGATCTTCTCTCTCCTCCATCCTTTCTTCCTCCTCTTTCTTTTGATTCCATGCTGTCAGCTTTCACTCCCCTCTGACGACCTCGCCCCCCAGCTGAGCAATTTAGAAGAAATATGGCAACAACATTAGAGCCCCCCCCACCACCACCAGCAGCTCGCTCCCTTCGTCTCATGTCATCCTTTTCTTGCTCAGGCTGCCCTCCTGCACCCCCCACCCTCACTCGGCCCATCCCTCCCGAGCGGACGAACAAACAAAAGAGCACATAGAGAGAGGATGAGTGCGCCTGATGGAGTGATAACGAGAGAAGTGCGGAGACAGAGGTGGGGAAAGGAAGCAAAAAGAACGAGAAGCTGAGAGAAGGGGGAGGAAGAGAGACCACTTCAATCCCCTCTATTGTGACAGCGCTGCCATCAATCTGTTGATTGGGTAATTACCATGTCAATCACACAGAGGTCAAAGCAGATAGGGCACCCATGGGGGAGGTAGGGGGCAGAGTAAGTGAGCGAGAAAGAGACAGATAGACAAACCGTGAGAGAGACAGAGACTGTGAGTGAACAGGTATAATTTCTGAAGTGGTTTCTCCTCTAATCAATTAGACAAGCGAATAAGAGAAATATGCCCAAAAAGACCAACAAACCGAAAAAAAAAAAAAACAGGAAATGGTATGACCTTGAGTTCGGTTCCTGTGTGGCAGGAGCAGAAGAGAGCGATGGAGGGAGGAGGAACAGAGTGATTAGGGTTGGAAGGTAAAGAGGTCTGCTAATTGAAATGAAGAGGGACAAGATTATTCAGCAGCGCCAGTCAAGAGGCTGTTCAACTGCACAACAGTCTGATTGAACAACACAGAAGAGAGACGAAGAGATTTTTGAAAATGAGAGAAAGAGTGTGGAGATAGAATGAGACCGAGGAGGGGGAGAGGCATGGGTGTGCAATTTACTCTAAAAATGAGACGAGGACAAGAAAAAAAAAAGTGAACAATGTTTTTTAATTAAGGTAATGTGGCTTATATGCACAATTACCTTAATTGTTGTGGTGTGGTGAACGTGGCTTTTCACACCGGGGCCATTTCTACACATTGCAGCCAAGTCATGTTGATGGATGTTTCAAAACTCCATCTCCCCATTTGTTTCATCCCTTCTATCTGTCCACCTCATTCAGTCCTCCATCAAGCTCCTCCACACCTACTTATAATCCCTCCTTCCTAATGAGACATCTTAAAAAAAAAAAAAAAAACACCCCATCACTCTCGGCAAAAAAAAGGGCCTGGCGTTGCAATTACACCCCCTCTACCTTCCTCTCCACCCCCCCCTCTCCGCCCGCCGATCCACCCAAAAAAAGAGCTAAGGATGTCGAAAGATGGATAATTTCCCCTAGGTACAATTTAACTGTCACTTTGCATTGCCATTTACTGCGGCGCACAGCCCTGTTAATGTCCCCAACTTTGCATGTCAGCCACTTTCCAGCCAATTAAGTCCTGAAAAAATAACGAGCGCTTTGCTCGGTGGAAACCTGAAGGATTAGACAAGGAAGCTCATTTCATCTCACTCCCCTTTCTTTTTCTCCCTCTCCGTCCCCTCATTTTGTTCGGAGGAGATGGGCAGGCCTGTTATCAAGCCACTGTCCTCGCGTAGGGGGGGGGGGAGGTGTCAAAACGCAAATGAGACTGTGATCATGACACCACTAGCCCGCTGTTACATGTGCTGAAGAATGGCACTTACTAATGTTCACGCCAATACCGACACAGTCATACCCACACACTCATTATTTTTGCCACTCAGGGGCAGTCAAACCAGCTGACAACAAAATATTTGACATATTCTCACCCTATAAAGCTAACGTGCCAAATACTTTAGCTAACCGTTGCTTACAGTATTTACACACCCAGAAGACTTTCATTATCATTATCATTCATTTGAAGTGGTCTTTCTGGCCACGTGACAAATTATTCACTCTCCATTTAGCTCTTTCTACCAACTCCTGAGAAAAATATATGGCTTTCTGCTGCTAAATGCTCCATTGTCTTTAACAGGTAGTGTACAGACAGCAGGAAGCATGGCTGATGAGAGGGGCATTCGGGTGCTAGAAAACCAAAAATGACGAGCTAAAAGAGGCTGTGTTGAACTGCAGAGTCAAGTGATAATCCTCTGAGCGTTTGTCGCTCTGTGCAACACCTTTCACAATACACTCACTGTTTTTTTTTTTCACTGTAGCTTTAAGATCACATTTTGAATACTTAATGGAGTTGTATTCAGACTGTCTTCTCTTTTAATTCTATTTTTTACCTCTGGCTGCTTCCATTTATCTGCTTAGGACTTCCATTTTTTCTCTTAGGCCTCACTTAAACTCTATGTACGCACAATACAAGATGGCAGAAAAGAGTGGGAGTGAACGGGGTAATTTTCCTCTGAGCCAGTCATCTCTCGTCAGCTCTCTACCCTCCCTCCTCCATCACCACTGTCTTATCATACATGTCCTGCCAGCTCTTCATTTTGTTGGACTCATTAGCATTTCCTGTCGCTAATCACTTCCATAAGGATGTGGCAATCCGAGCTAGCTGCCAGCTAGCACAGAGGCAGGTTAGCACACACAATACAGAGCGGATGGGCATGAAGGCTAACGGGGCGGTGCATATGATGGGCTGTCAAGGGCTAATCTGCCAGAGAAGTGTTCATTAAGTCATTAGCGCTGACGCAGCAACGAGACGGGTGCAGGCGGGAGTGATGCCTGCTTTGTCCTCTTTTATCGCTTCCCCTCCGTCCCTCCTCCTCCCGACTGTCTGTTTGTCCGCTGACTGACGGAATGAAAAAGTGGAGACGAAGGGATGAGGATAAAAGATAACAAGAGAAGAAGAGAGCAAGAAGATGGAGCACAAAAGTCAAGTGTTGTCGTACTCAAACCTGCCCCAACGCTTAGCCGAACCAGTGCTGGAACAACATGTTAAACCTGCTTCACATGCTTAACCATTTCACATGTTTTACACATCTTCCCAGGAGACAGATCTATAAAATGATTAAAATGGTTTCACGATGAAACTACGAGTATAGCAGCCTTACATGTCATTTTGTTGATGCCAATGAAAACTAAAAGAAAATGAAAAAAAAAAAAAAACTTGCCTATTAGTGTCATAATCATGATTAGTTTCTCTCTGTGAAGCTGTAGTTACAACGCTAGACTTTCTGACAGAAACCTTATTTGCTCGTTATTCATCTAACCAATTTCAAGGCTATTCAGTGCCTGAAACCAATGTTTTAGAGTAGAGATAAGCCATTCAGTCATTATCTGACTCCTGCTGGGAGGAATCTGTTAAATCAATAGTTGTTAAAAAGAGCGAAAATTAGAAGAACTTGTTTCTGTTTATTGTTTAAAGAATTTAAGCACTCCAAACAACTATCCTTTCTATGTTCAGGTAAAGGGGACCTGCCTGTCAAACAAACTTTACCTGCACATCAGTTTTGTTGACAATTTCCGAGTCTTGACAACCAGCCGGCTAAAAACACACAAATTTGCCAGTAACGCAAGACAAATGATGGCTGAATACCAGCAGCTAGCTTGTTCACTTGTGTTCATTAGTGTGTGTGTTCAATGCAGTATCATTTGGAGGAAATACAACTGGCACTTGATTTGTGAACAGGGCCGCGGTAAGCTGGTGTGTGTGTTTGTGTTTTGGCTGCTGTTGATGACCCAGAAGTAAATTAGCCTGCTAATCTCACAGAGGCAGTGATTAACGGGTGAACCTGGAAACTCTGTTTGTGCCAGAGACCAGACTTACAGCAAAACAAACAGCGGCAGGGGAGCACCAGAGTGTGTGTGTGTGTGTGTGTGAGCGCCCGAGCTTGTGTGTGTATGTGTACGAGCAGCAAAGGTCTACCTTTGCCTCAGCATGTACACTAGAGGTAAACAGTGTGTATGAAAGCATGTGCAGGGCATGTGTGTGTAGTGGCGGGGCCCCTAACGGCGCACTGCGTGCCTGTGTTAAATCCAGCAATTAGTGCTCTGTACATAATTAACATGCTAATGAGCTGATCTACTTAAAAGCTGCTCTGACAAATAAAACACACACACACACACACGCACACACACACATACAAAGAATAACACACATACACTGAACAGAGAGTTGAGGGGTGGGGCAATACCAGTGACCCCACAGCCAGCGTTTGGTAATGTTCATTTGCATATTTGCATTATGGGAAGAAGCATCGATGGCCATCTCTCACCACACACACACGCACACACACGCACACACACACTTAGACCTTGGAGTATAGCAGTGGGTGTTTCAGGAGATCAGGGGTGGGGGCTCATGGGAGAGGTTGCAGCTGGTGAATCCTCAAACAAACAAAACCTGGCTCCAACAACAACACACACACACACACACACACACACACACAAACACACACATAAATGAGCAATTTTCACATCCTCTCTCTGTCTGAATCGCTGACCCAGAATGTAACCTCAGCTATGATCACAGGGAGGGATGAGTGACTCATTGAGACACACATACATAGACACACCTGGCAACTGGATTTGGCAGATGACAACACAAATCTGACAAAGTCATTCAAAAGTTAGTCTGTTGGGTGGTTAATGGACAACTTTGGCCATAGAAATAAAAACATAATATAACACAAATAAATGTTTTAACATAAAATTTGTGTGTGCCTGTGTGTGTATGATTGTATAGATCAGTGATTTTGTGATTTGTAAGTACCTCTCCAGGTAGGCAGTAATCAGGGGTGAACAGAGATTGGAGGAGGGCTTGGCCAGACCGAGGGTAAAGATGGTGTCCTGCAGGCGTCGGATGACCGGGACGCCGCCTTTGGCCACTGCAGAGTTGAGCATGTAGAAGAGCAGGGTGAGGTGTGTGTCGTTCAGCACCACCTCCTTCTCTTTCATCTCTTTCAGGATGTCCACCGCCTCTGTGATGGAGGAAAAGAAAGATCAAGACAGAAAGTGTCAGTGTGAAGAAATGGTCACATTAGTAACACTTGTTCCTGTAACTCTCAAAGCGTGTGATGCTTCAGTTACATGAAAGTGTGAGACTTTCAGCCTCTCAGGCAAAAGATGAAGTGATGCTGAGAGTGATTTGGAAGTAAAGACAAAAAGATGAATGAAATGAACAAAAGACAAGGAGAAAGAGAGATAATGCAGAGAAATCAGGAGAGAGAAAGCGAGAGGTGGGCAGAGCTTGGCTGGGAGAAGAGTAGGGTGTGTGAATATGATAAAAGGCCCCTTTAGCTAATTCCATGTGGGGAAAACAAACCCATATTAAAACAGCATTTTGCGCCCAGCAGGAATGCAAATCCAACCCCGTATAATGCCAACTCTGCGCTAATTGCTACTTGCGGTTTTCTAAACGAGACTACAATTACCAGACCCCTACAATGGAGGCCGGCTTTTTGCCGTGGCCATGTGGAAAGCACTTGGGGGGCTAAATTATAGGTATGTGGCGACAAGGGCTCACAGTGGCCCCAGTGAGACCCCGGTAAGCGGGCTGAGGGGTGGATCAGTTTGGTCAAGTCCAGCCGGTAATGGAGGGCTTTTTACTGGGCCACATGCCCATCTGGCCAACACCAGGGGCTAAATGGTGAAAAGGGAGTGTGTGTGTGTGTATGTGTCCATATGTGGTGTATCAGAGTAAGGTAATTAAGATGCGTTTACTGTCTATTTAGACAGCTTCTAATGGGCTGACAGCGATACAGCCGCTCTCCACCACAGATACTAATCTATACAGCATGACCAAGAGGCAAGGAGGAGATGGAGAGATGCAGAGACTCCGAATATATTTGAATAATGGGTGCTAAGCCAGTCGTCCAACTGCAGGCAATACTGGCACCTTGCTTAAAATTCACTCCACAAAAATCCTTGCTCCTTGTGTTGGTGAAAATCTGTAGCAAACGCAGACGCAAAAGCAGAAAAGCAAATAAAGTTAGAGTGAACAACTGTGGGTCTAATGATGCTAATATTTGAGTAGCTGGTAATATAACAAAACCCCTAAAACAGGAGTGTCACTCTCCATTGGGAACACACACACACACACACTTGTGGGATGAGGGACAGGGCCACTGGTGAGTGCTTTGGCATCCTAATTTCGGTCTGTCTCTCCATCTCTCCACCTCTCTGTGCCAGTTGTTATGGCGATGGGAACCAAAGGCTGTCACAGATTTAATGGGACAGGGGAAAATAGAGGAAGGAAGGATGGAGGTATGGGTGACTGGCAATGGAGGAGGTACTGCTAAACAGGAGAGGGAGGGGGGGTGAAGCTTGTCAGAGGCAAAAGTTTGGTTAGCTGGATGAAGGTTTGACAAGAGTGATGAAGAATAAAAAGGGCAAACACTGAAGGCATGTTAAAGGGCTGCAACATTAGGACAGTGTGCATTCACAAAGTCAAAGGCTCCTACCCCCCCAAGGACAACTTTCATTGAGCACTGTACTGGCATTTCAGGCTAAAAGCATTCCTCGAGAAATTTCATTGTCAAGGTCAGTTCATGCTGCACGTTTTGCTGCAACTGTGGAGACAAATGTTTAGAAAGTCTCACAGTGTCTATATGGCCAGGACAGAGACGATAACATTGTCACAGGGTGTTCAGTCCAAACATGGTGAGTCCAAAAAAAAAGAAAAAGTTTTTGTTAGTTAATTTGATTCAGTTGTGTTACTGTATTGTAATTTGACAACAAATTCAAAAGATGCCCACTGAAAAACTAAAGTGGTTAGTAAAAAGTATCTCTGGTCACTTTTAAACAAAAGCACAAACAACTGAAAACATATAAACACTAAAATGCCTGAACAAAGGTTTCAGGTGAAAAACAATCTGATCACAGACGTCGGTATCAACGTTAAACAATTGTTCTATAATGAGCTTATCTGTTGTCAGGTCTGTACTGTTTATCAGTTCAGTCGCAACTTATTCTCGCTCTCTGACTCTATGTCTCTCTCCATGTCTCCCACCCTCCCCCTTCTATCCATACCTCTCTCCATCATTCTGACAGACCCGTTAATCACTGAGACCAGTGGCTTGGAGTTGATCTGCCCAAATGGAGCTACACTAGCTAACATCCCTTCGTCCACCGTCCAAACTCCCCCCCGCCCCTCACTCCCCCATCTTTCCCTTTATCCGTCCGTTTAGCCAGTATGCATATCCATCAGCTCAGCCGAGCATCGTGGCCAGCAAAGCGAGCCAGATCTCTCTCTCTCTCTCTCATACACACACAAAAACACACACACACAGAGATGGGGAGGCAGACAGGCCAGGTAAACAAACATCACACAGCCCAATGGTTCGTCTAATGTTCCATGACTTGACTGCTAGTGATGTCTCTTTCCCAAAACACACACAGACACACACAGACACACAAGTCCACAACCACCAAAAGCCAGAACAAGTTGTATTTACCAAAGCGGGAGGATGGACAGATGGAAGCAGAGGGGCAAGGGCAGGTCAAAGAGACGCTTGCTGATAGAGGAGAGGTGTATTTAAAAAATGGAGGAAGAGAAGCAAAAGTAGAAGGAATTGAAGTGGGTGTTCAGCCTCCTGAAGCCCATACTGATATGCATGGCAGGTTCACTGGGTCACAGGATGGATAGATTAAAAGATGCTATGGGATAAATGTTTAGGGGGCATGAATGAGGCTGTTGTTTTTTTTTCCCCATATGGGTAATGTTGGTGTGAATGCCACCTAATATGTGGCTACATGGTGAGATCGCAGCTCACAGGTACATAATATGATCTGAAGGAACCCTGAGGGAAGACATATAATCTCTTTATAAATACACAGTTTTCAACTGTTTTATGTAATGTTTCTGTTGTTGTCAATACTTGCCGGTCAGTACGTGTGTGTGTGTGTGCGTGTGTGAATGGCCTTACTGTATAGATGTATATGCATTTAGATTTTTGTCTTTGTTTTACATTTATGGCTAACACGGAAGGTGTTGGTTTAATATATCTTGTCTAAATTACCTGTAAAAGGTGGAAGCGAGGTGACATAAGGATAAAGTAAAAAGGAAGAAAAGCAGTAAAAACAAAGTTGTTTTGCCAGGAGTGGTGGGTCGGGATGCTCTGAATCAAGGGCAAAAACAACAAAGCCATTAGAGTGGGTGAGAAATAAAGCAAGACGCCAGGAGACATGATCTTCAGCTGGGCCTGGTGTGTGCAGGGAGCCAGGCGGACCAGCGTCTGGGTGGGGACAGGCTAACATCAAGGTTAGCCATGTGTGCTAATGTGGCTGACAAGCGTCCCCTCCATATGCACACTCTGGCTAATGGCAAGTGCGTTAACGCTGCCTATACACACCCCGACACACACACAGATGGACACACCAACCGTTGAGCCCACAAAATGCCTTTTGCTTGAATTCACATGCAAATTTGCGTGTCGCTGTGTGTGTGTGTGTGTGTGTGTGTGTGTGTGTGTGTGTAAGGCTCAAGCACTTCGGCAGACATGATCTGCCATTAGCATCAAGGCAGATTTCAATAATTCTGGAAAAATACACACAGTCCTGTAATTTTCCCCCTCTCTCATTTCTCACTGACACGGGTGTGTGTGTGTGTGTGTGTGTGTGTGTGTATGGGGAGGGGAATGACACGCTTGGAGACAGAACAGGGGAGAGAGGGTCAGATAGAGAGACAGAGATGAAGACAGAGAGAGAGCGAAGAAGGGGAGGAGAGGCGAGGACAGACAAGGGAAACATTTTTCCTGTCATTGTGTGCAAAAAGCAGAGAGGCAAAACTGATGGTAATTGGGTCTTCGATGGGCTGAAGGAAACCCACCGTAGCATTCTGGAAATGGCTGGCTAATGTGGTTTGAGGGAGGGAGAAAGAGAAAGACAGATTTTGACAGAGTTGGTCGCACGCGCGCGCACACACACACACACACACACACACACACACACATCTGTAGGCCTTTTTAAGTTCAAGCCTGATCTCCTTTGATCCAGCTTACTGTCAGAGAAAAAGTAGTGAGGAACTAAGCACTCGTAGGATTAGTCAATTAATAAATAGACACAAAATTAAGAACAATTCTGAGAAACAATTATTTGTTTTCCATCTGTTTAGCAAGATTGATAACATCTTTGGGTTTTGAACAGTTGGTTGGCAAAAAAGACGAAGTTAAGTTTTTTTTTCTTATAATGATTAATCAAAAAAATGGCTGACTAACAAACAGGGAAACTAATAATTTGCTGCAGCCCTAGAGGAACCTACCCTCCACTTTGTCATTCTTTGAGAGCGCCTTCACCAGTGCGATGTATTTAGTGGCGTCCAGCACTGCTGATGAGTCCTTGCGTTCTCTAAAGACAGAGACAGAGAGGGTGAGAGACTAGATTAATGTATTCCACTTACAGTAATGCAACTCATCTATTCTACGTTCTCCTGTTGGGAGTTCAGTCTGATGCTGAAACCAGGTGGTGAGTGATGAGAAAGAAACAAGGGAGGAAGACGGGAGAGTTTCCTGTGTTCCAGCCAGGGCTGGTCCCTGCATTAATGTCTCCCCTAATACCACTCAAGTTAAACTTTAATGGCCTGCTACTGGTCAGAGCACTGCCTTGTGTGCATTTAGAGTATTTGTGTGTGTGTTTCCAGCTCCACTCACAGTTCTCGCTTCAGGTTGAGCGCCTCCTCCACATTGTCGTGGCGACAGCACAGGTTGATGAGAGAGGCGTAGCCGCCGACCGTCATCTCCTCCTCGTGCTGCTGCTTCAGCTCAAGGGCGCGCTGCAGGTTCTGATCAGACAACAAAAAGACACATCTCAGGAGTAAACACGCAGACAAAGCAACTAATTTCGAGACGAAGAGGAAGTTTTTTGAGACTGCGTTATCCAAACAAATCCTACCTCCTCAACACAGAGAGCCTGGACTGTTCTTCTGAGAGTGGAGTCAAATGGTTTGTTCTCTGCTTTCAGTTCAGCTAATTTCTTCTCGAGCGCCACCACCTTACCCTCTATTCCCTGATGGAAACAGAGCAGTGTGAAACACGTGTACATGACCAAAAACACACAAGTTCAACTAACACAAATTTTCCAAACATAAATATCAATTTTCTTGCATCTCATTGCACTTTGAATGTTTTGTATATTTTTTTTTCATAACACTGCCCAACTTACACCAACAGGTGACACAGACTGACCACTGGACACTTGGCCCTTGTCCACAGGTGACACAGACTGACCACTGGGCACTTGGTCTTTGTCCACCAAAACGATCACATCCTAACAAACACAGACACATTTGACAACATCTGCATTATTAGGGCAATAACAGTAAAGAGAATATAAGTAGTAGTAGTATACACTCAGTCTGTTGTATTGAGCCACTGGATGTTGAGCTTGTCTACTATACCACTGCTTTTCACAAGTGACTAATCTGAAAGTTGTATTAATACTGTATTGGGAAAATCTAAACTGTGTCAAACAGTAAATAACCAAGGGTTAAGCTCCGTACCTTGATGAGTTCTGGGACGTGGTAAGACTCCAGAAGGTTCCTGATCCCTCTGTAGATGTTTAGTGAAATGGTTATATTCTGCAGAGAAGAGACGAGAGGAAGAAAGCACCATCAAAGCACTGATGAGCTCTCAGCACAAGAAGAGCGGAACCTGTTGAATTTGGTGTGTTAAAAGGTCAAAGGTTGACAGCAAAGTTTGAAAAGCAGCTGAACATAATGAACACAAGTGGTAAACTAATTAGGCTTTTAATAACCTTTACAGGGTTTATCTCAGCTAGAGCTTAATTTAGAAGCTGTCACAGAGCTTGCACTTGAATTTGTGGAGAACTGATTGCTGAAAATAACGTTGCATTTAGGGACTGTAGGAAATACTGGCATTTCAACTGGAGAACACACAAAACGTGGTGAGATCCATTTTGCAGATTCCTCACTCCTTGTTGAATGGTAACACGCACATAAACTAGAGCTGAAATAATTGATTAGCTGTTCATCAGGAAGTTAATCTGCAACTGTTCCGATAGCTAATATATCATCATTTCATCATGCAAAAAAACATTAGACAACGTTTAGACAATACTGATTAATGTTAATGTGTAATCAGTTGCACCAGGATAAACATTTACTGAGTGTTTTTGATGACAGAGGGAATCTGTGTAATGAAAGAGCAGCATCCTTTCAGACACACGAGCTCCTACTGAGCTCACAGTGATCCTACAAGCATGAGCATTTCACTATGAAAATGTCATTCGATTCCAGCATGTCTCAGGGGTCTGTTCTGGCAAGCTCGCTCCACAGCATCCAGGGTAACATGATGGATGATACTATTTCAAGTGAGGATGATTTCTGCAGACTGATTTCTGTTTAAAACTATACTGCTTGATGTCTGTGACTCCAAAAAGGTTCCACGCTGGACCAGGAAACAGTTTTACTGAACTCCAAACAGCCAGTTAAGACGTGACCTTTGACCAAAAAGTGTAAAACATGATTTAATCTTGAACAACATGTCTGGATGTCCCAACTCAAACCTTCACTCTTCAGAAATAGAGCACAGGGGGACATTGTGTGTGTATTCTGAAGTGTGTGTGTGTGTGTGTGTGTATACTGTGAATAATCCAACTCTGATTACACACAGCAAATCATCTCAGATCAGAATGTGTAAGCTCCTTTAAAGAGGGAAGGTTATGAATGAACTGGATACGAAGTATATTGGTGTATGAACGCATGGTTTGTTTGTGTGTTCTTGTTTTCAGTCACCTCATCAGTTAGTGAGTGTGTGAGTGTGTGTGTGTATATACCTGAGCCTGTAGCTGATTGAAGTATTTCCGCAGTTTGTCTTCCTGTGCGTGCACCTCTGCCTCTGACATGCTGTCGATCAGATTGTATATGAAGAAGGATGCCCCTTCTGGATGGGATGGAAACACACACACACACACAGTGAGCAGCTGTGGTGGGAATAAATTTCATTTGCGACTGTGTCAGTCACTGCATCCATTTATGCATTCATGCCATTTTTCTGTAACCTCTGCAGAGTGTGTGTTTGTGTTTCTTTTTTCTGCTGACAGAGGCTGCTTTCGGGCTGGAATGTGAGTGAATGTGCGACAACTGGCAGTGACAGTCTCCCCTTACTTAAACTCTCACACACACACACACACACACACAGACAATCGCAGATGTCGTCTAACGGGATGTGACACGGATAACAGTCTCCATCGCTCCCACCAGCACACACACCAGTTTCAGCAGTCTGTGTGTGTGTGTGTGTGTGCAGTTTCGGGTCTCTCTGTGACACACACACTGACGCGGAGCGACATTAACACTCCACACACACTGCCAGACCAGAGACGCTGTCCTGCACCGACACACACACTCGTACACTTTAACTACTCAGCGCTGTCTCAGCAGCCAGGCTCTATTTCCCCCGACTGAGAGAGCAGGTCTTTCAATCTCACACACTGACACACACCTGGACATACAGGCACAGGCTTCATGACGCGGAGTGGACTGGGCAGCAGTCTGCTGCTAATAAGACTGAACATAAGTGCACGCACACACACACACACACACACACACACGCACACACACACACAAACAAACACTTACACACTGGGCATTTTTCTGTCATCTGAATTATAGCTGGAAGGTGACTGAGACAGAGACTGCAGAGAGTGCAGTCTGCAAGTTTGAACACTGATATGTGATAGATAGATATACACACAGGTGTTCTTCTCTTTCTCACCTACACAAAGACACACACACACGCACACACACCTTGCATATCACACCCACTGTGATAACAGTGTGTGTAAATGTTTCCTTACCAGAAGGTTTGGAGTTTTCGTTGCTGAAGCGCTCGTCTTTGTATAAGAGTTCAGTAATCTGGAAAAAAGAAAAACAAATTACATACAAACACTCACACACACACAACACATGCCTCACTCAAACACTATTTTAACACGGTAGTGTGTAGTAGATATGAGAAGCAATAATACCACAGATAGGGTAATTGTTTAAAATGCCCTATGGCAGTTCAGTCCCAAACATTCCTTTTTTTTAAATGAACAAATGTGTTTTTCACTTTTCCGGTTTCTTTTTTTTTTTTGCTCTTTAAACTACATTTTGTAGAAGCTTACATTTTAAAGATGTTTGTGAACCATCTTTTTTTCAATTTTGCTGCTGGAGGGACAAATTAAGTATTCTGAATATCCATCGTCAAGATGTCTGTATTTATATGCTCACTGTGCCATAAGGAGATTTAGATAAAAGGCAGCAGATGGCATTTGTCATATTGTATATTCTCACTGAATTTAACTCTGTATGCAGCAGATGGTGAGTAAATAGGTTATAATAGCTTTATCGTTGTAAGGAATAAGCCATCATATATACAGCTGAAGTACAAAACAGTTTTAAAAATGTTCAAATGAGTTACCCAGTGTATTTAGCAGTGGTATACGATTGTCCACACACACCCAAACAACATGGTTCAGGTCTTACCTTCACCATGCTCTCCACATCATTAGACCTGCAGGGGGCGGTAGAGGACAAGGCATGAACACTCAGTCAACATGCATCCACCAGCCGGTCTACCAGACTCCAACATGTCAGGGTTAATGTGCAGTTTGCTCATAAGTGAGGGTGCGTTTTGCTTTTAGGCCGCAAAACACACATTTACATTTCTTACAGTACATCTCCTAAAGAAGCACTTTGACCACGTAAACTTTCATAAAGGATTTATTCTCCTCACCCATGTTTTTCTCCACTGCTCACTCCAATGAATGCTTTTTGAGAAAACTCAAATCCTGCAAACTTTAACTTTAGCTCTCATTTTCCCTGTTTTCCATGCCATTTTTTCCCCCAAATAAATGATCAGTCTAACACTGACAGCTGTCAAATTACAATATTAGGACATGTGTCTAATGTTCTCTTTACTGTCGACTGCTTGTGATGTTGGTGAATTAGAGATTTAAATTTAATCTGTCAGGATAAAAGCAACAGGTAGTCACAGGATGTGATTATTGTTTAAAATCTGTATGAAAACATTAGTGTTTTTTAAATCCACTTTATTTATTCTATTTTCTCCCCAATTTGGAAAATCAAATTCCCTATGCATTACATATTAGGAGTTTTCAGATATAAAAAAAACAACATTTGAGACAAATGAGTTTAGATGAATGAATGAATTCTCTGACAGCAAATAGGATTTGATTCAAGCAACCATAATACTGACTGTGTCGTGTTGACAGAGCTACTGAACTGACAGTGTGGTACAATACAATACAGCAAGAAAGAACGACGGATTTCTCAGTTTGACACCCTCGATCCCACAGTACAAGAAAGAAGAGAGACGGCAGTACAAAAGCCTGGGAAACCACAAAGGACACACTCCCGCACACAAAGACGCACACACACATACAGGCTAAATGATGCCAACGTGTGACATTTCTGGCGTTGTCAGCTAGTTGGTGGAGATGAGGAGAGCGGCGGAGATGAGAGGAGAAGAGAGAAGAAGAGGTCTTTAATGATTAAATTATCCCCTGACCTTGTCTTTGACAGGGGCAGGTCGCACATTGCAATGACACGGCACTCGTGCACGCGCACACACACAGACACAGCCACACACACACACTCCCCAAGTGACAAGCCCAATTATGACCCTGTCAGGAAACCTAACAGTCAGAAGACACGCAGAGTGTGTAGGTGTGTGTATGTGTGTGTTAATGCAATGACAGCAAAGCAAATGGAGGAGAGGAAGCAGATTCAGCCACAAAAAAAGATGCACAAACAAGTACTGGATATACTGACTTTAACTAAACAAAAAAAAATGCAAATGTGCACACACGCACAGAAGACAATTTCTGCACAGAATTTCTGGTAATCTACATTTATTTGTTGAAGAACAAACTCTTATGCTGCAATTGTGCATCTGCTGTTAAAACTACCCCTTTTGTCCTTGGAAATATGTGTAAGCTACAGTAGATTCTTCAACTTAAAAGGAAAAAAAGAGTTTTTTTAATTAATTTTTCTCATGTCCTTGAACTAAAAAGTCTAAAACTCTGCTGCCAAGAACAGCTGCTCAATGCTACCATTAATTTTATGACCTTTAAAATAAGACCTGACAGAAAAAAAAAGGACAGATTGTTGCCAAGAAACCACATTATCTTTATTTCATCCATTTTGGTAGTTAAACGATCAACATCCACTGTTAATTAACACATCAGCTACACCAAATGTCTTGGCTGAATGGAAAGTTCAAAGCTAAGCTGAACTGAGAACATTTTGGCTTTTTAGTGGAAGAAATAACTTTGGGCCCTGAAGACAAGTCAGCACTTTTCTCTTTGACTGACCTCCAGCCTCGCTCAGGGGCCGGAGTGTTTTTGTGTGGGTGTGTGGTGTTAAACTCTAAATATTCATAAACACCCCTTCAACAAAAGCCCCTGGGTCCGACCCTGGTCCTAAGGCTAACTGTGTGTGTGTGTGTGTGTGTCTGAGAGAGTGTGTGTGAGAGAGTGAGATCAGTCTGGGACTCTGGGTATAAGGGGCAGTGGTGGGCATCTGCTAATTTACATATCTCCCACGGTGCTTTGGGGAGAGAGCTGAGGGATGATGGCCTCCATATGCATGAGGCAGCCGTGTGTTATGTGTGTGTGTCTGTGTGTGTGTGCATGAGTGTTATTCCCTGCAGCTGCCCATACACATAGAGGGTGTAGATGGTCTGATAGGCTACACATGGCATATTCACAGCATATGCCACAGGGACCTCCAGTAGTGCTGCAGGCCTCCCTAAAACGCTAGTCAGGAGTTATGGGGTGAAATATGGAGAAATATGGAATATCAAATGATGGAGGACACATAAAGACACAAACAGACTACGGGCTTATTGACTCACTTTCTGAAGCCCAGGATGAGGCTGCCGCGGAAACTGTTGTGGTCCATCGAGGGGAAGGAGGGATCCGACACTGGACATGAAGACAAAGTGATTACAGGCAAAGAAAGAGAAAAGACAGCAACAACTTGTCCTCATGCTGACTGATCAATACGGTTTAAGATTATATGTGTGGAATATAATGTTGGTGACCGAGCAACAGAAGTCAAGCTGTAAGACAAAATCATTTAAGTTGTATTTAGTTGTCCTGCCTCACTTCTGAGAGCTGCCCCATTTAACTTCAGCCCTCTAAGTGACAAGGGTAGTTTTGAAGTGTCGCAATCACTTCCCCAATCCTGACTTTCCCAGCCAGCTTTCAAACTGGTAACCAGTCGGCCAAATGCCAGTTTCTTTAACCAGCACACCAAAACCCAAGAAATGTAAAGCAAAGATTTCCAGGGCTGCACTCAATGCCTGTTTTCATGATCTATTATTCTACTAATTCTTTTTTAGATCTGGCATGAGGGGTAGTAGTGGGAATCTAATTAACTGTGAAAAATTACAGTTCCCAAGGTCACATCTTTGAATTGTTTGTGTGAGAAGAAGTCCCAAAAGCCAAGAGTGTTCAATTTAAAATCATATAAAACTGAGAAAAGCTGTAAATTCTTTAAATTTAAGAAGATGAAAGAAGCAAAGGTTTGGCATGTTTTGCTTGATAAACTTTTTGAAGGATGTTTTTTGAGGGCATGCTGTGTTTATGGCAATACTGCTTAGTGAGGACAAATACATGAAATGTTGAAAAACACTGAAGATTCTCTTCATGTGAGGTGAAAAAGAAATCCATTGAAGACACTGTGAAATACATAAAGAGGAAAGAGAGCGACGTATGTGAAAACGTATGGTGGATGTTTGAGACTAAAATGAGATGAAAGACAGAAAACAAATAGAATCATCCATTATTTAACAGCCTTCTCTATCCCGTCCCTCTGCCGGTTGAGGTAGCTCTCGCTCTTTACATATTCACACAGGCTAATCTCTTAAAAGGCCTGATGAGCACAGAGGAGTAAGTGGGCAAATGTATGAGCCTGTGTGTGTGTGTGTGTGTTGACACTGGCCCAATTAGCCCGCCGGCAAATTTTTATGATGATGGGTGCTCAAGATGCAGTAGAGCTTCCTAGGACTATGTTAGTGTGTACACATTTTTCTGTGATTGTGTGGACAAATTCTGGTTCAGAGCCATCGTTGTGAGGACATTTTGGTCGGTCCTCACAACTTTAAAGGGCTGTTCGAGGGTTCAGACTCAGTTTTAGGGTCCAAGTAGGTCGAGGTTAGGGTAAGCATTAGGCCAGGGAACGCATTCTGTCTGTGAGTGTTCTCAAAACTAATGTAAGAAAAAGAAAGAATGTGTGTGTGTGTGTGTGTGTGTAGGCTTACACTGGGCATAGAGTTTGGCCAGGTTGCTAACAGCCAACAAGCGAGCCTCAAAAGACAAGAAGTCCATAGACCCCAGAGGGATACCTGCATCCTAAACAGAGAAAATCTTTCTGTCAGCAAATGATTTTCACTTGCCACATGTAAAAACCGCACACCCAAAACACAGTGACTTACCTTGAAGGCCTGTCGAGCTGCCTCCGTGCTGGGGAAGACAGGGAGGATGTACATGGACAAAGTCTCAAGATCAGGGGTCACACCGACTTCCTGCATGCTCTTCACCACCTCCACCACACCTTCAACACACGCACAGAAAAGTAATTAATATCAACATGGTGTCCTTTAAAAGTTGGACAGGTTTGTGTAGTGACAGAGGCATTTAAGAATAACAGTGGCATCAGTGTCAGCAAGCAAAAACATATGGTATGAGAACAGAGCTGCAATTAGAGGTTATTCTTATAATAAAACAATAATAAGTTCACATACTTTCTCTCACCCCTTACACACACACACACCCTACATCAACAAAATGCTAATGGTGCCGCTCTCTACCTTAGACTGGTGCATACGTGTACATGAACATGCACTCGGCCTGAAGTGGACTCTTGCACCATCACCCTGCTCTCCTGCAGAGCCCTGAGGTCCTGCCCGAGGTAAGGAGGCCAAAACAGCCACATGCATATGGAACAGCCACTCACACACACACACACATACTCACTCGAGTGTCTGCGTGTTGGTGAGTGTGCGCATATATGGAGGAGGCACTGCAGCACTTTGCATTTGTCTGGGAGCATGCCCACAAAGGACATTGGCCTGAAGGAAAGCATACACGTGTCCTAATGTGTGTTCATACTTAGTGTTCATGTGGGTTTAGGACAGAAATATCAATACCTATCTATCTGCAATATATGACCACATCCGGCGTACCAATATACCTTGTTCCCTTGCGGACTTCAACAAACTACCATAAAGTGCTTCCCTGACTTGACACTACTCCAGATGCTGTGTGTATTTACTCTCCACTCAGGTTTTGAAACACACGCACACGCACACACACACACACACACACACACACACACACACGGGCGCACACATATATATATATACAGCTCTGTGTTTCTGCATCCTCCTGGGACGTTTGTGTTCACCTGGAAGTCTCTCTCTTTAGCTGAATAAAAGATGAGCCCGAGGCTTTTATATGCCATTAAAACCTGTGGCTAGGGCTGCATTATCCCAGGTAGGGCTACCTGAACCACTCCATCCATCCATCCTTCCCCTCCATCCATATCACTCATTCATCTGCCCCTCTCGCTATCCATCTACCCGGCTTTCAAGAAAAAGTAAACAAGCGATCTTCCTCCTTCTTCTCAATGGAGGATCCATCCGTTCTGCTGTCCACCAGTCCATTCTTACACCCTAATCGCTTTCATCCAGCCTCTTTTTTATGAAAGAAAAGAGGGAGCACCTGCTTTCCTCCTGAATAATCCATAATCAATTTCACGGTGAGCCAGACAGACAGAAAACAAGTGAATGGAGAGAAGGACGTATAAATGCATAAGCCGTCCTTTCCCTCTCACGCTTTCCGGCTTCCGCACGTGAGCTTTCATGATAATCAGCACTTTTCAGTTGTCCAGCAAGCACATTTGTGTGTGTGTGTGTTTTTTTTTTTTGTTTTTTATTTTTGCAAGTCAAGTCTGTGACCAAGAGCTTTTAACCCTTTGAACCCCACGCTGTTTTTGCTCAGTTTTCACTCCCTTTATTTACAGGCTTATGGCAAAGTGACTGTATGTCTTAGCTAAGCAGTAATAAGTCAGGCTACTAAGAAAGGCCATGTCTCAGTGGCCCTCACTGACTTAACTATGACAGTCTCCATACTCTAATATGACCTTGCTGAAAAGAGAACTACACTAAAAGAGTTGAAGAGTAAATGAGAAAAACAGGGACTATGCAAGACAAAATGATGTGTGATATTATGTAGTGTCATTTGTACAGTTCTTCCTCTGAGTTTTCACTCCATAATCTTTATATGGCAGGAACCCTTTTTGCTTCCCCCCTGTCTGAACAGTTTACATAAAGATTCGGCACAGAGGAGAACTGAGAAGAGTAGAGGCCTCTCTCAGCTGGTCAGCATAAAGTCTGACATACCATCCAGGCAAGAAGTATCAAAGTAGTGAGTTAAGCATGGCAGTGGTCACAAGATATCATCATCAGATTCATGTCTTCAGGTTAACTGTCACAGACGAGAAGTGAGGAAGGAGAAAAGAGAGGAAAAGAGGAGTGGAGTGAACCGGTCGCTGTCATCTCCTCCCATCCTTGGACATGAGTACCTGTCACTTCTCCTCTTCTTTCTCCTCTAACACCATCTGTCTCCCCATCTCTCTGTGTCTATGACTCTCTAAAGGTAGACTTTGTTGGCTGCGAGGCAATGACGGGTTGTATTTTTAAAAACAGAAGAGAGTACAAGAAAATGTCCATTTTATGAGGCAAGAAAAGCTGCAATGTCATCTTCACTTATTTTGTTTTTTTTTTTCCCTTTTAAGCAAGGTAATGCTTGGCTCCCGTCCCACCAATTAACAGCCGAGGCTAGAACAGAGCTGATGGGCGACTGAATTACAGATTGCTGTAGTGGTGCTTCTTCAGTGCAGCTCACTCTATTTGACAGATAGGGGTGTACTAATGAAAAGAGTGAAAGGGTTGAAGATGAGGTCGTACAAATAGAGTCAGGTGATGGGGGGGGGGGGGGGGGGGGGGGAAGCCAAGAAGGAAAGCAGACTAGACAAGAAAGCCTTTACATCTCTCACCACCAAAAAACACACAAGGCTAGGAACACTCCCTTCCTCTGCAGTCTCCCCTCCCTCTCTTTCTTGCTCCACCATGTCAGAAGTGATAAGAAGCCGCTGCGTCGCAAAAACTGACAAGTGGTGATTAGCTGGCGGCAGGTGGGAAGTTCGGCCCAGCATATGCTTCTGCTAAACCCGCCAAATCCACACCTCATCAAAATGCAAAGGGACCCCCCCCCCTCTCCTCTCGCTATTCCTCCCCCTCCCTCCCCCGTTGCTCTCCTCCAATTCCAAGGCTCTGGCCTCTCTGCCCGCTAGTGACACCTGTGGACAAAAAGTGACACGGCGCTTAATATTTCATGGGCCGTGCACAGTGGGGCGCGTAATCCAAAGTGAATTCCCTCAGAGCGCTTGCATTTACATGAAATCAAGTCACTCTGCATCAGTCACATCACCTGCACTGCCCCCCGACCTCCCCGTCCCACACACAAATGTAGACACACACATACACACACCTCCAGCAGCCAATGAGTGTAGAGAACAGGACGGAGGGAGAGGAGGGGTAAAAAAAAAGAGAGGCTGCATCATTCATGAGGGTTAAGGCTAACACCATCGGAAATGAGCGAGTGTGTAAGCGAAAGAGAAGTTTCTCCACTTTCCTTCCTTCCGTCCTTCCTTCCTTCCGCACTGTGATAACTAAATGGATGCCGTCTGATGTGTTTGTGTGGCTTAGAGACTGTGCGGTTAAAGAATTTAAGCCGGAGTACTTGTCTACGTGTGTGTGTGTGTATGGTTGTGCATGTTTAAACTCATGTCTAGTCCTCTTCTTCATGCTGCCAAGACAGGCACTGAGGCATCTCACCATTCAAACTGAGAATCTGTCTCAACCGCACAGAGAAGTCAATCTGCAGCATCGCTGCACTACTCAAACCAGTTTCTCCTCCTTGCCAGCTCAAATGCTGTCAATTAGCTGACAGGGGAAAAATACATCATTTATTAATCGCTCTAAAAAACCCCAAAGAGAGAGAGCCAGAGCTCAGCATAAATAAAGCACTTAAAAGCCAAGCCGCTGCTGAACGCATTTGACAGGGTACATTCGCTAATGAGTTGTGAATTCTGACAGGTCTCCAAATGCTGGCTATCTGTCACTGAGATGATTTCCACCACAAGCTCATCGCTAACAAAAACAAGAGGAAGAAAATAACTATTTCCTGCAGGACTTCAGCAGAGACAGAAACTGGGAACAGAGATGAGCCTGTTGAGCCATTAAACTGGTCTTAAGTAGCAAATGGAGAAAAAAAAAACCTCAAGACATCAGTACCAGTTTTCTACTATTCTCTTTCATGTACTCTGGCACACACCTCATAACTATATGTGTAACTTTGTTATATATTATCACACTTGTGTACAGGGAATGCTGCAGGAGATCCAGTATGTAATATAAAAGTTTAAAAGCATATGCCTACTACTTAGCTATTTCATTCAGGGACAATAGAAGAATTGGATTAAGAAACAAGTTTGGTTTGATAAAAAAGATTTGAGGAAAGCCACTGGAGCACAATGACCTCTGACCCCCTCAGCCTCAAGCACCCATGTATGTGTCCATGCATGCGCAAGGGAGATGCTTCAGGCTACTGAGCCCCCCCCCAACCTCCCTAACAGGGAAGCTTAGATGCCCCCGCCACAGGTCAAAGGTCACCAAATCAACCATCCATACACGCTGTGCACCACTTTCTTCATTCAGAAGCTTGTTTAGAGTTCATACAGTGTTGGCTGCAATACCAGGTTTACTATTGGAAATTTTACCATTTAAAATTCTGTAGATGACAGAGACACATCATAGGCAATCATTTTCTTCAGAGCACACAATTTGCATCATCCATCAAATGTCACTGTCAACAATTAGGGCTTCATTTCATTAAAGAGAAAGCACAGCTGACCGGTGCAGACACGCAGCCAGAGGGCAAAAAGTAGCAAGTGTCTGGTGATCAGGAAGAAAAATATAAGTGTATATATGTGTCTTTTTGGTATGGAGCAAAAGTAGAGAGCACATCTGTCTAGAGTGGCTGCTGTTGGGACCTCTTCTAAACTTTGCAATCTATTCCTAGAGTTCTCCAGGGAGACCTGTATATGTATGTATTTGTGAGTAAGTGTGTATGTTCGTGTTTGTTTCATCTCTTCCCGCTCTAACTTGCTCTCACGCAGGGATCAGACCTCTTTGCCCTTGACTGCCCCAGCCGGGTGAAATCTGTCCCAGCTGGACCACTCTGTGAGGCATTAATATTTGAGGGAAACTCTCCTTTAAAAGCTCTTTCTGGTTCAGAGGAACTCATAATCCCCTCTGCAACACAAAAATAACATACGCTCTCATAAACTGCTAATATAATGCTAACCAAAAAAAAAAAAAAAAAAACCCTCCCCATGTCAGACTGGATGCACAAACAACTTGTACACTTTGGGGCTTCACAGCACCTTTTAGGTTCTTACATACACATGCGATTGTTCACTTGAGGCTGGAGTGGCTTTAGGATCCAAGCTTGTCACGACAACTCACCAAGTTCAGTTTTAGGTTCTCTTGGTCTCTCTCAAGCTTCTGCCATCCAAGTGATAGCATAATCATAGGACGTAAGGTTTATAGCACAGGATAAAGGTATTTATATGAAGTAATTTATAAACAAACTAAATAAAAACTGTTTTCTGCTTTGGCCGTTTCTCTCAAACCATATGATGCAAATGAGAGATTTCTGTTGGGGGATGTGGGGGGAAGTATGACAAAGAAGAAGTTTTATACCAAATAGGTCAGGCTTCTTTCCACTGTCTTTAAAGAGTGAATATAAAAAAACATATTAAAGACTGATAACATCAGTCCTTAATTTTAAGTTAAGTTTTAGCCAAACTTGAAAAATTGTTTCTGAGATATCACATTTACAAGAATGGGAAGGGCGGGTGGACAACCCAAAAACATACTGACTCCAGCGTGGAGGTGTAAAATATGTACACATTATGTCTGGATGTAAAAAAAAAAACTGTGTGTGTGTGTGTTTGTACCAGCTGCGTTGTTCTCCTTCAAGTGTGGAATGAGGAGGGGGCAGAAGAAGTGTGGCCTTATGGGTAAGCCCTGCTCCTTCAATGCCTTCATCAGCTCTAAAGACATATCTGTTAAAAGAAAAAAAATCATTTGAAAGACTCTTCCAGTTTCCCCATCACTGCAGAAATAGTGAATAAAGACACATCTCTGTGCCAGTGGATATAAAGGTCTATCTAAATGCAGGGTAATGAAAGCATGGGCTGTACCAGGTTTCTTGGCCTCCAGAGCACAGTACAGAGCGAAGACCAGTGGCGCAGAGTGCAGATTTGACTCCTGGAGCTCTTTGCAGTAGTTCTTGATCCTCTCCACCCCCTGTAATGCATGCATGCACGCACACACACACAGATCAAAACTTACATTTAAACATTGAAATTAATACTAAACATACACTGCATCACTTGCTAAAATGCTCTTCAAAATACTGCAGAAATCTTTATGTGAACCTGTGCCTTTGTTTGTGTAGTAAGACTGAGTTAGGGGAGAAATGAGTCATTTTTTTTTTCATTTACCGTGTCCATATTAACACAGTGTCTGAGGAAGAAGCTGCCCAGGTTGGGGGAGTCAGAGTTATCAGGCTGCAGTATGGGGAAATTCTTCAGGATGAGAAAAGCCGTGTCCTCCTGGCCCTGGGTGATGAGGCTCAGACACAAGTTCATAGCATCTACAAAAAACAACAAATGTAGATTCTTCTCAGCCTCATAACTCCGTCAATATCATGACAAATACAGATGATTAGTTAGCAGAAGAGTGAAACAGCCATTTGGTTCTTTAGCCTTAAGCCAGTTTTAAGAACATTTAAAGTTACAAAGTGCTGCCTGACCATTAGAAAGCAAACTGTAGCTTACAATACAAACGTTTCTACAATGTGTTAATTATGCAATGCTGGATTAATTAAGCATAAAACAATTTTCATCAGCGTATAACATCAAAAGCAGTTTCAAGCAGTAGTGCACATTCTCCCCATGTGACAAAGAAAACTGCAAGACAGTGTAAAAGAAGTAAAAATCACAGCTATAAAAGTAGGATTTGTATCATAAATTCCATCTTTTCTACCTTTTACTGTTAGTAAGCAACAAATTTAATTTGTACAAAGTTATTTTTTAAACATACAGTGACTAACCAGAGTGCCCCAGTCTTTTTGCCTGATATCATGTTGACTGCTAATGACTGTAGAGCTGTGTAAAAACAAGAGGTGTGCATGTCTACCTGGCACGTATCCCCTGTCATGTCTCAAGCGCTCAACCATCTCTGGGATGTGCTGCTGATGTCCAGCCTTGGCCAGAGTGAAGATGATCTGCATGATGTCCCTGTCCATTAGACTGCAGTCTGCACTCTCTGCTGCCTCCATAGTCTGCCAAAGAGAGAAGAGAGTGTGGGTTTGGGAGGCAGGGAAAAGAGAAAGGAGGAAAAATGAAATGAAAAAAAGGGGAAATAAAAAATGATCAGAGGAAGGTGGAGGAATAGGGGCATGATAAGGGAGGAATAGAGGTAGTGGAGGGTAGGCAGGAGAAAAGAAGAAGAAATGGTGAGGGATGAAGAGCAGAAATAGGGAAGAAGGAGCAATGAATAGCAAAGAGCTAGCTAGCAGCTATTAATTTGATACAAATATAAATGTGTATGAAATGTTCATCAGCACTGTCTTGAAAACCACCTGAATAACACAAACACACCTTTTTCAGACTGTCCATGTCACCCCTTTCAGCGTAGGCAGTGAGAAGTGATACATAGGTGTCAGGACCCGGTTCAATTCCTGCTCCCCGCATCACAGACAGGATGTTGTTTGCACTCTCGATGTCGCTGCACAGTGATAAAGATGACAGCTTGTTTAAACTCTAATTACACCAGCACAACAGTTATTATGTGCCGTTAAATATGGTGTATTAAAAGAACAAAAGTAGTTACACTAACCCCGCACGAGCATGGCCTGTTACCAGGGAGTTGAAAACAGCCTCAGTGATGGGTAAATCTTTCTTCTTCATGAAACCCAATATGGTGCTGAGGAAGCAGAGAAGAAAGTTAAAATGGGAAAAACAGATAAATCCATAGGTATAAAATCTTTCTATTTAAAAAGACTAGAGGTCAATAGAGAAGCTGTAACATTCAGGGGTGGGAAAATGTACATAATATATCTTACAACATAAAAATATAATATATTCAATAAGGTGAACTAAAAGACAGCTTTTGAGAACAATGCTGTTTTGCCAGCATCTGTCAATATCAGACATCAGAGCTTCCCATCAGAAAATGAACTCAGTTTTTGGCTGGTGAATCCACAGAACAGAAAGTTTGCTCACCTGGCTCCCTCGATATCTCCATTTTGGCAGTAGGCTGCTATGAGTCTCTGGTAGGTAACCTGGGTAAAAATTACAGAGCAAAAATCAAACAGAGCTTGAAGTCAACAAATATATATGATATTATAAAAACATCAGAGCACAAAAGTGCTGCTCTGTTCCAAATATGGACCACACAGGTGAGGGTCATTAGCATAGTGATCTTGGAAAAATACCTTCAGTGAAATAAAAAGCATTAAAAAAAAAAAAAGTAGAATATATTAAACAAAATCTTCAAAGGGATGTCTGTATCTGTTCCCATCGACACTGTTGTGGTCGACAGATTGGACAGAACAGAAAACCTTGCACCACCTTGCAGTACTTACTCTGTTGGGCAGGACGTTAGCTGCTTCCATCTTGGCCAGGAAGTCAGTGGGGGAGAACTTGAACTCATTCTGCAGGTAAACCTTTAGCAGGGCGTTGTAGTGACTGACATCAAACTGTGCACCTGGGGAGGACAATGTGCAAATAGCATATACACATTTATAACATTAACATCTTCCACAAATAGGATTTAAACACACCTCAAAGCTGCTGGTAATTCTCAGGAACCTTGTGTATGTAACATAAAATCTAATACATGATGATGCTTTCCAAACAGTCAAAAATATTTGAAATTGCTGAAACATTTGAAATCATGGTTAAATACTTTCAAATTCAGCAGCAGTGAACAGTCTGACAGTGCTGTAGAATACAGGATGATTAAGTTGCTGCTATTGGTGCAGCTTCTTACCCAGCTCCTGCAGCTTATCCCATACACGGTGCGCCAGCACTGTGCGTTCCTCCAGAGGCACCTCAGGCAGCAGGGACCCACAGCTACGCAGCAGCAGCAAGGCCTGGTTACCACTGGGATAACCTGCAAACAGAATGGAACAGAGGGTGAGGATGGACGTAGAGAGAGAGAGAAAGACAGGGTAACTGTCAAACAAAAGTAAATCAAACAAAATCTGTCATTCAAATGAGAAGAAGCATGGAGCTTGCCCAGTTCAATATAAGGTATAATGTTGATATACCACCATACTACAATTCTAAAAGGTAACAATACCCAAGAGGTTTCATAGAGTTTAGCACAGTTTAAATATTGATAATAAAACACAGCTAGCCGCACTTTGTGAGTGTGAACCACTGCAAAGTGTGTGTGTGTCTCTCACAGTGATCTAATGGCTGTCAGCAACAATTTGGCTGGGGTAGCAGTAGTTTGATTACAAAGTTAACAGTCACAATAGTCTATCTTTTCATCTGACATCCATCTTCACATCTGTTTCACTGATTGCTGTTCTGTCCGCCTACCTGTCCTGCAGATATCATGGAAGATGCGGAGCAGCATGGTCTTTGTGATGCGACCAGTCCTCCTCACAGAGCTGTCCAGTTTGGCAAGAGCCCAGTCAAACTGCTGAGACTGCTTGGACCGCACCACAACACTGGCATCATCCCTCTTCTCTGTAGCCACAACATAGCCACGCACACACCCCACTGCATTTGGCCACACGCGACTGTAAAGGATAAGAAAGTGACGTTAGAGGAGAGGGGAACAGACATAATGGAGTAGAGGGGGATACAAACACATGAAAGAAAGTATGATAATTCAGAAAGGGGAAGAACCGAGGGAGGACAAGTGACAGAGAGAACAAAAAACAGCTGTCAGATGAATACAGTGGGCAGATAGATAAACATAGGTCTTCTGTGGGTACAGATGAGACGTAATGTTTTTCAGCAGCTGTTCTAAACTGTCTGAGTAGCACAGGATATTTTAAACACACAACATACATATGCCCCCACAGATGGCAGTTTATTAGATACACCTGGCTAAAAGTAATGCAGTCTAATAAAACAGTCCTGCTATAAAGTTTACCTTTGGAGTGATGTCTCCTCATTAGTTATTTAGCAATATATAAATGGGCTGGAAAGGAATAACAGAAACATCTGTCCATATAATGCCATACAGTTCAGCAGCATTACAAGCTACATCTGTAAACCAGTTTCAACACAAGCTTAAGGTTATAACCATGTTGGAGGTAAGGTTTATTGACACACTGTTGTATGAGACTGCATCAGTTTCAGCTAGGTGTTTTTAACAAACTGCTGAGTGCAGATACACATAGATATATCTCTGGATGCTCAAGTTCAGCCAAGAGTCATGACCTTGAGGGAAAAAGCCCCATCAGAGTAAACCGTACCTGCTACCTAGCATCTTTAACATCTCTTGAGGCCTGCAATCCTCTAGTGTTAGTTTTTGATAAAACACTTATCACTGACTTTGACAAGAACATCTACTGTAGCTATAGCTGTAGCTAGCCTGGATGGCTAGTTTTCAATGATGGGCCTCTTGCTAAAAGTTAGCACACAACTAAAGCGAAAACAAAACACACATACACACGAGAAAGCTGTTTCCAGCTGTTTAAGTGTCACTGAAAACTATTTTAATGGGATAAATTATAAAAAATATGATGTAAGCATGGGTAAAAGGGTAGTTACACAACTTCTGATCATCACCTTGTGTAAGGAAGAGGCCATGTTTATGTCAACCTAGAGTTAGGTAATTGTAGGAAGCTTAATCTAACATAATGCCACGTGTCCACACATTACATTTAATATCGCAGGTTATATTCGTGTAAATACACGTGTGGCTCTGGCTGTCATTGAGCCTCAATGACATCTGTGATTCACGCGTGGATGGCAGCTACACCGGCTAACAGACTGCGTGATACCTTCTGGACGCATTTCCCGAAGCAGGGCTGATCGGTCGGGAGCAACCTCCGGTTCTTCCGCCGCCGAGAGCTCCGCTGTACAGGCGGCTGAGCGGCGGTCCATTTCTTTTGGTCCCTGTGATCTGAAGCAAGCCCGAAGGCGAAAATTTAAGTAACCGGGCTGATCTCAAGAGCGCTGCCATGTTTGCTGTCGCAGCGTGGAAGGGCATCCGCACCACGTGACCGAAGAAAGTATCGCGAGAGCACCGACTGAGCGCACGAGTTTTTTTTGGGGGGGGGGGGGCAGGTGTATCCGGCCATATTTCTAAAGTATTTGATTTGGTTTTAATTTTTATATTGTGATCGTGATTGTCATCAGTTTTTTGTCGGTTTAATGTAAGAATTTTTTCGAGAATTCTAATCAAGTGTGTATCTGTTTTCATATATTTGGAAGTTAATCCAGTGGTCCACAACCTAGGTATCGGGATAAAGGGATAAATCTGAAGGGTCACAGGGTGATTAATGGTAGAGGGGAAAAAAAGATAAACAAAGTTCTGAGATACAAATCTGACCTTGGAAACAGGTCATGACAGGTAAGACAGGTAATGACCATATGGTGCTTGAATTTTACAGTGAGAAGATAATTTAGGTTTTCATATACTTTTATTACAACATGAACAAAACATCAACATGTTCAAGAAAGACTTCATTAGCTAAGTTCTTCAATCAGCTTACTCTTCCCTTTCTTCAAGTTCTCCTCAACAACAGTCTTTGCTTTCTCCATGCTGCTCCTTACACTCTCTCTTTTACTGTGTTCATTCCATAACTCCACAGCTAGCCTATGAATGTGGTGTGCACTGTCCAACACCCAGGCCTGAAAGAATTCACACTTCTTACTTGCGAGGAAGTACTTCTTCCTCTTTGCCCCCTCCTCTCCCTCTTTAGACAGGGCTGCTCTGGCCTGGGAGAGAACTGAGCGAAGCTGACTCAAGGCTGAAAGGCAGTATCCTGTGGCATCTTTCCTGTTTCTGCCAGTCATGATGTGAGCCACAGCTTCCACTGCCCTGGCTGGGGCTACAGGATCCTCCTTGTCGAGGTACCCTCCACCCAAAATGAGAGTTTCTCCACAGTCTAAGGCTTCTTGAACAGAGCTGAACACCCTGCTTGAGTTCAGTGCCTCTGACAGAGCAAGAATCATGTCACAAAACTCAAACATCAGTGAATCAGTGTCACCGTTAAACAGGCACAGAGTGAAGGTGTAGCTAAAAAGTGCATTGACTAAACCATAGCATATAAGGGGAGATGGATTTGCACATAAAGAATTTAACTTTGGAATTTTTGCAGATACTGGAGGCACAGAGGGAACTGTTGAACTTTCCTTGTCTGTGTTTGTTTCATTTGTGTTTCTTCCTTTAATCTTTCTTGACTTTTTAGCTGTTTTGCTCTGTTTGTGAACCACTTCTTGTGATGTCTTGACTTTATCATCAACAACCTGTTCATCCACAGTTGTTGAATTTTCTTTCTCCAGTTTGCTCACCTCCTCCACCAGTGCTTTCCTTTCTTCATCATGCTCCTCCCACCATGGTTTCCACAGCGGAACCAGCTCGCCAAGCGCTCCACGCTTCATCAGACTCATAAACATCTCTTTCTCTTTGCTGTTGAGAATTTCCCACAGCTCCTCCTCTGAAAGCTTGTCAACATCCATCCCTGAAAGTCGATCAGGCAAGTCCAGCTCCTCTTCTGCACTTTCAGCGTCCTCATCATGACCTCCAGGCAGCAGCTCCCCTCCTCCAATCTTTTCCAGTTTTCTCAAAATAGTCTCAATCTCTGTTTCAGTCCCTTCTCCAGACTGCTGGAGCCCTGCTAACCTGGACAGGAGCTCCACAACCTGCACTTTGTCTGTTGTCTCTGCTTCCCCTTCATCTGCGTCATCTGACACAACCCCTGCTTCTTTTAACAAACTCTCCATCCCTCCATCTGTCCTTTCTGCCTTTTGTCTGAGTTCCACAAGGATGTCCTGCATTTTTTTCCTCCCCTCACTTTCTGTTTTACCCATATGTTTCAGCTCTTCATGAACAGACTCCTTGTAAAACTCCTCAGAGCACACAGAGTGATCTGGGCTCTGATAGCAAGCCAAGCCACAGTAACGCATGTTACACCGAGGACAGGTGTAGCAAGAGGGTTTGCTTTTACAAAACATGCAGACCGCTTTCCCACTGGCGTCACTCCCATTCTCTGTAGCCTCCTCCTTTTGTGCCTTGGCTGGCGTGAGAAACTCCTCTTGTCCAGGACCAACTCCTCTGGACGGGAGCAGAATCCCATCTCTGGTCACCGTGTCGGGCTCTGCGTCAGTCCACTCCTCCTTTGGACCGATGTCTGTCAGAAGACTCCTCACAGATGGAGGAAGTCTCCGTCTAAATAATGGATTCATTAGCGGCTGAGCTGGGCCGAAGAACAATGTTGTAGCAAAGGAAAGGGAAAGTCCAAAATAGGTAACCTAAGAATTGAAAAAAATATAAAAAATGTTAGCGGGATTTAAGTTGCAGTCACAAAATATATTTGAGATGACACTGAAGTCAGCTTCTGGCGTTCCAGGATAAATTTGCGGTAAACTTAAATGACAACACAGACGGACGTTTTTGATCCACTTATTGTTGTGAAAGGATGTTAGGCATTAGACTCTTAACGCTGTTTAAAACCCACGTTTCAGATTTGTGAAACCTTTATTTTATTTGTGAAAACAAAAAAATCAGCGTCGTCAGTTTGAGATGCTAACGTTAGCACAAAATACTGTGCTACTTTTTGCAGCGTTACATCCGGTTTAAAATTGATAAATTTGTTAGCTAAGCCAAGCAGGCTTAGCTAACAACGTTCAAAGTCAATATAACAATCGGTCCTCGGTGTCACTGTAATATCTTTAACAATAAACTAAACGTACCTTATTGCAGCTGCGGCAGCAACGCTTCACATCGCCATGTCGCCTGTTGATTACGTAACGTCGATTCCTACGTCTTCTTCTTCTTCTTCTTCCGCTTGAGTTTTTACGGCAGTGGCCATCCGCGTAGTTGCATTACTGCCACCCTCACTTTTTACTCTCCCTCAGTAACCCGTTTAATTCGTTCTAATGCAACAATATGGCACACAGCATATACACATTCAAACAAATGCGTCAGTGACTTAAAGTTGCAGGGTTGGTAAGCTCACCGAACACTTTGTTAGGAACGCCATACTAATACTGGGTAGCACCCTCGCTCTCAAATCAGCCTCCGTTCTTTGTTGCATGGCTTCCATAGTATTAAATCATTTTTGCAAAATTGTCAACTGTGTATCTCCAGTTCTAACGTTCAGATCTGGTGACTGGGGAGGGGCATTGAAGCACACTGTGAACTTATTGTCATGTTCATGAAACCAGTTTAAGATGTCTTTTGCTTTGTGACATGGTGCATTATCAAGCTGTAAGTAGCCGCTAGAAGATGTTAAACTGTTGTACAAAAGCCAGCGGCAATACACAGATAGACTGTGGCATTCAGACCATGAGTCGGGGGCCCAAAGTGCCAAGAAAATATTCCTCTCACCATTACACCACCATTAACCTGGACTGTTGACACAAGGCAGGTTCAGTCCATGGATTCATGCTGTGGATGCCAAATTCTGACTTTACGTGCCTCAGCAGAAATCCAGATTCATTAGACCAGGCAACATTTTTCCAGTCTTCAGTTGTCTAGATTTGGTGAGTCTGTGTGCCCACCACAGTTGTAAAGAGTAGTCATCTGAGTTACCATAGCCTTTCTGTCAGCTCCAACCAGTCTGACCTCTCTCATCTACATGGCAGGACTGCATGTGCTGCTCACTAGATGTTTTTTTTTTTTTTTTTGTTGTTGTTGTTTTTAGCACCATTCTAAATAAACGCTAGAGAGTGTTGTGAGAGAAAATTACAGGAGATCAGCAGTTTCAGAAATACTGAAACCAGCTCAAGAATCACACCATGGTCAAAGTCACTGAGATCATATTTCCCCCCATTTTGATTTTTGATGTGAACATTAACAGAAGCTCACATCCTGCACTGCTGCAAATCGATCATATTTGTTCCACAAGGCCCAACCATTGGTTCTGCCCACACAGCTGAATGGTTTGTTTACTCCAAATAAAGATGGTTGATTCCATTTCATCCTTTGGCTTCCCTGGCAACTAAATAACTGAACAAACTGTTATGATGAAAAGCTGTGATGTTGTTTATGCTAGAACCCCTTTGTTTTTGGAAAGCAGCCATCCAGATTTGAATGACTCATCACAAACATTTATGCACGTCACTAACTAACTGTCCCTCCATCTAACTTTCTGTCAGTCTGTGTCGGCATTATGCACGTCCATCTATTTGTGTGTCTTTCTGACTGTGCTGTGTGTCTACATCTCCCATGGGGCTGTTTGCTATGAGGTGATTGTCTCCTGCAGGGGGTCAAGCATGGTAAAGGTCATGCAGGTGGGGAGTTGTCAGATGGCTGTCCACCCCTCACTGGGCCAAGGGGCTCCCGTGCCGCCTGTCAGAGCCTGTGGGGAAAGGGGGAAGAAGAGGGGGGTCTGAGGTTGGTGTGTGCCATGCTGTCCTGGCCCCGCCCCTGGCTGCCATGCCAGCAGTCCTGGGTCGGCTGCTGCCTCCTCGTGTCTCCTTTATTCTTGCCTGGCATGTCCTGTGACATATTAGTACCCCCAACACTAAATCCCCAAGCTTACTGACTGTTGGACTGATGATATGTAGCAATTCAGAGACTCATCCAGGTTAGGAACTCATACAAGCTTTTTGTCCTCTGTGTATGAGTCTAGGCACAGGTTTGGCATTTGGCACAGACACACACACACATACAAATCCCGCTGTCTGCCACCAGCTGATAGGTGACAGGGAACAGGCTCTGCCTTTTGGGCATGTCCAGCCCTGGCATGTCTGGAGCTGTCTACTGTACAGCAGCAGGGTGTATGTTTGTGAGTGAGTGTGTGTGTCTGCAGTAAAAGAGAGTCGACCTATTGATGTAGACTGTTCTGTCACCTGTCAGCTCAGAAGAATCTGGCATTATAGGGCACCCAAAAGGGAGACTATGTGTTTATGTGTGTGTGGTTTTGGGAGGGGGGTGGGTGGCTGTCTGTATCTATCGTCCAGTTTTTATTTGTGCAGCCAGAAGCAAGTGTTTCAGTTTGACTGGCTAACTTCTGCACATACAATCAAAGTTGAACCTTTCCTTTCTCCTCACATGCCATTAAAGTGCAGCATGTATAAAGATGTTCTGAACAACATGAGGAAATTTAATATGGACTTTGTGAAGATACCATGAGACAAAACTGACGCCCCAACAAAATGAAAGCAGTTTTGGCAGAGTCCCTTGATGTTTTGGAATGTATGGAAATAATACATCATTTCTTTGGGCATAAACTGTGGTTACCAGCCTTGCTTAGCTTGAAGCTAAGATGCTAAGAGTAGAGTGCACTAATGAATGTGATTTGAGAACCAATGTCTGTGAGTGAATCAGTGAGTGTCAGTGACTCTGGTGGTGGACGGTGTACTGCAGCAAACTGTCAACTGAAACCTGACATAGCAACAACATCCTCTTTCTCCCCCACCCTTTCATCTTTCCTCCATATACCTTTTTTATGAATGAGCCCAGGAATGTAAGCTCAGCTCCCCCAGCAACTACGCATCAATGTACTCCTTCAATAATTCATCTGCAGGATCTATTATTTACCGATTAATTTCACCTTTTCACAGGAAAGCGTTGCTGTGCCTCCACCGACCTCTCCTCCTCTTCCTCCTCCCCTTTCCCAATCCCAGTCTTTCTTCCTTTAACTGACAACCTTTGCCGGGTCCCTCAATCCATATAAACAAATCCCTGTTTCCTGTGCTGCTCCTTGATTTGCTTTGACCAGTAGACTCTCCCTCCGAGTGTGGATATGTGTGTGTGCTGGGTGCAGTGCAGCGTGTGATGTGCTAAAACACAGGTAGATGGAGCGGTACCCTTTCAGTGACCTAAAGCGGCTGTTGACAGCAGTGACAGTAGAAACAGGCAGGAAGAACTTTCTGTTTTTGTCTCTCTGGACCTTGGTAGGAAATAGCGGGTCCAATGTCAGTAGCCTACACCAGTAATTTCAAGTACTATTATTTTTTTCTACACCAGCAATTTCATGTACTGTTATTTTGCAACTCCAGACTTTAGACTTTTTTTAGTGCTTACCCAGTCAATCACTTACTGGTTACCTCACTTTTCTCTCTCTCACACTTCTCTGTCCTTCTCACTCTTCAGTTCCCCATCTTGAGGTGTATTTGTCAAACTTATTTATTCATAATTTTATAATCTCAGTTCTGATTTGGGGCATAGTTTTGTTTGTCTGTAATTCATAGTTATTGCTACCTAACTTGGCCAGGGCATATACATATTTTATGTAATAATTTCATTTTTTATTATAATATCATTTTGCACTTACAGAAACAGAATAAAAACAGATAACAAAATCATGTGAGAGGGAAGGACAGGAAGCTTCTACAATTAAAAAATGAAAAGACAATATGAAGAACATTAATTGTTAAAAAATAAATATTTGAGTAAATATAGCAAAATGAGAGACATGAGCAGGTAATCATCAGTGAGAAGACTGGGTTTAAAGCTTGCAGAGTTTTTGATAGAAGATTGTACAACAAGTAAAGAACCATTGGGAAAAGCAAGATGTCTGTCCTGTGATATGAAATACATCAGTCTGAATTTGGAAGAAATGTGTGAACATATATTGTAGCTGTATTGAAGAGTTGGAACAAGCTTATACAGAATAGGAAACAGTATCAAGATATCACCATTAATATGATTAAAAATTCTGTTTTTCTCTCTTTGTTCGTAACAAGCCTGACCTATCTCTTTCTTCTCATGACTTGAGAAAAAAGCCGCCTGTGCTGAGATGTCCATGTTTTTCCCTCTACTCCCCCATCTCTCTCTCCTTCTCCATCACACCATTCCCGCAGGAGCAAACCTGAGACTGAGTGTGTATCGGTGTATCACCCGCCTCCATCTGTCTAACCTTCGGCCCCGCCTCCCTCCATCCCCACGAGAGGGAGCAGCGGATCAAGAAAAGGGGAGGAAGAAGCGAGGGAGCGAAAGAGAGAAGTGTGTCTGTGTCCCAAAGGATTGGTCTCTGTCTGTCTAAATCAGGAAGTGAGAATGTGACGGCAGGAGAGACAGAGCAGAGACATCCTTTCAGTGTGTGTGTGTGTGTGTTTGTATGGACCTTGTTGAGCTGAGGTGTCATATATGTGAAGATCACAGCTTCACGCTAGTGGCAACCAGGGATGACGCTCTAAATCACTGAAATGCCAGAGACAACTGTGCTGTGATATGTTGTGTGTGTATGTGTTTGTGTGAATGTGTGCATGGATGTGGGTGTGTGCCTTTTGGGACATTTGATGGAGATTAATACCACTTTTAGAGTCTGAAAGTGAAAATGTTATCAAGTATGTCACCTTGGTAAAAAAAAAAAAAAAAAGAGGGTGACACTGTCTCATCTACAGCCTTATGTACACTCACAGACACACAGACACACAGACACAGACACAGACACACACACACACACACACACACACACACACACACACACACACACACACACACACACACACACACACACACACACACACACATTTCTGTGTGGCCCCCATAGCCCTGTCAGAACTCAAATACGCCTTCATTGACCTGTCACAAAAAAAAGTTGACATGAAGGGATTTTAAAGTGGGTGCTATTTAACACCAATACTTATATAAAGCAGTACTGTTTTCAAACAAGTGAACAAATGTTGATTTGTTAATTTTTGCTTTTATCTAATGTTTGCAACTGTGTTTTATTCTTTTAGCCATTAACTGGCCATTAACCATTTATCTGATAGTTTACGTTAGCCATTTCCACTCATCCATTACTTTTAGCTATTTTAACTCTCAAACATTTAATTTAGCCATTTATTTCAACTATTTATCCACTGCTTCCAGTAACCCGTTTTAACTTTATCCATTAGCAGTTACAACCATTTATGCATTTGCCAAGAAGCCACAGGAACAGCTTACCGATAACTGAAAACTGCCATACACCGCAGCCACAACAGTATTACTTTTACTAAAGTATTTCAACAACTTACTCATTTATAGCTAACTATTTCAACTGTTGGTCTATTACCTTTCAACCATGCATTACTTTCAATTAAACTTAGACCTCTCTGTTAGTTTGCTAATTAGTTTTCCACACTCTCAATTGCAACACATCGTGTTTGGGTGATTATTATTATTATTTTTTTTTCAAAGTGATTTTTTTCAAATTACCCCCTGGTAACTCATGTTCCCCCCTGGGATACATGTATCTGCATCATATATACACATACACAAACACACTTAACAACATGACACACAGTCTCTGTGTGGATGAATAATTAGATACAGGACTTAGACACAGGGCTGTCTCCCTGTTTCCCCTCACATATGAAGCTACATGAATGTAGGCCAACTCACTGTCGGCTTCACTTCCCTCTCAGCGCAGTCAAAACAACACACTATCTGTTGTCTCCTCTTGTTTATCAACCTCTATCTATCTCTTGTTACCTCTGTCTATCTTTAACTCTCTCTTTCATGAGTTGTGAGTCATAAAGAATTGTCTTGCAGATCAACAAAACAACTGTGCCTGTGATAAGGCCACACACACAGGCACATTCTCCAACAGCAACACTAATATAGCTATAGTCACATCATTATATTCGTATTAACAGGGGAGACCCTTCATGCTTCAACACCTACATTTCCTCACTGCATGCCATCTCGTGTCTGATGTGTGTTCTAGCTAATTTACTGCATGTGTATGTGATCTACTCTATCTTGACAGATCACGCTTGGCACATATACGTGGCATAATGTGTTTATCAAAATGTGTTACTCTCAGTCATTTATTCTATACGTTGCACCGTACAGGATGTAAAGCAGATGTTTTGTTTTTTCTTCAAACTCCAGAGACCAAAGAATAAAATGAGTAAATCAATGTACTGATGTGAAAAGCCTGTGTAAAAGCAAATGGTATTTAAAATAAAAAATTTGCATCATTTCCATCATCATCATTTTCCATCACGATTTTCTATTCATGCAGCAAAATAGTGATTCAGAATAACACCAGACTATACCCAATTTCAGAAAATGCAGTTTGTATATTTGAGTCTTTGCTATTTGATGTGTTTTACCTGGAAGAAAATCCTATATCAGATAGGAAGTAGTTTGTCAGACTGATACGAAGAAATATTGGATTCTTAGTAAAAACGTCGGCACAACAGACAGAAAAGAGCGTTATCTACACAATCGCACAAACCCTATGGGATTCTGAGTACATATTCAATGCAATGACAAAGAACAGATCACACACACTGAACAAAGGATACTTGCATGTTGCATGTGCATGTTTACCTTAGGCAAGGCAACACAATAGAGGAACTCTCTCAAATATTGAGAAGGGACAGGGGAGCACATGGCATTTTGGGCATGCACATAATCACACACTCTTACTGTATTAGTTTTAGCTGGAAAAGGTTGTGTGTTAGTGTGTTTGACAGCGCTCCGACCCTGGCTGCGATGTTGACATTGGTGGACCAGGACACATCACCTCTGCTTTGGGAAAAGGCCTAAGGTGATCCTGCCCTCAAACGCAGCAAGGGGTACTCTGTGTGTGTGTGTGTGGGTGTGTGTAGTTTTAGTACATTTTTAAAGTGAAAGCACCCCAGACATCTACAGTGTTTTAAACACCTGCTAATGCCTTAACAAATTAAGTGATGGCTCTCAAATGCAAATTTGTGTGTTTCTGTGTGTATATTATATATCAGACATAAGCTAATGTTGGTACAGTGGCTCACATTTTAAAAATAACTGTTCTGGGTTTTCAGGTGTGTCATGTGTTGAAAGAAGAGTTTCTGGTGTGAATTCTGCTGGCAGGTGAGAATACTTTCCTGGAGCTGCAGCTTTATATTGTGCTGAAATGTTATGGAAGCTTTCTTTTCACAGTTTTTAACACAAAAAATGAAGATAACACACACATCTTTGAAATCTTCCCAGCTCTAATCTCCTCTTTCAGCCAAGAAGCCCAGGTATTTCTTTTCCTCCTCAGAGTGGTGATTTTCACTTTGGGTGAGCCTATTGTTGACTTTACTTTTCTCACAGCTGTCCAGAAATCAAATCCGATCATGTTTTATATTCCACAAACAGACACTGTGTCAGGTCTGGAGGATTGAGTGAATGGAAGAGGACAGCGAAACGCAGACAAACAAGCAAGTAGATGAATAACCCAACGCTGAGGTCAACAACATGGCTGTCATTGTCAGAGGGGACACAGGTCCTCTCAACTGTGACATGCCATTGGTCCACAGGAAAAAGAAGTACAGGTCAACAAAATGATACAGAGCACACTAATGGGGAAAAGAATTCATTCATCTGAAATCTGCATCAACCCAAACCCTCTTGTTCTTTCTATCTTGCTGTCTCATTAACACTTGTTGTCTGTGTGTGTCCTTCACGTGTTTGTATGAGCATGAGGACATATGTATGAAGTCCAGAGCTGTCTTTTGATTTATGCAGTGTGGAATGTCAGACATGTCTCCTTGCATTAGGGAGCAGTGAGGAGGACACTGCTTGCCATCGCGCTCCGATGAAGGCGCCTCAACAATGGATACTACACTCCCACCACCCTTAACTCCCCCCCGCCAACAACCCCAAGTCTCTGGCACTTATCAGTTAGAGGGTCTGTGTTTCCTCAGGCGGGAGGGTTGGCGGTGGGATTGCCTGCGAAAAACTGGCCTGGGGCAATGAGGGTGAAACTACCTTTGGAGAACTGATGAAGGCAGTGAGAGGAAACAGTTGTTTTGAAGGCAATGATGGGAAATGTTGCCGTGCTGCAGCTTTGTGATTTAGCTCAATTTACAGTCTGTGCTCTCCACCTTCATCATCCCTTACTGTAGCCTTCTTTTCTTCACAGAAACTTTTCCTTTACTTACTGATTGAATTTTTCTTCTTTCTGCTTTTTCTTTGTACCATTCTCTCTCACTCCTTCATTGCTCAGACTAATTCTTCCTCCCCCAATTCTCTTTCCCTCCCTCCCCTAACGTCCCTTAAATCTGTTCCTGACCTTTGACATTCACCCATCCATCCACCAGCCCTTTGTTGTCTTGTCCATCCCTGTATCTGTCTCCTGTCTAGCCTCAAGTCACACTTTTAATCCCAACCTCCGTCTTGTCCTCAACCCTTCCACCTCTCTATCCTTGGGCCTATTGGCTGCAGGTGGATGGAGCAGGTCTGTCACAGTTTTGCAAAGCTGTCATTCAGTGTGCACGTACATGTATTTGGTTGTGTGTGTATGTGTGCGTGTGTATATGGTGAGAGGGGTGTGAAGGCAGCTGTCACGCTGTCTCAGGATCATATGCTGGTTGTCAGACATGCTGTAAAGTAACTGACATCCAACCCCCGAAACACACATGCACCACACACACACACACACACACACACACACACACACACACACACACACACACACACACACACACACACACACACACACACACACACACACCATGGAGTCATGTGAGAACACAAATAAATACAAAAACTTTATTTTACACATTCACGGGAATTGACATAGATTTTGCCTGAAATTATTCTGCCATTCTGATTCTTCTGTCAAAAAATTTTTAATTTAAAATGTCTTCAGTTCATATTCACTAACATTTCAAATGTGTTTTAATCGACGCTCAAGTGATGAAGCACCAAAGCTTGTCGTTGCTTTTTCATGAGGGACAGCAGGATGATTTGGTTCTTAATCAAACATCAAACATCAACATGTCCTTGAACAAGACACTGAAGCACTACCAGGTCCAGGGATGCTGGCCCTGCTCTGTAACACCTGCTGAAGATGAGGAGCTCCCTCAAGGATCAGTAAAGTGTTTATTATTTTTATTAATTATTCATGTGCCGGTGCCACAAAGCAGGGTTTTCATGTGTAAACAGCACAGGTTCATTAACATTTTGTTTTTATTTGTTAGACTGTGGGATTGTTTGAAATGATGCTCACTGCCAATGATCACAGCCCCACACCTCTGCGGTCATCTTCTCCTGCCTGCTGGATTGTGTTTTATTTTTTATTCTTTAGTTTCCTTTACAACATGTGCCCGTGTAGGAATATGTATGTGTGAAATCTCTGTGTGTATGTGTGTGATTTTTTTTACAGTTCATGCAGGTGTGTTCATGTATGCATGTAAGTTTGTGTGTTGCAGGATTTCTCAGGTGGTAGGTGAATGTCTCATCTCTTCTGTTCTCAGCCAGGGAAATAACATATTTACACACCACTGGGCTCATCATTGACCGCCCCCCCCCACCCACTGCTCTTTTACACCATTCATTCAACATTCTTCTCTTCTCTTCTCTTCTCTTCTCTTCTCTTCTCTTCTCTTCTCTTCTCTTCTCTTCTCTTCATTTGGAAATGCCTGCACAGCTACTTGGTGGTGTATGTGTGTGTGTATTTCTGATGTCCAGTGAGACAGGGGAGGCGGGCAGGTCTCCACTGGCCACAGTGCAGCTGTCGTTTCAGGTTAGTGCAGGCGAGAGGTGGCTGAGGAAGAGGTGGAGAGGGATGAATAAGTGAAGAGGCTGCAGACTGGACTCATGTTAAATGTAGAAAGGCTAACGGATCAGACTGCCGTTGAGCTGTGAGTGTGTGTGTGTGTGTGTGTGTGTGTGTATGTGAGAGAGAGAGAGAGAGAACGTGTATGAGTCTACACGCGCTCATGAGCGCTACAGAGAACCTGCTGCCTGTCCCGCTGAGCTTCCAATTAGCACACACCACTAGAGCAGGACACACACACACATACACAAACACACACTGAGGACCCCAGAGAGAGGCCTCAAACCTGCCTGTCAGCTGCTGTTAGATCACACTGCTCTGGGCCAGAACCACAGCACACACACACACACACACACACACACACACACACACACACACACTAGAATACGAACTTGCACTGCGAGAAGACTAACAAAAGTTACATATGTACACAGATTAATTTGAACTATGTAAATGATAGGTGGGGGAACATTGAGCTGCTGAATAAAATTCTAGTCTTGTAAAATTCTAATAGTCACATCAAATGTAATAGCATAGCTATATAGTGTGTGTAAACAGAAATACAAAGAGTACAGTCAGAAAGTTTATAAAAACCCCCACTTTATACTTCTTTATACTTCACTGTTGCCCATAAAGTTGGAATAACATGTATTTTACCTCTTCTCATGAAATGATTGTGACAGTGTGATTTATTCTTGATAGACAAAGTGTATATCTTCTCAAAACTTTATTGATCACTCCTTTCCAATGTGATTACTGATGTGTATAAATAGGAATAAAAAGAGGAATGTGTCTGAAAACAAAATTATTCCAACTTTATGGGCAACAGTGTACAAAACATACATAAAATGTGATGTGTTGTCATGAATTAAACTACCAAACAGTATCTAAATCTAAATTTTATTATAATTTGTTGATAGTGAGGATTAAGTTATAATAATAATGATGGTTGTTATAATTATTGTACTTATCCTTTAATTTGTTGGGGTGATCGTTAGTGTTTTAAGGTTGACTGTAATTTATTTCTTAATTTTCTCTTTTTTCATTTCTTGTGACTTAGTCAGAAACACATTTTTGTTTATGAAAGAACAATAAGGCAAAAAGGTCACGCTCTAAAATCACATCTAGTTAAACCAGTAATCTCAAAAAAAAAAAAAAAAACCAACAATAGCAACATAATTCATGTAAAGTAGAATGGCAAAATTATACACATTATACACATTCATGCATCAGTAATTATAATCCAATAACAGCATATTATATAAAACAGTATATCGAGAACAGGGGGTGTTTTTCAGCAGAACAAATACTTTGACTTTGATGCTTTAAGTAAATTTTTCTGTTGATATTTTTGTGGTTTTACTGAAGTAGGATTTTGAAAGCAAGACTTTTACTTGTAATTGAGGATTTTAACACTGTTGTATTGGTACTTTTTCTTAAGTAAAGGATCCGAATACTTCTTCTAACACTGACACACACACACACGTTTACACATAGCATTAGTACTCAGAACCCTCCACTGCATTACCTATTTTGTCCTTGTGCATATTTTAATGACATCATCAATAATGGACATGTACCCATTCTGCAGCAGGACAAGCACACACACACACACACACGCACACGCACACACACACACACAAAATATGTGGGTCAGACAGGCTGAATTTGAGTCTTTAGTTAACAAGCTCTGATTTGGCTGGTTTGTTAGTCAGCCCATTAGTGTGCTGTTTGATAGTGAGCCTCGCTGACCTCTGCATGGCATCTACTTTCTACTAAAGTCATCGCAGGGCCAAATGGAGTGAGCTAAGCTTTAGCTGTTAGTTCCAGTTCTCCCTCAAGCGTTGCTTACATTTTCCACCTTAGATCAGCAGCTTGCTGAGCATTTGTTTTCTTTTTTAACATTAATTTTCCCAGATGGTTACATCAAGATGTTTCTAACATAGTAATATAGTGAGGTTTTTGTTGTGAAGCATTAGAAGATCTTCTCCCTGTGGCAGGTTGTAGCAGACTGGGATCAGAAACTTGATGCTTGCTGATGTTTAATGTCATCTGGAAGTTGCTCTGTGATATAATGACAGTTATTTCACTGCTGTGCTTTGTAGAACAGAATTAGTTTAAGTTACAGCAGCCTACAAAAACATGTTTATGTATTCATGTTGAACTCTGATCCAGAGAGAGACATCTGGTAGGGGCTGGAAGATTTTTGTGTCTTTACACAAAGACACTTCAGTGGGGTGAATGCATAAAGATGACACACAGGCCATCTACAGCGACAAAAAATGAATACGATAATTAAGATGTTTCCCCTTGTGAGCTCTGTTCTCCAGCCTGACATCACTGCCTCAATACTCTTACTCGTCTGCTCCATGCGTCGTTTTCTTTTCTCTTTTTTCTTTCCTTGAACCTTCCATCTCCAGGGCCTCTTTCCATACAGCGAAAACAAATCCACCTTGGCAAGTTCCCTTGGGCGATATTGACGTGACACCAAGCAGAAATGCAGACAGAGAAAGAACTGGGACAGATGATGAAGATGAGGATGAAGTAAAGACAGAAACGGAGGTGGTGGCCTTCTCTCTGCCTGCTCAGGGAGAAGATCGTCCTTGCTTTGTTAAACGATTTCTTCCAGCTGAACTCTTCTCTCAGTATCAGTCCAAGAGAGATCACTTAGAGATCACAGAGTGAAAACAAAGATTGCATGTATACCCAGAGTTCCCTGGGTCACCTTGGCATACAGTTCACACAGTAAATCAATCGGTTTATTGCCATTTCAATAGCTATTCAGGTTATTCTTGTCACCAGGTGCTGTGCACTGGCCAAGTTGCAGTCAGACCCCCACAGATATTTTTCGAGATGTGCATACATTATGAGTGTAATGGCAAAATGAACCAGTTGGAAGCCACTTTAGTGCAGAGGGAGAAAATTAATGATTTTCACTAACCCTCTAGAACATGATTACAGATGTATAGAACATTCACACCAGGGAAAATTAGAGAACTGGTTTAGTGTCACGTCTAAATCCTGGTGCAACCACTTCTCCACTTTAATATAAGAAATATTTTCAGGGACACAGCGGTGTGGAGACATGGCCTCCAGCAGGGTCTTTCTAATAAATGTCCACTTGTTTACGATGAAGTGTGAAAAAATGAATTCGTGACTGCACATAGTGAAATTAAAAGTTTCATTTTCCTGTTAAAAACACATGTGCCCTTCACCAGAGAATTCAAAATCCCCTGGAGAATAGATCTTTTCAAAGACTTTCAAGGGGATACATTTTGCAATCACTTGGTATCAGAATGCTCTCCAACACACAGATTACTTGTCTTTGTCTCCATTACTGTCTTCCTCCTCATCTCTTGTTCTGTCCTTGTCTGTCCCACATGTTTGGCAGGTGTACCCATATCTCCCACTAGATGGGGGTGTGATACTACTGATGATCCATCACAACCATTCATCTCTGATCCAGCACCATGGGTGCACTCAGCCAGGGCTCTAATTTACCAACTCAAGCCAACCTTTCTATAGCAGGGCATTTTAACAGCACTGTAATTACACTTAAACCTTACTGCACAGCGTGGGATTCTGTAGTCTTGCAGGTCTTTAGGCCACTGCAGCCTGAAGTTTACTGAATCAGGCTGGTGATTGCACGTTTGTCAATTCAATTCTAGACTGGCAGGATAAATCTGGGTGGGGAAGTTAATCAGTAGATTGATGTCCCTTCATTACCTACTTTTGAGATGCCCTTGAGCAAGGCATTAACACCCATTTACTCTTGTTGAGCTGCTCAGTGGCCAACAGGTGCTGTATGACTGGGGTTCAGTGGAAGTGGATTCAAATCCTCAACTTCAGCTCCAAATGAAGTGTGACCAGTGTTAATATAATGGCTCAAAAACAACTTAGAGGGAGAGATATCGAGGCCAACTTTACCAAGAGTAAAATCTGATTTATTTTACGCTTGGTAAAGTTAGCCTCGATATCTATCTTATTATAAATTTTCAAAAGGTGAATTACATGACAATGCAGAGACAAGCATTATACAAAATATGAGATTATTACAGCTGCAAAAATCCAATTGTGTATGTCCACTTTCACCATGACGACATACATCTCATCTGTTTTTTTTTTCAAAGTGGAGCTGGTCCCACACTGTCACTTGCTGATGACTGGCAACATATGGCTGGAGCACATGCACCCCTGACATTAATATACAGGCCATGTACACACATGTTACTGTGACACACTAAAAGTAGTAGGTGTGTCCCAGCGTATGTCTTCAGCTGGACATTATGGGCATGTGATCAGAACAGTTTCTGTGTAGCTTTCTATGCATGTGTGTGTGTGTGTGAGTGCATGTGTGAGATATATTCATAGTATGACATATGCTTAAAAAAATACATGTGTCAGCAAGTGTTGGGCATGCATGTGAATGACATATGTCCATGCATAGCCTACTATGTTTACTTGCACTGTTTTCTCTGCGTGTGCGTGTGAATTTGTACATTGAGCACAAGCCTGTGTGGTAGTAATCCGCATTGGGCAGCTGTGCTCATTCGTATTCAGCCCCAAGGCACTTCTAGGCTGTCTCACTGATTAGGGGTCAGAGACAGCAAGAGAGAAGGAGAGAGAGAGATGGTAGAGAGTGAGGAAGAGAGAGAGAGAGCGAGAGACAAAGGGAGAGAGTTGGAGACAAAGCAGTAGAGAGAGGTCCTCTCCCATTTAGTAAACAGTTGGTTAATGACTCTAATCCCATTAAGCAGGGGGAGCAGCTTGCCCCCTCACATAACATGCATTAATATGTATGTGTAAGTGTGTGGCTGCTGTGTACATTTTCTTTTTCTCTCTCTCTCACAGACACAAACAAGCACATACACTCAATACACTATACCCAGGAAATGAAATTGATTTGCCCTCATAAACAATTGACAAAGCCCTAATGTAACACTGCGAGCTGTTAAGGAGGCCTGGAGAGCAGACTTATGAAAATGACATGTAAATCAAATGAGCGTTGTATATTTTCAGGCACGATTTTCCAACAATTATTGTTTTGACCTGGCTCCTCAGTTGACAAAAGAAACCTGCTCCCTCTGAGGAGCAGGAAATCAGCTTTTCAAGTGCTCTCGTGTTTGAAGAGTGGAGGGCAAGGGAAGGCGTGATTGCAGCACTCTGCAGAGAGGATCAGACATGGAGTGATTTCATATAAGCAGAGAAAAAGCAGCATAGGCCAAGGCTAGCTGTTTCTCCCTTACATATAATATACAAATAAGCAATACTTAACAGTGTTTATTCCACTAACTTGTGCTGATCTGTCATGAAAATAATGATGAAGAAAACTCTCTCTTTAGTACTTTCTTTAAACTGTACTTTCTTTAAACTGTGTAATAAATTAATCCATCACTTGGAACACACAAGTGCAGATGCATACACACCCTCTGAAAAACACGTGGGGGTTCATTGCATGGACAATTGCTCTTAAAGTTTTGCTCAACTGAAAATCTTTATCTTTCAGTGTTATCCTGAAAAAAAGTCCCTGCTGAATAGATCCACATGCGGAAACTGATTTTTTTTTTTTTTTTTTTTTTTTTTTTAAAGATGATTTTGTTCAAACTAGGACTCTTAGAATAATTTTCTTTCAAGGGGACTGGACTTCATGGCTAAGCCCAAACCATATTCCTGAACAGCATCAGGAAGGAGGCTGCACATTCTCTCACTGTGATTAATCTTTCACTGTGCAATTATTCAGCAGAGAAGCAGTTACAGCATGTGTCCTGGGACAAGGGATGGGCAATGTTGAGCAATTACTTCTCAGTGAAGTCTGCACAGTCCAAATAGAAACAAGTAATAAATAGTACCCTGCATATAACACAACATAGTCTGCTGCCTGGAGACATTAAGTCATATTCTCCTCAAGACACTCCCCCTTTGGAAACACATAAGATTACGCCTGGTCTGCACAGCCAGGCTCTTTCTTGCTGCTTGTTCTTCTGAGCACACACACTGCAGTGGAGAATTACTTACACTCTGTGTTGTAGCCTCTGAAACAACTATTTACACCACAACTTTTTCAGTTATTCTTACAACTATTTTTAGAATTCAACCAAACTCCCACCTCGCCACATTTTCTAATTAATAACACTTAATTTGAGGGCATTATTATTACAATAAACATACCATATCATGTATTGCTTGATAGTTTCAAAAATACTTTACGATAAAGATCTCCTAACTTGACCAGTCATCTGAAATACCACTACTACTACTATTAGAGCTATTACTACTACTAATGATGGTAAAAACAAACAATGTGATGTGATCAGTGAATATTGATACTAACTGATAAATACAATTTAGAATTGAAAAAAATGATTCAGTGATGTGTAGAACCATTTCCTATTTTAAAAGTCCAATCCAACATTCCAGCTTGTGGCTTCCCTCAGGATAATAAAGCTTGTGTCTTCATTTATATGATATCTAACATTTTTTTTTAAAGTTTTTGGCCTATTTGAGCCTTTATTTGATAGTTGCCATGGAAAGAGACAGTAAATGTGGGGAGAAAGAGTAGGGGAGAGACATGCCAGTACATGGACCAGCCCACCAAAAGTCAAACTGGGGACCTGCTGCTCATGGCATTACGCCCATGAGACACATACCCATGGTTAAATTGTCTTTATGATTATGGATCTCATGATTATGACTCATAAGAGCACATAAAGTAAACAGAAGACACTTTGTTTAAATTCATAGTCCACCTTTATGGTGATGAGGAATTAAATTACTACCAACTTGAGGCTGGTATAGAGAAGGCACTTTTTTTTCTTAACATTTGCTTCACAAATGTTATGGTATTATGCACGGCACAGAGTTTTTTTTAAACAAAATAAGCTTTCTTCATAGGTATATCTTTTGACTTATAGGGCTCCAAAATGTAATCTAACCAACAGGAGGTACTTTTGGTTCTGGTATGAAGTTTGCTATATATTCACTAAATGGTCGCATACATTATTGATGGTATACTGATTTATATAAAGTGTTTTGAACAATGTATAAACGCACAGACAGACACACAGGCGCCAACATGATGACATCATGCTCAGCATGTAAATACAGTGGAAGCACATTAAAATGAGTGGTTTGATGTCCTTATTTGAAAATGCATGAACAATTCACCTCTACAAAAAATCCAAAGTAATCCTTGTGCTGTGAAAGCCTCACATACCTTTCTGCCTTAATAATTCCTCTGTCTAGATAAAGCAGAGAAGATCTGTTCAACTGTAACCTGCTGCACTTTGTTTAGCATTTAGTTGTGCAATATTTGACAATCAATATCAAAACATTTAATGGAATTGTTTTGAAAGTCAAGCTTTACATGTCTGCTTCACATAAATAAATTACTATGGACTGATTAAAGCAATAGAAAAACTGCAGTTGTCTGCTGACAGGAAAGCAGAAGAAAATTTATGCCCAAATTGCTGCCATGAAGAAAATCTATTGATGCGTATACTGAAAGTAGTGGGAAACAAAAGTGATTACTTGGCCACTAGAAAACTGCTGCTTCTTTGGTCTGTTGCCAAAGTTGCTGGACATTTATTAATCACATTGATGCAGCTGACCCTGTCATGCCATGTGGTTACCTGTTGCCTGAATGTTTTTTTTAGCTGTGTGGGAGCATCAAATGTGTAGGAGCAGATCCACTCAAATTTCTGATTAGTTTGCTTAAACTAAATGATGGGCAGCGGAGTGGTATTCTTATAACAATATGCAAAGCAAGCTTTTGTTCACCTTTACATGTAAGAGAAAGAATTTTCTCTGTTGTATAAGAAATGAAGAACATAATGATTTTGTAGGGAAAACATCTTAGGGAAAAACATAGCAGTGAGCCACACAGGAGCACACAGCACTGAGTAACTGAGCATATACCACCTGAGCAGGGAGCAAAACCTATGACTGCAGTGGATCATGTCCATGCAAATACGCTTGTGTTGTATCCAGTCATCTTCTCGCAAATGTCATCTTTTTCTTCATGAGATGAAGATAAGTTTGAGAATGCATCATCAGATTAAATTACCTACCATTTTCTGTTATCCCAGTTTATTACTGTAATTGCTTGTAATTAAGTACATTTACTCAAGTACAGTATGTGTTAGATTTAGCATAAATCAAGGACAAGTTACAAAAAAACTGCATCTAGCTGGCAGCCCACTGTCACAGGTGTATATGACGTGTTCCCAGTTCCAGAAAAGAGTAGTTAAGGAACAGAGTGGTAAAAGTGGCATCCACTCTATTCTTTACACATGCTTTCATTAAAGTTACAAAAACACACACACACACACACACACACACACACACACACACACACACACACACACACCTGCATTCAGACAACTTGATTTTTGCTGTTTACAGTTTTCCAGAGCAGAATTCTGACTGACTTCTTATTCGGCCAATCATATCTCGACTTCGAATCGGCGTTTGTCCAATCACAGACGACAGCGAAAGTGTGGGCCTGCCCTCAAACTGGATGTTGAAAAAGAACGTCATCTGCCTCATACATTTAGCCTTAGCCAAAATTAGCTAGGGGTTCAAAACGAGTGAGTTTCTTTTCAAACGGCAGCCTATGTGACGGTCGTTTATTTGGTGCTCCCTGGGTTTACAGTTGCAAACATGTATATAAAAGCCTTATTCCGATGCAGAGACATGCTGAAAGGAGAACTGATCGTGTGAAATGCTGGTTAGCGTAATCAAAGCTAGCTGACGAGCAGGGGCCGAGAACCGAAAGTGGCTAACGTTAAGGAGAGCTAAGCCTATCACAACAAGCCTGGACACTTTAACATACCTGACCCTGAGCCACAAGAAGACGGACTGACAGATACTTCCTATCCTACAAAGTAAGTAACGTCTGGTACTGGTATTTAGCAGAATGTCTCGTAATTATATCATACTAACATAAGCTAGTCACCGGCTAACGTGGAAACACTTTGACAACTGTGAACTTCGCTAGCTGGTTAGCTACCGACATAAGTGGTCTCATTTTCAGTCGGGGGCAGCTGACTTTTTAACTTGTTACTATTAATTATGGATCATAACGATAAAAATATACTTGTATGTATCTTGGTGGTGATGATTATTATGATATTGTCGGTCCTGCTGATGTTGCGCCAGTTATTGACACGCTGAGGTCCCATTTTGTTAGGTGACTTGCGTTAATTGTTACCTTACATTTTGCTGGACAGTTTTCATATTTATCATAAGCATCAGTCTGTCAGTTTATAATTGATGGAATCAAGTGACTTAATTAGTGTATGGCTTAGCAGCATTTGGCGAATAATGTTCATAGGAGTCATGTGATGTAACATATTTGTACCCTTCACATTATATCTGAGTACGTTCTTGATTTGTTTTTATGATGATTTAGAATTATAGGATTTAGAATTATATTTGGCAATAATGGTATGTATCAATTTATTCCACACTGTACGTGACTTGACATTTGATTTTTTTTTCTTTTTTAATACAATATGAATATTTGCAACAGGTGTGACTCACATGTGGAGTTGTGGTGTAACATAGTTTGTTCTGGTATCTGCGTAGAATACAGTTTTCCCTTACGGGACAGCAAAATATTTTTTTTATGCTAATCCCTTTACATATGGTGTAATTCTGAAATTCTTATTCCAGTATTTGCTGTCAATATACCTTGCAGAATCTAATGTAGTTAGAAACAAAGGTTTCTTCATGTTTTGTATTCCTATTCTGTTTCAGTGAAACACAAGTACAAGAATTAACTTTGCTACTATTGCCTTGTTGTAGGTAGTTTTATTAGGTTGTTGTAGTGTATGTGACTGTGTGTTCTGCAGTGTGTTTGTGTGACGGTGTGTTCCAGAAAGGGCAGCATCATCAGTGGCATGTTTGTGTTGGCACCTTGATGTGAAATCCTGCACTAGCCGTGGTGTTTTAGCCATTGACTGCTGTGAGTCTATGGGCCTGTCCAAAGGCATTCATCTATACACTTTTGGTTGCGTCCGTTGACTGAATCACTTCACACACAGACATGTGATCAGATACTGTGTTAACTGGCAAGCTCAAAATAACTCAAAAATAAATTTGTCAAGTGCCAAGAGGGGGGATGGATTAATTGTGTGTCTCAGTGAGAAAAGACTGAGTTGCAGATGAATCTTCTGACACTGTACTGTTTTCTTGTGTTTAGAATTAGCAAGCATAAATTTCCCATTTATACAGATGTACCAAATGATGCCAGTACATGAAATCTGGGGTATGCATAATTATCCATGATAGTGAGCTATGTTCCAACCTAATTTTTATTTGTATTTACTTTACCCTTTCTTTCACAGACATTTGTGATAGGATAAGATAAGCAAAAACACATCTTTACAGTGACTCTAGCAATGATTTCAACTGGATATTAGAATCTGGACTGAATTAAACCTGTAAAATACAGTAATTGTAGCCAAGACTCAAGTAGTTTCACAAACCAAGACACAATGTCTTACAGGAATAGAGATTACTTTAAAACTGTTTAGTGCATGGTAAATGCTGAACCCATGCAGTGCCATGTCATTCATTCCTCTGCCTCACTGTTTCTCAAATTTTGAGGCCTGGGAGTCAAATTGAATGCAGGCTAGTACCCACTCACAATCCAGTATAACGTGACACATTTACCTCCTCTTTGGCTGTAGTCTGTTAGACTCCAGACTGGTCAAGTATTGGCCCTAACTTCCTCGACGCCACTGCTCTGAAGATGGCTGAAGCTGTCTGTTCAAAGAGCACTTGTTCCGGGAAATTGACTGCTTCTGATGTGGCTTCAATGATGAGTCATCAAATAAGGGGACCTGAGAGCCCCGGTCTGCTTGCTCCACCTCTCTAATTTGTAAAAAAAAAAAAAAAAAAAAAGAAAGAAATCAGAGTGCCTCACTAAGGGGTTAAACTGATTCCATATCATAACCGAAGATATCGCATTACACCAGCTATTCTAGATACCTTTTAGTTTTTTGACTCTTTCAAATGTGGATATGGCTAATGGACACTTAATCCGTGGAAAGATGATGCTCTTCCTACATGGCAATATAAGCACATTAGTAGAAATTGATAATTTTACAATTTACCCCACACTCACAGTATTGGCATTTTTTGTAAACTAGAAATGTAAAGTGCAAAGTGAAACTTAGTCATTTTGCATTTCTGGGACTGCACTGATTTTTATTACTTTTTTTTTTATCACTGAGGAGAGCTCTTAGCCACATGAAGTTCTCTTCATTGTCAGCTGACTAAAGATAGAATCACTCAAACAATATAGAGTAATTTACTTACAAAGTTATTCACTTATGCACTATTCCCTATCCTTTGTAAAGGGTTAGGGAATTTTTTTTGTAGTTGATGCTATAGTGTGTCAAATCAGTAAAACAATGTTCAGACACTAGTCCAGTCATGCCTTTTATTCAGTTATCTCCTGAGTTAGCAGCGTTTGTTTTTCCACTGCTTATTACGTTGCATTGCAGGACAATTTGAGTCCACTACAATGAGTTTAATATTTCTGACCAGGTGTTTATACAACAATAGACAGAGATATTGTATCATGGATGACTTAGTCAGAGCGCTGTTCTTCATAAAGGGTACAAGTTATATTTAACGCCAATCAGCCGTACTCACTGCTGTACTCCAAAATAAACCAGCCAGTTTGACTACTATACTCAGCTTTACTTTTAGGATGAAGCCGGGGAGGGTGGGTGGCCTTATCTGGTGCCAACATCTTTTTCTGTTCTTCTTTTTTTTTTCTTTAGTTAACCACAAGTAAAACATTTATGTGTTGATTACTGAGAATTTCACTCAGCAGCACCTCTGTCTATAGTCCTCTGACAACAGCCATTTTCTACACCACCATGCTACATTTCCCAGTAGCCTGTTCACAAGTTATCATGTTGAGTCATTGTATTGTGATCGTATTGTGTTAACTCATCCACAAACACACTTGCCACCTGTCTTTTCCCCACCAAATTCTGTACAACTGCACTGTCATGATGCTATCGTATGAAATGTAGATGTAGGCTTTTATATCAAATATTGTACACTTTATGTCGCCAAACAAGAGCGAGGACAGAATGAGTGTTAGTTCGCTGCTGCGTGTAGTCTGTGTTTGACAGGCTAATCTGGCTCTGCGTGTATCCCATCAGCAGCTGACTGGTAAATTGAGTTAGCGTGTTAAAGCTGCCCTGCTTGTCTGAAGTCTGAGACCTGTGGGTGTTCTGGGTCTGTCTGTTTGCCAGCTTTCAACTTTGACTCTCAAAGAGCATCAGCCATTTACAGTGTGCGCACTGTGAGATGTGAGAGAAACAGTTGTGTTCTGTGAATGTGTAAATCAGGGCGAGGTCAATTTTGCCACCTTTTGATGGGACCTAACCTAACCTCATGTCAGGGCATGATACTTACTTTTTTTCCCCCAAGGAGCATATGTGCTTGTAAGTTGGAAAATTTAGGAGTTCATGAAGCAACTTGATCAAACAATGTGCTTTCCTCAATAAAAGGAACTGAGAAGACACTTGCAAGCAAAATAATTTAATTTGTTTGAATACAAAATGCATGAGGTTTTTAACTATTTCTGCTTCAAACTGTTTTTATTTGCTAATTATGTAATTGTTTATAGTATAAACTGCTCTAAACTATAAAAACTATATAAACAGGATGAACTGTTTGAACGCCTCTATAATTAAGTAGCTCTTCTTAGTTCTAAATGCCAAAAAAAAGTCCGCTCAGTCCATTTAGATAAAAAAAGTGATGCTAAGTGGATGGACAACATTGGTCCAGCATAGTGACTGTGTCATTGTGTTCTTAGTTGTTACCTTTTCAGGGGGCAAAAAAACGAATAACAGCGGCTTGGGCTGAATGTTGTAATACTTCTTATTCGCTTACATCCCCCAAAATACATTTTACATTTCATACACATCTATTTTTAGTCGCAAATGCAAGTGAAATGTTCACACTGTCAAGTCCTGCATGTGCACACCACAAAGGGCCACATGAATGTACGCAAAAACATGCTTACACACACACACACACGGTGGCATGGCTGTGCAGTCCTCTTGTCGCATGCTGCATCCAGCAACATCTTACTGCCTCGGATGTCATGGCAACCACTCAGCTGCCACTCCAAGCTGTGTAACCATGGAGATATCAGACTTAGGATATCATCACTCCCCGAAGTTCTTAGTGCTTTTATCACTTTTAAGTTATGTATACTGGTATTTTTTATGCAACACCAACAGGGTATGGTACATGGTGTGGCTGTGTGTTGTTGATGACTTATTACGGGCCTTAAAATAGCAGGGCCCTGGCTTTGGTGCAGTGTGTATGTGGGTTCTGCACAGGGGAAAGAGCAGATGATTTGGTTTGGTGATTGTGCTCACAGCTTTGATATCTGCTCAATAATAAGTCGAATGCTCTGTGTGAATGCATTTGTTGTCAAGGTAATAATTCAAGTGGTTTGGACTAGCGATGCTTCCCAGCCCTTTGATATGTGATCAATGGCCAAGTGTGCCTGTGTCTGTGTGTGTGTGTCCCCTGATATGAAAAATAAAGCACACCTGTTGTATCTCAGTTAACTAAATTGGGAGACTGGAAGTCACTCCAATCACTCCTTTCCAAAGGTAAACAAAAAACACAAAACCTGTGCCATGATTCTGTCCTGCTGACTTTGTGCTACAATGGCAGAGTGTAGATGATAATATATATATCCTTCTTCTTTCTTTATCTTAAGTAAATTGGTTGAAGTTGTTTTGGCACCCACTCAGACATCAGACTGTTGAGCCTGGTGTGTGTGTGTGTGTGTGTGTGTGTGTGTGTTACGAGTTTATCAGAATCAGAATTAGAAAATTTATTTAATTCTTATTTATAATTAATTAATTAAATAATTATTTAATTATTAGGTCAGTGGTTTGCAGTCTTAACCATAAATATGTAATAATAATAATAATAATGATGATGACAATGATAATTTTTTTTGAACATTTGAAGTTATAATGTTCAGATTTACTCTAGTGTAGATAAACAAACATCATGTGTGATATTTAGCTTTTGATATGATTGAGCCACATACTGTATTTTCTGTCCCTCACTGACCTACAGCCTTGGATACCTTCTCGTGCACAACTGCTGTGGCTAGTTTGCTGTCTTGGTTTGTGTGCATCACACACTAATGTGAGCCAATAATGTGTCAACCACAAACATCACTGGTGGAAGAACCTTTGTGTTTTGCACATGCAATATCAGGAGCTGAAGTTAAAATGCATATTGCATAGGTGACTTTAATAAAGGTCATGTCCTTTCGTGTTTGCTTTTCTCAAATCTGAGTTATGTCCCAGTTACTTTATTTGAAATTGTTATCAAGTGTCAAGTTGTAAATTTGGGACTTGAGTATTACACCATGTCTTAAACCAGCTGCGTGGTGAAAGCAGCACATCAGCAGCACAACAGGAAGAGCCTCAAACCTCTTACACTGGATCCGTTAAGCCACAGCTCTGCTGTTCTCTCATTTTACAGTGCTCACAGCCCAGTATATAAGATATTGTACATGTGCACAAAAGTCCGGACACCTTTCTGGTTGCAGTTTTGCACATGAAATGTGAGTGAAGTGCATGCTGTCATGCAGGTGGTATAGATGATGGAGTTAAGATTGAAGTTTGTCTGCTGTGTCAAATGTGAAACAATGACTAAAAAAGGCAGGCTCAGCGCTTCCTATGTAAATAGGGGTAGGGCCCAGCAATACCGACCAAAAATCACATCTCTGTATTTTAGGCTATACACAGTATATATGTCAGCATAGCTGGCTAGGCTAAATGTTAAATTGTAAGTCGCAAGCACTTTTGCTTTTAAAACAGACTGTGATCAAAATAAAATGTAAAGACAGACTTTCTTCCCTATTTGAAAATGCACAGCTTAACAACATGGAAATTAAAAATTAATTAAAAATAAATAGGGAATATTAAATGAAAATAGGCCTATCCAGTGTTTCAGACAGGTATTTAAAGTGATAATTTAAATACTGGGTGGCCAATGTGCATGCAGTTTAGAGAGGGAGAGGCTAACCCAGGTTATGTTCTGTAACTAAAATTTATAGATGTCACCTAAACGCCATGTAATTGGTTGGTAGCATTTGCATAGCATTTTAAATTCATTTTTGATGATAAAATCTAAACAAGGCTTTTACCTTTGACCTTAAATTATCTTTATCTTTATTAACAGAAATATGAGATAGCTGGAAACCGGGCAGTTGTTATATTTTAACCACATGTACATTAAGAGACCGGAACCTTGAGTATGTCTACAACCTGTCTGTAAGTAGCATTTATTGATATTTTCAAAAATAAGGTGGAACTTAACAGTGCAATTTCCGAGGCTAAGAGGCCATAAAGTAGTGTGACAATCAATAAGACTGTATACGTTAATGTTCTCACATAACCAATTAACATAGGCTGGATACAGAATTTCTCTCTGCTATCAAGCAGCCTGATGCTGCTGTTCATTTAGCTAATGCAGGTGCAGTTATGTACTGATAACAAATTCTCTTGACCACTCTGTTGAGTTTGTTAATGCTCTTAGTAGCCAGTTCTGGCTGGCCAAAGAAGCTTTTAAGCTTGCTCCTCAGTCTCTTTAAGCATAAACCAAAGTGGCTGTGCTATTTCTGGATATGATGAGCAATGATCACTGTTTGGTTGAATTATTCCTTTAGGCCTATTAAGTAAACAGTAAAAGAAACACACACACGCCTAAAAGCTCCAGCAGTCCAAGTTCAGCTCCTTAAAAATCTGTGGGACATTTGCAGGGTTCACATTTTCAGACCCTCAACGATTCAGCTGTGATCTGTAATCTGTGTTTGTTGGCTGAGAGGGGACAGCTGAGTGGAAGCCTGCTTTATGTTCACAGCCTGATTCAACAACCTGAAAATAAAACCTGAGCAGTATAATTTCAGAAGTACAATTTTTTAGCTACATTAAAAAATATATATATATATATATATATATATATATATGTTTTTTTTTGTGACTTTTTTGACTTGACTTGATCTCTGAAAAACTTTCAGAGAGAGATTTACTGCCAGTGTGAAAATGCAATTGGTGAGCATGAGTCATCATAGTTGATGAGATAATACGAGCCTGCAGTGACTGAACTGTTAAATTCAAACTCATCAACTGGTTTTCTTTTTTTTCTTCTTTTTTTTTTTTCTATTTGTTCGGTGTTTGTCTCTTTTTTTTCTCTCCCACAGGTAGCAGTGGGTCTCTCAAAGGCAGCGCCATGGGTGCGTTCCTGGACAAACCCAAGACAGAGAAGCACAACTCACATGGTGAGGGCAATGGCCTGCGCTATGGGCTGAGCTCCATGCAGGGCTGGCGGGTGGAGATGGAGGATGCTCATACAGCTGTGTTGGGACTTCCTGCTCCTGGTATGACTGACTGGTCATTTTTTGCCGTGTATGATGGTCATGCTGGCTCGAAGGTTGCCAACTATTGCTCTAAGCATCTTCTAGAACACATAATCAGTGCCAGCTTAGGGGCCAGAAGGTCACAAGGCTCCCAGGCTGGCTCAGACAGTTCCACCAGTGACCCTCCAGTACCAGTTCCTCCTTCAGTGGAAGCTGTGAAAACCGGGATCCGGACAGGTTTCCTGAGGATTGACGCGCACATGCGCAGCTTCTCTGACCTTCGAAATGGCATGGACCGTAGTGGTTCCACAGCAGTAGGAATCCTCCTGTCACCTGATCATTTCTTCTTCATTAACTGTGGTGATTCTCGGGCTGTGCTGTACCGCAATTCACACGTGTGCTTCTCCACACTTGACCACAAGCCTTGCAACCCACGTGAGAGAGAGCGCATCCAGAATGCTGGTGGTTCAGTGATGATTCAGAGAGTTAATGGGTCACTGGCTGTATCGAGAGCCCTGGGGGACTACGATTACAAGTGTGTGGATGGGAAGGGCCCCACAGAGCAGCTGGTTAGTCCCGAACCAGAAGTGTATGAGATGGTTCGGGCCCCTGAACAGGATCAGTTTGTGATCCTGGCGTGTGATGGCATCTGGGATGTCATGTCCAATGAGGAGCTGTGCGACTTTGTGAAATCGAGGCTTGAGGTGTCTGATGACCTCGAAAGAGTCTGCAATGAAGTGGTGGATACCTGCCTGCACAAGGTGTGTACACATGTTTGGTAATGGCTTAAAGTGATTAAAATGTGTGGAATCTGGCAGAATCAAGTCCTCCAAGAAACCACAGTTTGCCACAAATTACTTTTTTTAATTTATTGTGTCACCAAGAAGGCCATTTAAATTCCCTGCTCCAAACTGTATGATGAAGAAATGTCCAGTGTCATAAAGTTCTAAATAGATTTTTTTTTTTTTTTTTTTTTTTTTAGCATGTTATCCAACCCTATCAGCTGCTCAGTTGTGAGCCACAGTACATACTTTCCCTTTACTTGTGCCCAGGAAATCATCTTCACTGTTTTATTCAGCACTACACAATAACTCCTTCTCTTACCTGCTCTTTCTTCGTTCCTCTCTCCTCTCGTCCATCTTAGGGGAGTCGGGATAACATGAGTGTTGTGTTAGTGTGTTTGCCCAACGCCCCCAAAGTGTCAGAGGAAGCTGTGAGGAAAGACGCTGAACTCAACGAATATCTGGAGACTCAAGTGGAAGGTGAGAGTGGATGGATGAAGAAAAGGATGGATGAAGAAAAAGTCTAACTAACTAATGACTTAGGTGCAAACATAATGAGGTTGTTGAATATTAAAAACGTTAGTTGCTCAATTTCATAATATTTGGTTTCTTCTGAAAACCGTTCTGGGGTTTTCAGATTCTTTGTGTGGGTGGCTTAAAATGAATATTTGGTAATTTAAGTAAGTTCATGGAAAAAAAACGGTTTGAAAAATAGACAATGAGTGGAACAGATGAGTTGGTGTCTTGTGGTAAAATGGGTATGCTTTTATAACATCTGTGGGTTTACAGTCTCATTTATAATCTCAATAAATTACCCATAAACCCTAATTACACCTGTTAATACTGTTGTTTAAAAAGGTGGACTTGGGAAAAACAGGTCTTTCGTGCTGCAAATGTTTTTGTTGGACACACAGGATCTTTCTACTGCTTAAATTGTATCATATCTGTATGCGTGTTTGCTCCACTGACTGACCCTGCCACCCTCTATTGTCTAACCTCCAGCCAAGTTAGCTCCGGCTCACAGCAGAAGAATGACACCATCATGACCTCCTTTTCCATTTCAGCAAGCATCTCCGCTCTTTATTCCCTGTTTGCTCCTCTCTTTCCTTTCCCTCCCTAAACACAGCTTTCTCTCCCCTCCCTCGCTCAAACATTCCCTGTCTTGTTTGGATGGATTTCCTGCTTTCCTCCTGCTTTTCTGTCCTTTTCTTTCTCATTTCATCCCTTTTTTTTGGTCAGGATGCATGACACCCTCTGATAAACACAGTGCAGCCCTTGCTAAAGTTAGTCCATGTAAAACCAGGGCTTGTCAGCTGTTTCAGATTCTGGTCAAACAAGAAATGTATTCTTAAACTCTGAAACCAGCTAAAATGAATCCTTACACTTGTCTTGTTTTTACCAACCTGATACCACTTTGGTCTCAATCCACAGAATGGCAAAACCTGGGTCTGGTATTTGGATGATTCTAAAATCCACTGTGAGACTGTGTAATGCAGGTTACAAAGGGGCAGCTAATAATACTGCAAATTAAAGTTTGATGAATGGATTGATAGGCAGTCCAAGGTGGGTTAAAATATTTTCACATTTCAGAGTAAAATACAGTTATGTAAAAGATTTGTTTGGGAAAATCAGAGTAGATGTTTGGCTTCAGGTACTGTCTAATACTGGACGATAGAAAGAGGGAACAGAAGAGAGAAGAAGACAAAGAGGGTGAGGAATGCTCTGGCTGAACATTGACCTGGCCTCATGCCACTCACATCTCAGTTACAGGCCTCCTCCTGTCACCATCTCTCTCCCTCTCTCTGTCTCAGACACACACTCATGTCCACAGATTAACTTGTATGGTTTCCATCTCCGCTTCCTTTCTCCCTCATTTGTCACATTTTTGGTCTCTCTCCTCTGTTTTCTTCTCCCTCTCCTTTCTTTCCCCAGCTGTTCTTGGCTATCACCAGCTCTGTTAATACTGACTTGTGTAACAACATGCCTGGTGTTGTTTTAGAGATGCTGTCTCGGCCGGAGGAGGGTTTTCCGGACCTGGTCACAGTGATGAGGACCCTGTCCACTGACAGCGGCATGCCCCCTCTGCCACCAGGGGGAGGCCTTGCCAGCAAGTAAGGACCACCGCCCTCAAAGGGATGCTCTGTGTTATTTCAACACGGGAGCCGTAAACATCTGGAATAAAATTAATATGAAAGTGCAAGGAGAAAGTAAAACTTTAGCAAACCTTGTATGTGTTTGCTTCAAATAGCCATCGACTGGCCAGAACAGAACCAATGTAAAAATGTACAAATGTAAAGTGAAATTCTGGTTCTGTTTATTGCAGGCAGTGATTTTTGAATGTCACCCTAGGAAACAGGGTGAAGTTTGCAGTTATTAAAATACTAGCAAGTTTAATGTACCTTACTGTACCTTGTTCCACATACAACCTCTGTTGTTGCTTTCACAAATGATTTGAATTGAACGGCTCAAGAGATCTAATCAGTTTTTTGTATCCGTGTTCTTCCTGTAGACGCAGTGTTATTGAAGCAGTATACAACCGTCTGAACCCATACAGGGAGGAAGATGGGGTGAGTGTCAGTACATGTGATGAATGAATGAGCTCTGTCCTTCTTTGACCATTTACACAACACTCACACACAAATCGTATGCCCAAGTCCTGAGGCTAAAAAAACTCATCTGAGTTACCAGCTGTCTTTTTTTTTTGCTGAGTTTATCTTTCACATATGAGTTTCAGTGGTGTCTGAAAAGATCTTACGCTCATGTTGATCCGTCCCATCTGGTGGACCAGGCTGCTGAATTTCTGCGCGCTGTATTTGTATTCACACTCAAAACCAAAGCAGATGAAGTATTAGAATTGACTTCAGAGATGGCTGTGAGAAATCACATCCTCCCATTATGTTGAACACTGCATGATGCACACCTTTCTGTCAACCCTGTTGAGTTTCTACCCTTTACCAAATCCCATTTCTACAGGTGAAAGCATTCTCTTCAAATTTACTTGCTGAATTATCTCCAAGTGGGGCCGTTTGTGTGTATCAAAGAATGCTTTATTAGTTTTTTTTTCTTTGCCTCCCTTCCTCTCTGTTTCCTCTGTCCTAACACAAAGCTACCCCAAAAGATCCCTAAGCTCACATTTTCTGCATGAGTCTGCATTTATTAGACACTGAAGTACCGGTACTATACAGTACAGTCCCAAACACAAGTATCTGCCACTGGTGCTTCCTCTTTTTGGGGATGACTCCATGGTTAATAAAGTTTTGAACATACGTTTCATGCTGGAGGTCGCATGTGGTGCTGCATCCTCTGGCTCTGTGCTGCTGAATTATTGGAAATACAAGGTGCAGCCTTGGACACACACACACTTACACACACCCTGTAGATAGAGCAGTAGTCAAAACTAAATCTGTACCCCCCAAAAAAAAGGAAATGACAGTAAGTAATGCCAAATGCCACACAGCACTAGGGAGTACAGGTTGCTGAGAGGACTACTCTGAAAAATTTTCAAACACTTTCAACATGTTGTGTAGGCTTGAGAAGTGTCTCTGAAAGGTTTGTAGCTTGCTCCTTCTTTGAGGACGGTAGCTGTAGTCAGCTTTTTTGGCAATTTCATTGCAAGCAAATTGTCAAAATGTCAAAAGATACTTCTCAGCCCATTGCTGCAATATTATACTCGTCTTTGATGTCCGTCCCTATACTCAGTATGTTCCACTAAAATACACAGCTTCCGTGTGTGGGTGTGGATGCAACTGTGTTTGTTCTGAACAACAAACAATTAAGTATACTTATGAGATGGGAAATGGAAAAAAAACAAAGGCATGTTTCTAATGGTATCCTGTCTCAAATCAAGGCCTAGTTCTCTGTTTATTGGAGGTGACTTTTTAAGGCTGTGACCACTATTTGTGAAATTGTGACTTTAAGGAGTCTGTACAGAGCAAATGTTGGCATCATAGTTTAGCAAGTTGTGTCTCAGGATGTGGTCTTGCCCACTGATTTGGAAATACACCTCTTGCATGGCATCAGTTTTTGCAGAAACATGCATCCTCTCACATAATGGCTTAAAAACGGTGTCAGTGACACCTGTGTGGTCCTGTTACTTCATGTAGTTGTAGTGGATGGGTGGTTACATATATGAGTGTGTGAATGTGATTTATTTTATTTATTTATTTATTTTTAAATGATGGATCAGATGATTCTGAGAGGGAATGCACACTGATCTGCCACTTGCCTCTTGTGCGCTTTGCAGTGTCACTATAAAGCCATTTGTGTGGTCTCCTGTTGGTGGCTGGTGTTAAAGATGAGGTGACGTTCACCTCAGTGTTGTCTTGGCCTGTCTGTGAGGACGTAGAGTTACTGTGATTGTCTGTCTTATGCACACACACCTATTCAGACGAAGGATATTATTAACTCAGCTTAAAGCCACTATGTGACTATAGCATTTTTTTCTTTCAGACTATTGTGATGAAGATTTTATTTTTAGAAAATGTGGTGCTGAATCCCTGTGGGAAGGGGGTGGGATAGCAGTGTGCACTGCTGTAGGACAGTGTCTTTTTTCTTCTTTTTTTTACCTCACCACCTGGGGTTGCTAACATCATACATTTCCATATTCTTCACATAGTGGCTTTAAATAGATTTTAATTATAATGTTTAAGAAATGCTGTAATTTTAAGGATTGGCTAGCATTTGTAGTTTTTTGTTTTAAATTGGTGAGGAGTAAATGTTACATAATTACATAGCAGTCAGCAGCACATTTTCTCCTTCAGCTAAAGGTGCTATCAGTAAAAGTATGACTCCTAACATGTCTTGGCTGCTTTTTGGAAGCTACAACGTCCGTAAACATGTGCTCCTCCACAAAAGCCCATGTTTAGTAACTTTATGCTAAAAGTTCACGATTAAGATTAAGATACTGACTCAGGTAAGGTGGTGCTACATGACACAGCTCGCTGTAAAAACCGAAGTTAGAATGGCTCACATTTTATCTACAGTATTTATTTTATTCCTGTATAAACTCACAGGGCAACACAATTACCGGTGTTGTTAGTGATGACATTTGTTCTAATGCATTGACAAAAAACACTGGCCCTTGCAGCTAATGTTAGCTTCATAGTAGTCCAAGTAAGTCATATTTTTGGACCCACCCAAACCCAATGTCTTTTAAAATTCCTTTTCAAAGAAAGGGGACTGGAGGACATTCAGAACTGATCTAAAATGTGGACGTCCTGAATGGACGAAGATTGAGAACATCTCACTCAAGTGACAGAGGTAGAAAACAAGACAAAATGAAGAAAAAAGTAGGACAAGAATCACAACCGACAAACCCATGTTGATATATTTTGTGGAAGAATGCCACAAAATAATTACTGATGGCACCTTTAACTTAAAAAAAACCCAAAGCTTCACCCTCTGTTAAAGCAGGGGAGGAAAAAAAAAATCAAAATATACTTAGCAAATGGTGTGTGGTAAAGTACACATCTAAACACACATGCTCACACACACACACTGATAAGGGATGTATCGATTTGTCTAACTGTGTGTTCACCCTCTGATTAACGCAGCCCTCCTGTTTCATTTGGTAAGTGATCACATATCACATATATAACTGTTACACCCCTCCCCCCTTCTTCCAACCCCTCATCTACACACATGCATACAACCACTCACACACACACACACACTTGCACACATTCTTACAGGCATGTAAGTGGCGACCTGTTACGCATATTCCCCTGTCACTCCTTCATCAGTCTCTTCTCCCTGCTCTGATCTACTCTCTAGCATGTGGAGCTTCATTTAGAGTTTAACGCGCGTGTGTGTGTGTGGACGTCCGTGTGCAGACATGACTGTCCGGGGTTCAACGAGGATGAATGGTCGTTGTCTCTGGTCCTGTCACTCCCCCTCTCCCGTCACACGCACACAGACACGCATGCACTGGCCCTACACGCATGCATTGCTGTCTCACTCAGTCTTTCCACAACTGCACGCAAGCATATGACAGTCTCTGTTTCTGTGTTACTCCCTGCAATAAGACGAAAGGCCTTGGAGTTGTTGTGTTGGCGTATTTTTGCAGAAAGAACCTACACACTGAGGTTGAAAGTGTGTTCTGGCTTACTCTGCTATTGTATTGCTGTTTTTTTTTTTTTTTTTTTTAACTTTATTTTGTTATTTTTTTGTTGTGTTCATCATAGGAAAACCTGGCCTTGAGGTCCAGGTTGGGGAGCAAAATCATTGAATGTTACTGTAAAGATTGTGTTAATACATTTGATAACAGTGTCTCCTCTTTTTTTTTTTCTCCCCCCTCTGTCACCCTGCTCTCCCCCCTCTGTCTTGTTTTCCTTGTTTTCTCTTTAATTCTTCCTCCATCTCCCTTTTTCCTCTCATATTCTTCCCCTTCTCTGGATGGCTTTCCTCTTACAGAGCGGAGCTGATTTGGAGTACCACTGGTAGCTGTCCAGCACAACTGCCTGATCGAGAAAAAAACAAACAAACCAGGACCACTTTTCCACACGAGATCACATCCATAGTCACCTTTTAATTTCCTCTGGGATGTTTTTTAATTTTTTTAATTTTAATTTTTTCCTCACACTGAGAGATCAATCGAAGCAGAAATCATGATTTTTAAAAACACAACGCACCCGACGTGGAGCACTGCAAAACGGATTTGGTTGGTTCTTTTTATGGAACAAAATGGGAAAAAAAAAAAACAAGAACAACTGCATCAACGATCTGAAATGAGAACTGCATATACAGTATATACATCATAGGAGAGACAAACAAGCACAGTTTCTCTTGCCCCTCGTTTTCTTGCTTTCTTTGTAGTGGTTGTTTTTGTTGTGGATTGACGGGGGACACGGGAGCAGCCCTGCTCTGAACGCTCTGGGGCTCTATGGTGCCTTGCTCAGAACTGAGAGAGAAGGGAGAACCTCACAACAGCCAGCCATGACCAAACCAGCCACTCATGGATGTTTGTATGACACTGATTCGACTTTAGGGGTTTGTTGGCGTTATTTGTTTTGCAGTGTGAACTTTACTTGCACCTGACTGGTAGCCAATCGACCACACAAGCCTGTGACTCCCCGACACTTTAAGCTATGCTGTCCAGTTTAGGCGAGCCTGGGTTTCTGGGCATTACTAGTACTCAAAGGGGGCCCAGACGCCGCCCGTGCACCCGGCTCGTTGGAGAGAGCCTCACAGAACTCCCAGGTTTAAATCTCCCAAAGTCCTCGCTATCCAAAGACCTCTGGGTTAAAGCCTCAGATTCAGCACCAGAGAGCCCCATCACCCGAGGCTACAAACCTGAACACGAGGGGAACGCTCATGAGAGAACCGAGTCTGTCTGGCAATGGATTTCAGTTTGGCTCCTCCATACAGTGTCCAAACTAAAACAGCACATGGGCTGGTTCTGCCTGGCTGCAGTTAGGAATTACCGTACATGGGAACAGTTTAAACTCAAGTGTGATGACTCTTCTTGCACGTCCCTGCTCACTTTCTCTCGTCTCTTACAGGATGTTATCAAACAGCTGATTTCTCACAGTTCCCCTTCGCCCCTCTCCCTCTCTCTTTTCGCTTTCTCTGCTTTTTCATATGACAGAAGACACTCGGCTGTTATTGGTGTTGGCTGAAATGGCCAGAATGGCCAGAATCATACGCTTTTGAGCCTGCTGTTGTTTAAGAGATAGAAAGATAGAAAATATATATTAAATTCATATATATATATATAAATATAGATATATATATATATATTTTGATTTGTTTGTTTCATCTTAATTCCCAGCCATTGTATTAGGTGTGTGTGTGTGTGTGTGTGTGTGTGTGTGTGTGTGTGTGTGTGTGTGTGTGTGTGTGTGTGTGTGTGTGTGTAGACAAACTAAAACGTAAAAGTCCAAGTTCCACACAGTAGCGTTCCAAAGACAGGGTTTCTTCTTCTTCTTCTATCCCCTTTCTCAACATATGTACACACACAATCCTGCTTGTGCTTCAACTTGCCTTTTCTATCTCTGATACCCTGTTTTAAAAAACAAACAAATAATGCCTTTTTTTGTTTTGATAGAAAGAAATTCCATCATTTATATATATTTTTTTCTTTTTTAATGTTTTATATATGGCTTTTCACAGTATTGTGGCTGTGGTTCTATTACAGATGGATACGGAAACGACAAGCGGAGCATGAAATATATCCTATACAGCAGAGTGGGAGAGAGAAGTAGGTTTTTAGTGTTTCACTGTACAAAGTAAAGGAAGGAGACTGTAGGACAGACGAGAAAAGGCCCTGCACCCAGAGCTGTGCTCACACTGTCGCTGAAAATTGCTCTCTTTAATTTTTCAACAGTGACCTTCATAGACTTTGCTTCAAAGGCACAGGGGCCGTTGCTGAGAAAGCCCTGGTTTGACTCTCTGGATTGACCAGGAGTCTGTTTCATTTCTGTCAACCCAAGCACTAAAAAAAAAAAAAAAAAAAAATATTGAAACCTCAGAAGCACTTCTTCCTTTCAGTCTTTTTGAAACAAATGTGTGCATAAGCAAAGCAGATACACATTCTTTGAGCGTGTGTTCTTTTCTGTAGATGCGTTTAAAATAGGTTATGAATATATACACACCTGTAATATACACTTTTTTCAATCATTCAATGGCAAATTCATTGTACTTTCTGAAGTGGCAGTATTGAAAGAGAATAGGCCCTAAAAGAGTTTGCTGGCTGGTTAATGTTCTTGTGGTACAGTTGCTCTTGGTGCCATATGAGAAATAGGTACTTGAATGTGTAGTTCTTTTGCAGTTGCATTGTTTTAACGGGATGTTTGATTTTTCTTTGTTTGTGGTGGAGGGAGCGGGAGGGGTGGGATCTCTATAGTTGTGCATGTTTTGTGATTGAGGGAGGAGTGTATTTTGTGTGCGAGTGGGAAGACGTACTGGGTGGGTGGGGATAAAGTGGGCATGTTCAGTATGGTGGAACACAATGTTAGAGAGGAAATGTGATGGTAGAAGTGCGACCTAGAGAAAAGAGAAAAGTGGTATAGCGGGATATTTTCTCTTAATTTTTTTTTCCTTCTTTGAATTTTTCTTTTAATCAGACCAAAATCCAAAACAGTTAATGTTCTTCACTGCTTCTGATGTGATATTGTTCCTGAAATTAAATTGTTCCACAACTCATGTTTCCTGACTTTAACATTGTACAAGATTTTACCACACTGAACACATCCCTCGGTTTAGGTTTATGTTTAAGCTATATCAGACACTGGGCTAGGAGGAGGTGTTAAAGGAGGGGAGGAGGGAGAAACATTTATTTTTCTGAATGTAATTCTTCATTATTCACACTGATTCCACTGCATGGACTGAATACGAGCAGCATCATATTCTCTCCTCATCAGTCATTTAATGACAGAACAAGCCCCCTTGGCCTCCTTTTTTTTGGAAAATAACAACAACAAAAAAAAACTTTACTGAATCTCACAACCAGGATAATGATCAAGACTCAAATGAGAGGACTTTTCACTTCCTGAAAGGAGACTTTGCAGGTTTGGTGATGCCTGAATGATTTGACCCTGACTTGTTGCTTTGGTTTCAAGATACGTTGAGTAAAGAGAGTTTTACAAAGCATATTGTCTCCTGAACCAGTGAGTTATTCTGGGCCGGCAGGGTCGACGTGGCTGCGCGGACGCCAGAAAGGAGGCAAGGGTTAGGATACGGCAACAAAACTGGGATGACATTCCTCATGTAGACTTTTTAGGATGGAGATGAACCCTACTAGTGTTTGTCCCCTCCTTCTGTTGTCTCTGGTCACTCCTTATGTGCAACTGACAGATGTACGACGGCCAAGATGAATTCCACACCTGTTTTTATTTATTCCAGTGCTTTTTTAGCTCCTATAAAACATGCTGTATTTTGAAGACAGAATGAGGTAACTATAATCTGGTGTGCATTTGAGACTGATGTATGGCCCACTCACCTTCACCTTCGACCTTTTGAGGGGACTAAAAGAGTTTGAGGCTCATGAGACACCCAGGGCATTCACCATCCCTTCTTCCTGTACTAATTTGCCAGTATGCTATTGTGATGTTACAGACCATACAGTGAACATAAACGTCAATAAAAGATGGATTTAAGATTAAACTGCTGGGGTTTTTTTTTTTTCAGTTTGAAATGTCAGCTTGTCTTTTTGTAAGCGTTCACTGTTCAGTGCAGCATAATAGAAAAGTTGTTCTCTTTTTTTTCATTCTGAGACAGTTTGCGCTCTGTGTGCTGAGCAAAACATTCATCAGTACTTTGTTTTGTGCCAGGGCAAGCAAGAGGGCCTTTTACACAAGAAGAAGTCACAGTGTAACTCAGCAAAGAAAGCACGATTCTGTCAACAAGGCGTTTGCTTATATATGTGTAAAGTGACTGAAATAGGACGTTGTCTGGGCACAGCCTGGTGTCCTCTAAAGTCACAACTATGAACTGTGGCCAGAGAGTTGCAGCTGTGCAGATTAGCAGTATCTGTTACTGGATATTTAGCACTGATAATTCTTTATGTTTGACAGACAGGCAGACAGGAAATCCTCTTCCTCCTCCACAGTGACACTGGGTTAGAGATATATACAGTATCTTGGTTTTGTCATTAAGCATGCATGGCATCTTGCACACCATTGGTCGGATTTTGTCAGCACTTTTAGTGACTGGTTTGCGTAGTGTCTGTGTTGAAACTGTTTCTCAGAAGTATAATAATTGCATTTATGGGGGCCACCACAAAGTGAGGTTTACCAGGAGGTGCCTTCATTCTTGCTGTAGGTCTTTTTTTTATTTTTTTATTTTTTTATTTTATTTTATTTTTTTTATTTTTTTATTTTTTTCAATCTACACAACCACAATAATGTATTGAAAAGTTTATTCTCTGGTATTTTAATTGCAAATCACACTACGTAGACGAAGCTTACTTTTGATACTTTGGTACATTTTGGTGATAAAACTTAATGTATTTATACTTATGTTAAGTTTTGAATGAAGGAGTATTTTAACACTGTAGTACTGCTACTTTAATTGAAGTAAATGTAACACTTTCTGAAAAGGCACCATTATAAGCTGTGGTCAGTGAAGTATTTACTAATGCCTTATAAATAAACCATTAATAATAACAATGTTTGGGGTTAGGGTTAATGTCCATAATGACACTTTGCCTGTTTTTTGGGTTTGTTTTTTTTTTCTTTTTTTTTTGTGCCGTGATTCATTAGAGAGACCACTCTAATGGACAGTTTGACCATCTTCTGTAAAAGGGCTGCAGGACATCAGGACACAGCCATGTTATAAAAACAGCACCTACCATCATTTGCTGTATTGTTGTCTCTACATTTGCACTATTTAAACTTTTGCTACAGCTGGTCAGTCTTTTATAAATGGATTTTCCTGCAGCCCTTTTACAGAAAGTCACTTGCCACAAGCAAAGTGTAGAGCAGGAGGATTTTCCACAACCTGGCAACCCAAAAACTAATCTTCATTCATAGCTTATAACTGATCTATAAAGCATTAGCAGCCTATGTTATGCGTCAAACAATAATAAAAACCATTAAACCTTTTATTTACAAACCTTTTATGAATGGTGCCTTATCAGAAAGTGGCACAGAAGTCAGTAAAGGACATGACTGGTTCCAGGCTCCACTGCAACAAGTAATACTAATCTCTAACTATTGCCATCCAACTCTCCACTTTCCCACATTCCACAGGTGGCACTGTGTGTGTGTGTGTGTGTGTGTGTGTGTGTGTGTGTGTGTGTGTGTGTGTGTGTGTGTGTGTGTGTGTGTGTGTGTGTGTAAGAGAGAGCGAGAGATAAGGCAGGTGTGTGTGTGTGTGTGTGTGTGTGTACTATGACCCTCTCAGAGCAGATTACTTAATGCTGGCTCGCTCAGTCTCAGTGAAGAAGAGCGTAACCAGGTTTGTTTTCAGGTTTTCCTCTTTAAAATTCTCAGTCAGATGAGTCTTAAAAAACACACCGGCAGCATGGAGCTGGGGGAGTGCACCAGAAACCCGGGCTATCGGGATGCGGACGATGCCGGGTCAGCGGACGAAAGCATCAGCGCCCAGCCCAGGGAGAAGCGGGACTCCACCGCGGTGAAGCTGGAGTCGGACGAGGCTGAGGAGTACACGCAGATCAAACCGTACGCCGGGATGCCCAAAGAAGTGCTGCTGCTGTACTCCTCTCAGGCCCGGTACCGAGTGCCCCGAGAGATCCTGTTCTGGCTGACGGTGGCCTGCACGCTGGCGCTGGTGGCGCTCACCATCACGGTGATCGCTCTGTCGCCGCGGTGCCTGAGCTGGTGGCAGGTCTCCCCGGTGTACCAGATCTACCCCCGGTCATTCAAAGACTCGGACGGTGATGGGGTCGGAGACCTTAAAGGTAAAATACCACTGATCCTGCTGCATGCTCTGACAAAGAACTCAGTGAAAGCCAAAAAAGATTTTTCATAAACCTCTTTTTCTATATATTTTCCTATTTATTTTTTAAACATTGTTGTCCAGCACAGTGCAGGATCAGGATTTTAACAATTTTATGTAGTGTTTCCAGTTTCAGGGTAAAATATATATACAGATATTTTCTGTCATGTTGGAGCACAAGATAAAAATGAATAAAGAAATTTAAAAAAAAATTCAAGGCCTTAAGATATTTGCTTCTGAGGCTCCATAATCTAAGACTTTGCAAGAGGCCATTCAGCAGTTCAGCTCAGCACCAAAGAGCTCCCCTTATGACACCCATAACAAAAGGTATTTCATTATTTAGGAGTTCGTGTTTGCTGTTGCCCACTCTGATAAAAACAAAAAAGACCCTTACAAAACTTGGTCTAATAAATCATCCATTATAAAGAGTTTAAAACTTGTAACTAACAACTTTATTCATGGTTAATAAGTCATTTACTAAGAAAAACCCCTCTGTTTATCCTCCTCCAGCAGCACGCTTCCCCAGCAGTCACACTAAGAAAAACCTGCACAGTATCTGCACCAAAATCCAATGATCAACAATTTCCTAACATTTATACATCTAGACTTGATGGATGCAATATTACCAAATAGAGAGGATGAACAACATCTAAAAGGGTTTTTACAACCTGTCAACCCAATGATTGCTCTTATCACTAGCTGATAACTGTTTTATAAAACATGAGTAAATTATTTACTTTCTCTAACTATTAATAAAAAACATTAGTTACAACTTCTAAACTCCCTATAAACATTTCCTTTTAAGACAAAAATGGACTTCAAAAGAAAAACTAAAAATCTATGTGAAACCCGTAGCCATTTGTACACCTACAGTATGCAGACATAATACAATGCAATCAAGGAATGGATAGAAGTTGTGTTTTAATGTGAACCTCAGTGCTAACAGAATTTAAATGTGTGCATTTAATACCCTGTTTTGAGAGTGGAACGGCAGAGCTATCTTGTAGTATGATGGTACATAACTACTTTTTCATTATTTGAAGAAAGCTCTGTGATTTTCTCTTTCAGATCCCTCTCCTCTTGTTTTTTTTACTTATAGGATACCTCTCATTTGTCTTTGAACTTATCACTGGGACTGTGTATTTCAGTATCCAGTGTTCATCACTGTGGTGTCTCTGGTCTGGCAGGAATCCAGGAACAGTTGGACCACTTCCTGTACCTGAACATCAAGTCAGTCTGGATCAGTCCGTTCTACCGTTCTCCCATGAGAGACTTTGGGTATGATGTGGAAGATTTCCGGGCCATTGACCCCCTCTTTGGAACCATGCAGGACTTTGACGAGCTCCTGGCTGAAATGCACAACAAAGGTGTGTACATTCAGTGCCCCTGTGTAAGTAAACATTAGTAAAGGTGGTGGGAGAAGTGATGGTGGACCATTATGAGTCTTTTTTTTTTGGAGGGGTGGGGTAACAGGGTTGGCTCGATGTCAGAGCGAACACCTTTGACTCATGATAATGTTTCACTGTTTCCGCCAGGTTTGAAGCTGATCATGGATTTCATTCCCAATCACACCAGTGACCGACATCGCTGGTTTAACCTGAGTCGGACGAGAGACCCTCACTACGAGGATTACTACGTCTGGGCTGACTGCAATGCAACTTCACCAAAACCTAATAACTGGGTTGGTATTTGCTGAAGAGCTCTTCTTCTCCACCTGGTGTTTGTTTTAGTCTTTGGATGCATTGCAGTGTATAAAAATGATGTACTGGAGCTCACAAAACAATGATTAGAGAGAATCTGAAAAAGTTTTCACTTAATAGTACAGTCCTCAGATGGGTAGTTTCTTAATGACTAGACCAGACTTCCTAAATCTGTTTCCTTCCTCACGTCTTTCAGGTGAGTGTGTTTGGAAACTCGTCATGGACTTACGATGAAGTTAGAGGACAGTGCTACCTGCACCAGTTCCTCAAGGAGCAACCAGATCTGAACTTCAGAAACCCACATGTTCGCCAAGAGATAATCGTAAGATCACATGACCACATGCTTCACATACATTACCTCTGCTGTTGACTCATTTCTGAAAACATCTGTTTTTTTTTAGTGACTCACATTTTGTATCTCACACTAAGATCATTGTTACTGTTGTCCTCAACGTTTAATCTGCAGCAATAATGTGTGATGGCTGTAACTGATTACACATTAACTTAGGCCTGTTAACCCTGTGTGTTTTTAACTGATGCTACCTACACAGTACAAAGTACAACAGAAGAAATGGCAAAATATGCTTGTGTGTATATTGTGCATGTTCATACTCAATAGCCCTTTGCTGTAGTTGAATGAAAGGCTTGTTGAAAGGAGTGGAAAATACATTAATTTCACACAAGCAAATGACACTTTAACACTAAAGAGTCTAGTCTGCATTCTCAGAGTCATGTTGTAGATGCACTGTATTTTTTTTTTTAAAGGTCTTATATTTATTATTTTATTTCAGGGTATTATTCATTTCTGGCTGGGCAAAGGAGTGGATGGGTTCCGGATGGATGCAGTGAAGTACATCCTGGAGGCTGAACACTTGAGGGATGAACCTCAGGTGTATCCAGAACGACCACCAGTGAGTTTTACCTCTTCAGTTCAGTTCAGTTCAGTTCAGTTCTGCTCAGTTACAGCTGTTTATCTCTAATGGACACTGGTTGGGACAGGCAGCAATGTCTGCTGGCTTAGTTATAGCAGCTCTTTGTCCTCACGCTGACTCGACATGAGCACCAAACATGGTGAGGTCTGTCTGAGCTGCCAGCTGAAATGGATCCATCTCGAATGGCAGAGCAGGTGTAACGCTCCATTTCCAAACACATTTAACCTCTTGTAAGGCTAAGCTACAGATCCAATCAAATTTCATTTCAGTGAGTGACTTCTGGGGTAGCTGGTGAAGAATTATTGAATCCTAGACACGTGCAGTTATCATTTTGGATAAATTGACCTTGAGAAAACTCACAGCATGAAATATTAATAAGATCTGTTTAGTCACTATGTCTAGGTTTCCTTATTTAGGGTGCAAACTACACAAACAATAACTTTTGCGACTGCTCACATCACCTAGCAGCTCTTCTTTCTCTGAGCTCAGGGGATCAAGGTTCAGTTTATTTAACAATCTCTGCTGTAACATTCAGTTATATAATTACATTATGATTTTATTTTATTGAATTATATAACGCGTGACATGTCAGAGTCCAGATTTTAACAATCGGAGGGATAAAAGCTGCACTGTGGGCAGAACAGCTCCACTGAAGCAGTACTTTCCAGAGGAGCTGGTAGAACAAACATAATCAACAGCTGAGTGGGAGAGTTCACGCTGTGCATGATGTGTCAATAATTTATCTCTGGCTTAAACATCAGGTCATCTTGTGCTCCTCAGGAGAAAATACCGGTCTTGGAATTCGAAGAGTTCATCATTTGCCCAGAGTTAAGCTCTCTAAGGAAGAGTTTTTGTTCCTCAGAGACTGAAGTTATTTCTCACAGAGGAAAGATTAGTTTAAAAGAGGCATATTTCGGTGGATTAGCAAGTCACTGGGATTTACTTACCACGACAGAATAACACTATAATACTGAGGCTGACTCGCCTACTTACTGTTGACTGAGAGGCATACTCACCACTGCAGCACACAAATTGACCAACTACTCATTTTTATGCAATCAGCTACGAAAAGCTGTGCTTTACAGTGATGTTTGAACAAAACAAGTCATTGTTAGGTGCTGCACAGAGATTTTCATGCATTTACAAAACTATGCAACCACAGCATTGTAACAGAGTCACAGGTATGTGTTTATTGGGATATTGAGAATTTTACCACAGCATAGAATACGATTCAGCCAATCAAAACAGAGCAACTATCTGCGTTATCATTATTGCTTTAGCAGTTTACTGCCGATTGTAGCTTTGAATTCAGACAGTGTGCTTCACTGGCAGTTGGCTGAGGGGTTCGTTCATGTGGCAGCACGTCAGCTCAGTGGTTAGCACTGCTGCCTCAGTAATAATGTCCATGAATAGATTCATGGCCTGGTCCTTTCTGAGTGGAGTTTGTGTGTTCTCCCCTGTGTTTGAGTTTCTCTCTCTCTCTCTCACACACACACACACACACACACACACACACACACACACACACACACACACACACACACACACACACACACACACACACACACACACACACACACACACACACACATATGAGGTGTTTTTAGTGTTAGTCTGAGTATTATGTCTCTGAGTATTATGTCTCTGTCCCTAAACAGTACTCCTGGATTACTGAACTCAAAAGTCTGTGATCACGTGGCCTCTTCTCTCTCTGTATCTTGTTTCTGCTTCTTGTCCAACTGCTTGGCCTGTCACTGCTCCCTGTGCCTTGGCCTGACAAAGGACTACATTTAGACCTGAGCCCTTCTAACTCCCAGTGGAATGGGAGTTAGGAGGGCCTGACTGAAGCACTTAAGCTACCAGTCCAGTAGGCCAGAAATCCAATAACAGCCACATTATCTCATATTTCTTTATGTTCCTTCCACTCAAGGAGTCTGTAACTACAGAGTGGGACCTCTACCATGACTACACCACTAGTCAGCTGGGGTTGCATGACCTGCTGAGGAGCTGGAGGGCAGAGATGGACATCTACAGCCGTGAGCCTGGCAGATACAGGTATTTGAACTATTCCATGCAGTAATATTAAGAATTCAAACATACATGATTTGTGTGATACTACACATGATGATGACGACATAAACTTTACGTAACTCATCATTAAAACAAATTTTTTCTAATGTACTTTCTTGCACTGATTTTAAACAGTCTTGTGTATTGTGTCACACTTTTATTGTGTCTGACATTTCACTTACTATTTATGTAGCACTGTCTATGAATCTATTGATAATGAAGTTATGATCTTAGGTGGTACAAGATCTAAGATAAAATTAAAGTCTTGCAACATTAATAACTTAAATAAGTCTGGTGTGAAATGGCATCATCCTGTTTTCTGTGCAAAAGAGTTCTGCAGAGTTCACAAGGATAAATTGCCAAACTTGGCTGAGGGTCAGATTCCATGTTATCGCACACAACTTAGGTTCTTGCTGCACTCTAGGTTCATGGTGACGGAGTCATATGATTACGAAGAGGTGTACAAGACCATGATGTACTATGGCACCCCGCTGGTTAGAGAAGGTGACTTCCCCTTTAACTTCTACCTGCTGGACCTGCCTTACAACACCAGTGGCTTGTGGACTCAACATCTGGTCCACCTCTGGATGGCCAACATGCCCGAGGGAAAATGGCCCAACTGGGTGGTGAGTCTAAAACAGAAGACAATTGTATGGTGCTGTATGATTGCTGCAGCGTAATGTATTTCTTTGTTACAGTTTAAGATCATAGTGTAGCTCTATCTCATCCAGTCTCAGGATTCCCTCTCTCTTTATTTATCCTGTATCCTTTACTTTTTTACTTCAGCTTTTTCCTCCATGACCGCAGCCCATCCATTTCACCCTGCCTTTGTCCTTCTCAACTTATCTCACTCACCTCTCCACCTTCTCTTGTATTTTTCTTACCTCCACTGTTATCAGGTTGGAAACCATGACAGGTCTCGAATTGCCTCCAGTGCTGGTGAGATCTACACTCGTGTCATCAACATGCTGCTGCTGACCCTTCCGGGAACCCCCAACACCTACTATGGAGAGGAGATCGGCATGGGGAACATTAATATCACAGCTGATCAGATACAGGACCCGGCTGGCAGATACAATATAGTCAGTACTGTGCACAAGGTTTATTGATGACATTACAAAACAGGACAGCATGTGTGTAGACAATAAATAGTGACATACATTCCTTCATGAAGGTAGAATTTATTGCACATTTTAGACTTCATTAGTTTTATCTTGGTGTATATAATATATTGAAGTGTGTCCATTTATTTTCAAATTGTCAAATTGCACATTGAAACTGAAATGCTAAAATGATTCCTGTCCCTTCACTGCAGAGTGCCAGTCGGGACCCTCAGCGATCTCCAATGCAGTGGAATAGTAACATGAATGCAGGCTTTAACAACAAAACCAACATCACCTGGTTGCCTGTACACCCTGACTACAGAAGAGTCAATGTGGAGGTACAGAACTCACAGAACAGTACCGTTCAACTTTTGGCCAGAGCTTGCTTGTGTTTATCTTTGATCAAATATCGTCCCTCTCTTCTAGGTCCAGAAGAAAGATGACGGTTCTGTTCTGGCTCAGTACCGTTTCCTGAACACCCTGCGTCAGTCAGAGCTACCACTTCAACGTGGGTGGTTCTGCTACGTCCACGCTGATGCCAATATCTTCTCTTACCTCAGAGAGCTTGACGGTCTTGACCGAGCTTTTCTCATGGTGCTCAACTTTGGCAAAGAATCTGCCATCACAGATCTGTCCTATGTTCGTGAGTTACCAGACCAGCTGAAGGTTCTGATGAGCACAAACCAAGTCAACAGTGGCAAGGTGTTTGAAAAGTCTCGTATCATGACAGAAGCAGGAGAGGGTTTGGTGATTCAGTACTCCACACACACTCGGTTTAATCCCAACCACCCCAGACAATGCTATGTCTCTGAGAAGGCCTGCTATCTGGGGGCCGTGGGCATACTCTATAAATGCTAATATGAAAGGACAATGGCATTCAGTTATGACAGCTTCACAGTGACAATCAAATCATCATGATTCTTCATTAGTCTCCCTTGTAAGGGATTTTTGTCAAACAATAAAGACGGCCATTGCAGATACATTTACACTTTTGATGTTGTCTTCTCCTTGACTGGGATTGTTCAAGATTCGGACCGCCACTGTGTCAACCTAGTAGTTGTGGCTGTAATGGTAGATGTTTGTCGTTGCTATCTCTTCCTCTTGTGTTGTGGCCGCGGAGGGTCCAGGCCCAGCTCCGTGTACAGAAATGCCAGGTTGAGGGCTTCCTGTGTTGGGTAGAAAAGACAGAACTCACATTTCTCAGTCTGTGCCCATCAGCTAATGGTTGTGTTCTCAGTGTGAGGAAAGAGTTGGGCTAAATTTAAACTTTAAACTAAAACTTGTAACATTGTTCCCGTTGGAGACGCCTCGATTGATCAGACAAAGATCAGATTTGGCTGCTGTTTACTGCAAATACTTGCATGGATATCCAGTGGATTTCCAGTGGATTTAATAGCAGAGGATAATCATCAACCATCAAAATTACTTGATAAGAAAAAAATGAATAAAATTGAGCTAGACGTGCCTAATTTGCCTTATTTGGAGATTACTTTTAAGACTTGAACATTTATAAAGTTACATATTCCTTACGTATACATTACCTCCTCCAGCATCAGCTCGAAGTCTTCTGGTCCGTGGTGATTTGCTCCAGGTTGGATATTCAGAACTACTGCTGGTTTATATTCTAAAAGAGGAAGACAGAGAGACAAAGGTCAAAGGCAGACTGGGGGAGAGGAAGATCTTTAATCTTTAAAACCTTCTCTCAGACATTTGTCCTCTTGTTGTATGCCCACTCTCTCAGCTCCCCTTCTCTCTCTCTGTCCATTTGCCAAATCTCATCTCTCTCTTCTGACTCTGTCTTTACTCTCCTTTCATTCGTGCTTCCTCCCATCTGATATTGCCCTCCGTCCTCTCTACCTCTTCCGTATTATTCCTCTCTCCCCGTCTCTGTGGTACTGGCTGTTTCACAAGTGCGGTCTTGACCTTGACAGCTCCCAGTCTGTGGTGTCTAATCTCTTGCTCTGATACACTATCTCTTTACCATGCTAATGGGCCTGCCCACCCGCCTCCATGTGTCTATGCCATCAGCACTTTATCAAAGACTCCGGAGAACAGAGAGACAGATTAGGGAGACATATACACACACACACGCAGACACTTAAGCTGCCTAGTGTATGTGTGTATGAACAACAGAAAAGTGAGGGAGGGTGAAAGAGAGAGATAACGTGTGCATCTGAAAGTAGAAGAGTAGAGGCAGTGCGAGAGAGAGAGAGGGGTGTAAAGAGGAGTACCACCAATGTGGTGAAGGCAGATTATGAGTGAGAGGGAGAAAGAGCCTGTCTATGGGGAAATGAGAGCAATTAGCTGACACACACACACACACACAGACACACACACTACACACAGAGACACACACACACACACACACACTATACTACAAGGTGACCTATGCTATACTTTGGTCACGAACTTAAAATTCTGATAGCACTTTCCCCAGACAGGCAGCTATACATCTGTTACTGCTGCCTCTCAAGACGTGCACACTGAAACTACTACTGGGAGTTGACCCTGAACTATTAAAACCTCTGATGATGCAGAAATTACTCTTAAAAGAATGTGGAACAAGCGGAAAATCTCTGCCGTAATGCACCTACAGGCAAACACACCCCGACGGAAAGATGTACTCAAACACGTATTTGTACAATAACATGCATGGGTGCACACATATTGATGCTGTTGTGATCGTTTGTGTGAGAGTGTTTGTGTGTACGTACCCGACTTCGGATTCATGGTGACATGCGTGTGAATGGCTTTCTTTAGCCGCTCAGTGTATCTGATGACACTTGCCAAAGGAATCCTGACGTCACTGCTGTAGGCCGTCAGCAGCATCGATGGGTAAAGCTTTCACACACACATTCAAGTTGGTTAACCTAGTTTTTATCACAGTGCTTAGAAAAAGTTGTTAATTATTAAAGGTCTTTGGTGCCCCCTGAATCATTATTTCTATGGCTTTGGCTTTATTTTTCAGTATAAATTAGCTGTCAGTAGGACATGGGGCTAAAGATGCAGAGCTTCTGGTCTTATGTTGGTCAGATTTCACAGAAAGCCGGAAAACCATTAACTGACCGGGTGCTATTCATATTCTGGCTCTGGACCAAAACGTGGGCCAAGGGGAATTTAAAATGGGTTTTCAACATAGTCTGAATTAACTGCCTGTTATCTTGCATTGCAGGCCAATTTACATCGCAGGGCAAATTTAATTAGAGTGAAATTACACTGTAACCACAGCAGAGGTACCTGCTACATTTAAAGTATGCAGCAAACTGAAAAAAAGAAAATCATTGGTGTGAGTAGTAACACATAGGGATCACACAGTTTTCCTAAGCCAATGCTTAAACAGCTCCAGCTACATTTTTTAACTTCTCAATCTTCCCTTCTATACCTGAGGAGTAATGTTGTGAAGGGGACAGTAGGAGGTGATGGTGAGTCTGTGTTTTGGATTCCCTACAGGGTCTCCCCATTCTTCTCTATCCTCCAAAGTTAGAGGCAGGCTGGGATCCTCCATTGTTCCCAACACATCCAGGAAAGGAGCCTGAAAACAGGAAAAGAGATGGCGTGGGATGTGTGTCATCTCATGTGGTGAGGCACTGTGGTGCAATGAGCAGGGAGACTCTAAATTTCTCTGTTTATTTAGAATGTTTTCTGTATTTAACCTTTACAAACTGGTAAATACCCTCTCTGTTAAAGTGCCCTTGAAAAAGACACTGTTCCTAATCTTTTAAAGATTAGGAACCCCCCCCCCCCCCCCACACACACACAAAAACACGCAGATAAACACAACAGACCTGTAGTGTGACAGCCTGCATCATGTGTGGGTGTCTGTTGCACAGTGCTCCCACTGGCACAGCCCCAGCACTGCAGGCTGTAAGGGCAGTGAGTGAAGGAGAGGAGACTCCTAAGGAGAAGAGGTGTTGTAGACAGGCCTGAAGGTCTTCCACTCCTTTAAGCTTCCCCTCCTCACGAGCTTGTCTTTGCCAGGACAGACCCCGCTCTCCTCCACCTCTGGGAGGTGTAAAGGCAAAGAACAGAACACATTAACACTCAAAGTACAAAGTTCTTATCCCAGACTTAATTAACCCTCACAGACATTTTCCTGCAGTAACATCAATACACAATTGAATATTACTTACATAAACCTTTCATCAGCAAATAAACTGCTGAGTCAATCAAGTACGTTTCAGGATGGGGGAGAGGTAATAAGTTACCTGATGTGGCAGTAGGCCAGAGCCCAACCCTGCTCCAGCAGCAGCCTTTTCTCTGGGCAGAACTCCATGCGGAGATCTCTGCCATAAGCTCCGTAGACATGGGCCAGCAGTGGTGCCTGTCTCAAACCCTCCACAGGTACTGCATGAAACAGTGTCACTGGAACCAGAGTACCATCCTATAGAGGAGAGGAAAAAGACTGTCTGAAAACTGTGGAACATGAAATTTGTTTTGTAAATGTCATCACTTGCTGCTCTCTGTGTTACGTGTCTATGTGTTGGTGTATGAGATGCATGGCAGAGAGTATACTGTTGAGCACTTCTGTCTCTGGTGGCTCGTTGCCAAAAGAGCTTTATCGGTGGACACTTGGGTCTTGATACAGAATGTTCACCTCCCTGCTGATACTGTGTCAGTGTGTGTACTTGTGTCTTATATGTCAAGTATTCTCACTTGGCTACAGGCCTCCAAGCGTGTGGTGGTATAATTGGCCTGGATCTCTTGGGAGGACCCATCTTCAAAGCCTGATAAAAGGAGCCCATCCTCAGGGTATAGGCAGAAGGGCACCGGTGGGTGGACTGGAGATGAGATCAGGAATTCTAACAGTTTGCGTTGGTCTGCCAAGCCTGGTTTCTTGGTTTCAATGGCACAAGCCCAGGAGGGGAGCTTGGAAAATGAGTGTGGAAATATAAGAGTATAAGAGATGGATATATAAAATCAAAACATAGAGCAATTTAACAATGAAAAAACAAGACTAAGAGCAAAGAAAAAGGAAAAGAATCATCATACATGAAAACAAGTAAGGCACTCAGCAAGACATACAAAGACAGAAGGAAGAATTCAAACCAAGTTTTCTGACACACTGACCTGTACGGTGTATGCTTTCTTGGGATACGTCAGTGGGACCACAATCAGGACAAGTTCATGGGCTGGTGTTCTTGTAGCCAGCACGCAGTGGTCTCCAACTACATCCATGTCTTTGACCACACTGCCAGGGTCAGGGACAAACAATGAGACCCAGGAGACCATGAATGGCTCTGAGAGAGGGGCTTGTACAACCTGGTGAACATACAGAAGCATAAATCTCCTCACTTCAGAAAACTCAAAACAAATTTTATAATTAAAACAGAATATTTAACTGCATGTTTTTCTTCTTCTAAATGTAAAACTCACAGCAGAATCAAGGTGCTACTTTATGTAGTTTTTATATGTATTGTACAAACTCTACCTGATATTCCTGTCCGGGTCCTGTATTAGCCAGTATGATCAACCAGCTTCTCCAGTGCTCAACGTGGTACAGGAGGTCCAGCTGGCGTGGCTGAACCAGGAAAGGCTCTAAATCTGGTGTTGTTGTGTCAATTAGCAGCACCTCTGAACTGGTCCTGCTGTTGCAGTTGATGCTCAGTATCTGTCGGTCTCTGGAAAGGGCAACCTCCACAAACACACTGGGGAGATGTGGTGTTTCAATTAGAGATGGTGTGGGAGCAGAGACAGCTTAGATGTCACATTACTTACACTTACTCGGGCCGTGTTTCTTCATACACAGAGGTTATCCTGCTTCCACTGGAGGTCAGGTCCACACGAAACACTCTGCTGCAACGCAGACCCTCAAGAGTCGTGTAAAACAGGACCTCATCTGTGGCCCACTCTTCACCCATACAGACACAGAAAATATCCTTTTTATCTTCGCCGGTATATGATTACTTCTGTTGCTACTGAAATGTTTCTTTTTATAAGTGCAAGTTATTTAAAACGTACCAAAGCTGAAGACTTTGTCCAGTGAAAGAATAATGTGTGAATAATCTGAATGACGGGAAACTCTTCTTTCAAGGCTCACAACCACACACCTGGATTATCACAGCACAATCATCTTTTTTTTAATTCAGTAACTTTAACAGTTTAGAAATTTGCCAAAAAAAAAAAACCCACTGTTGCCAAACAAATTTTTTTTGTATGTTTAATTCTGTTCTGTTGGATTCACCTTGGCTCCTCACTGTGACTTGTTTTTATTGTAGCAGCAAGATGCTTTTCCTGTGGGGACAAACGTATTCTCTGGACGGTCCACTGAAACCTCTGCTTCCTCTCTCCATTCATAAGTCCTGTCATGTCCTCTCCTCTAGAGACGTGTCCTAGATTTAACACCTGCTCTGGCTCCACATCTCCTACAAATGGAGAGAGGAAACTGAGTCATTCACAAAAGTGTGAAAGTAACTAAAATTATAGATGCAAGGCGTAGGATTAGGATTGCATTAGAAAAAGCTACAGAGTAGCTGTCAAGCTGTTTTCATGCTTTCTTACTTTGTCTCTTGTCCATTCTGTAGATGCCACCACCTTCAATGAAATACACATGATAATGGCCATAGACCTGTGACAAGAGAAATCACAGTGAACTGTAAAATTTCATAAATGCCTGAAGTTAGCATCTTCTGAATGAAAGTAATTTGAGTCTTCCAAAACCTGCCCATCCCATTTATGACGCGGAGAGGGTGAATGTTTTTGCTTTTACAGTTCATAATTAGAATTCAAATCATAGTAATGAATTCAGACCTAAAGCAGGCCTTACCACTGAGTGATCAGGTATGTTGGAGAACCTGCGGTACGTTGCCTTCAGTCTCCTGTTGAAATACTTCTGCAAGTCCTTGTACCTCTCAAGTCCAGAGCTGACATGGTCAACTGATGACTCTGACGTGTCCTGAAATATAACAGCTTTATAAAATTATGTAAAGACCTTATAAAAGTGTAACCATAAGCTCCAATTGTTTCAGTCAAGTTTCTTTTATCCTGTGGTAGAGTCACTGAGAATTAGTTTCAGTGTTTGGAAATAATTATTGGAATCGTGCCTGGTTCGTTTATAGTGGAAACATTACAAACAATAAAACGATGGAGCCTTAATAATACTGTGTAGGTGTTTAGGTATCACCTCCCTGAGTGAGCCACATTCAAAGGGGCTCAGTTTCAGCCCCATGCCCTTATCCGTGGCTCCGTACAAGACTAGTTTTGTCAGCCGGGTAAAAAGACACCTCTCTTAAATAATGAATGACTTGACGTTATCGACGAGATAGTCTAACAGTCAGTGATCTCACGACAAGGTGAGTAAAAACAGCATCTTTAACGTTAACCGAACACCCTTACCGACGTGTAACAACGCTGGGCGGACAAGGAGAGCCATAACATCCGTTTGCAGACACCGAGCTCCCAAAGTCGTGACCGAAACGGCGAAACGAGACGAGCTGACGAACACAGCAGGGAGGTAACAACGGCCATTGCCAAGATTTAACTGTCAATCAGCTAAATTAACAGATGATACCGGTGTGTTTATGTGGTTTTAAGTCGCCAGGCACTGTCTGTCATATTCACGACAGCTGACATGTTTCATATGCCAAATAATCATCGTAGTTCAACATGTAATACTAATTACTTCGTTACTTAAATCAATCACTTCAGCCATTGTTGACCATGGAGGACAGCAAACGAGCGAATCCTGCGCACATGCAGGATTTCATAAATAAAGCCCGCTGTTGATGACGTAGCGAGCACCGCCAGACCAAAATAATCAAACTCAGACACGCGCAGCCGCCAGTTTGTAACGGTAGATCCCAGAATCCAAGGCTCTGGAGATAGCAGAAATAGGAGACACTTGTTGGTTGCAGCCTTTTTCGTTCCTCTCCTATGATGGAGGTTTTCTCTGTGTTAATTACTTTAATTAAGTTTTAAGTGAAGTTTCTTACTTTATTGATCCCTTAAACTGGGGAAATTCACCTCTGCATTTTACCCACACCAAGTGAACGAAACACACGCAGAAGCATGTACATGCACTGAAGACGCTGGGGCAGAGGGCAGCCTAGTAAGGCGCCCGGGGAGCTGGGGTGGATCGGTGCCTTGCTCAGGGGCACCACAGCTCAGGCAGGGGGGGGGGGGGGGGTAGCTTCTCCATCACTACCACTTATAACAATTACACTCTTAAAACTAGATTTTAACACATTGTCCCTCTTTAAAATATGGAAGATTATATCCTACTACAGTTGTGCAAAGTTCTGTCAAATTCGTAATTGATCAAATTATGTAGACAAAAGCAGTGCAGAGAAAACCTGAGGCTTTTAGGGCCCTTGATGGTCTGGGGTCTCACTGGAAACCTAGGCCCGCCACTGAACGTCGATCATCATTGTTTCGACAATCCATTGCTATGTCCTGAACGCCAAAAGTGTACGGAAGTAGCATGCATCCTTTGTGGGTGTAACAGGTGATTATATTCAAGCCATATCTGCCATGATTTCTGCGTTGGTGTAGTTCACAGAAAAAGCCTTATTTTTGTATTGCCACACTGCTACCGATAACTGTGACAGCTCTGCAGCCAGTGCATTTGTTTACGGATTTATTTCCTCTCGTAACTTCGGAGATAAAATGGACAAGGACTCAACCGGTGCTGCAGAAACGACCGAGCCGGCTTCGCCTTTGGAGAAAAATATTAATGAAGACACCTGCCCAGCCGATTCCCACACCTCCCGGACTGGGAACTGTGGTGCTACTGATGTCGCCCGAGCCAGGTGGACTCTACTGAGACAGGTAGCGTTGGCCTCAAAAGAAAGCACAGACCTTTTGCCATGGTTTTAGACTTAACATGCGGGCACTTTTTGAAAACGTATAAGATATCCAGTGTGAAATGTGTTGTTGGACATCTTTGGATTTCATATTTCCGTTTGAATCTTTGTTCTTCAAAACCAGGAATTAGAAAAACACCCAATATTGTCTAATGTAGGATCAACACAGTTTTAATAGGTAGTATATATACGTGACATGTTTTATTCTTTCTTATGTTAATGCTCTCACTCATTCTGAAAAAAGGATATAAATGATATAAATATATGTTTTGTGATGTATTACAGGGCTTGAAATGTATTGATCCTGGTTATCCACACAGTTCATTTGTGGTTAGATCAAAGTACAGTTGTTGTTGTTGCTGCTGTTGCCTTAAAGAACAAGTTACCAGTTGTCACCAGTTTGTGTTGCAAACATATTATCAGGTGTTACCAGGTCATGTTGACTGGCATTTACCTGAGACTATAAAAGGACAAACTTTAGCTTTTGTTGGTTGCCCAAATAGTATTGGGGGAGGGCCAGGTCTGTGGGCCACTGTCGGCCTACCACTACTCATAACTGTGGATGGGACCATACTGTAGTTGCCAAACATTCTTCCTGTCATATTTTTCCCCTAATTTTGTCTACAAACCTATTATTTTCTAATCTCTTTAATACAATTCTCCTATATAGTTCACAGAGCATTTCTTCCTAGTTAAAGCCGTGTGAAATGGAGGAGGCACATTTTGAGGCCTTTTCTGTCTGATTTATGCAGATGTCATTGCATCCTCTGGCCAGAAAAATTCATTGGCTATGCATGTAAATTTACATTTACACTCCACTGCCTTTGGCAGATTCTTTTATTCAATATATATAAGTGAAGGACAACACTGAAGCTTGAGTATAGTAGGAGACCTTGAAATAATTACTAAGTATTAAATCCATTCAATAAGACAAAGTGCAAAGAAATCAGGTAAAGATATGCACTGAAAGTGCACACTAAGTGCTAGTCAGGCACATTATGGTGTTAATAGTAGGAAGAACCTTGTATACACAAGAGCAGTAGCTGTAAAAGTAGGGCTTTTACTTTTTCCCATAGATGGGCATTATACAGACTGGCTGACAGGAACAGCTCCCTGCAGTGGGATCATTTTGCATTCTGCACTTTTTCCTCCTGGCACAGTAATAAAGTGTATGTATATGGACTCCAGTTGATAGATAGACAGATAGATGTATAGATAAAAATATCCAATGTCACATAGTTTTTCTGTCCAAACCAAGTCCATTTAAAATGAGAAATGAAAAAAGTGTTGAAAATGTCCTTCCTCCATGGTATATTATAGTCCTCCAGAAGGACCTATTGTCTGTTGAGCTGAAGAGTAGCGCTGCCAAAACACAAAAACAAAACTGATTAATTCTGAAAATTCTTTACAGTTCATCAGAAGATTTCACAGTTAAGTGATGTGCTCTTTCTTTCCACTCCCTACTGTCACAGGTGTTGCGTCAGAAGCAGATGGACAGTCCAGAGGCCAAACAGGTGTCTGTTCGCAGGTTTGCCACGTTTGACCTTTTCAGCAGGAAAAGGCTTGTGACACAAGACCCTAGTGATACCTCAGATGACCAGTGGGTGGAGTACAGAAGTGTCTGCTCTCCAGAGTACAGTGCCTTACTCAGGTAAACACACTTGAATGGATTCACATAAGGCTCTAGTTTCATGCTGGCACAGATAAAGCACAGTGACAGTGAACTACACAAAGGCCAAGTACATGATACCACAGCACATCAGACTAGTGAACAAGTTCCAGGTTTATACAGTATCATGCTGTTCAAGCCATCAAGGCTTAAGAAGCATTTTGATGACATTATCTAAAACCTAAAAAAATACATGTCATGTCATTAAGGCCTTTGCTATAAACAGGTTGAAATATTGATAGTGATTGATTTTTGCAGAAATAATATTTTATATATTTTCTAATTTAACAAACGTTTTTCAAATTTAATTCAGTCAAACATGTTCTCTACAGCTCACTTTTGGGGTTTGTAAAGATTTGTAGAGACAGTGTTCTTCCAGACTGCTGTATCTGTATTTTTGTGTCTCTCAGGGACAGCCTGGGGCCTCTTAGAGTTAATGAAGTGCTCAGCAGTTTTGACAACACTGGTAATGTCTGTAAGTAGAAATTTTATCCTACTACTTAAAGTCATTGCATTTGTAATGTGTTTAAGTCTTTATGCAAGTGTTCATATGATGGTGTTCACACTGGAGTTCCCCACACTTTTATCCCTGGATCACACATGCTACATTTTTGGGTTATCCACATGCTGTGTGCTGTTAGTGTTTGATTGATGGCTTGATGCAGGTGGTTTGATTCTATCTCTTTGAATGGGAGTGTGTCTCTTGTGTGGTTTCTACGGCGGTTTATCATGTACTCATTCCTCCCAACTACCTTCAAACGTCCTTTAGAAGGAAAGTGTATTGCAGTCTTCTTATTGCTTCAGTAGACAGTGATGAGTGGTTTGGGAGAAAGGAAAGAGCATGACTCAAACAGGGATTTGCACATGCTCTATGATATGGAGTGGAGTAGCATCTGAAACATAAAATAAGAGCCTTGATTCTGACCTTCATCCTTTGAGGCGTTTGTGAAGCTTGACTGAGTTTACTTCTGTTTTAGTTTAGTTCAGTTTTACTCTGCTCTGTTCAATTATTGTTTATGTCTTTTAGCAGTGTAAAACCAGTTTCAGACATACATGAGTACTGTTTACATGAGTGAAACAGTTATATCATGGTTAGGTTTTGAAATGAGATTACAAATAACTATAATCCATTAGAAATACTTTATAGCAAGTAAAGTTAATGTCATTGCATGTGTATTTCTTCTGCTACCAATATATTGTGGTTAGTGACTTATTAGTGACAATGCAATACAACTTTATTGTTCCTCAGTGGAAATTTGTCTTTGACTACACCTCAGTGACAAATGTCTTAGTGCAGTAATAAAAATATGAGTTGTATAAATGTGGATTTAGCTTCACAGACCTGCTCCACTGACAATAAATTTAGATGTGCTCCCTTTCAATTCATTATAAACCACTTTCTGTGCAGATTCATCTTCACAGGTATGTGATGGGATGCAATGAAGGTCACAGGATAGTGTTAACCAGCCAGATGGCTCCACAGTAGTCAGGGTCAGAGGTGAAGGCCATGGCTAGAGGCTATTTCACTGCACACTGGGGTCGGGCTAATGAGAGAGCTCAGTGGCAGCTCTCATTCCAACCCTCTAGAATGGATAATCCCTTTTCTCTACAAGGAGACAATAAGATCAATACTTTTTTCATCTGGAGACAGCTAAAGAAGAGGTCATCGTGTTTTTGCCTTGTGGCACTCCAGCAGCCTCCACTCTTCCATCTTTCTCCTCCTCCTTGACTCTAAAGTAGTAGCTTGTATAAAGATCCCGCCTCACTCATCTTCCCTCTTAGGTGCTTACTGTATACCCCCCTCATCCCTCATTCTCAATCTACCCCTCTTACAATTTCTCCACTTTCTTCCCTCCACCCCTTCATCCTTCTCTCCTCCCAGCTGGAGTCATGCTTGGCCAGATGGGTAACTGAGTTCCTGACTTGGCTGGTGGATTAGCACAGCCGGAGATGAGAGCACAGAGGAGGGGAAAGGGGGAGAAGGGGAGATGGTGGGTGGGCATGCCAGAGGTGGAGTGTGTGTGTGTGTGTGTGTGTGTGTGTGTGTGTGTGTGTGTGTGTGTGTGTGTGTGTGTGTGTGTGTGTGTGTGTACGCGCGCTTGCAAGGAGTGGAGAGCCACTAGCAAAGGGGACCTCATTCCTCAGACAATGAGCCAGCCATCTCCCTCCTGTTCTCCATCCCATCCATGTTTGGGACTAGTAATGCGTGAGATCAATTAGGACTGGTTGAGAGGAGGCTCTGAAAGGCCCAGAGGTGACCCTGTCAGAGCTCAGGGGTATATTTTTGGGGGTGGGAGTCAGAGAGAATCCCCTCTAAATACACATGCACATACACCGACTTATGCATGTTCCTCACAAAGGTATAAAACCACACACTTATTCTTGCAAAAATCTACACAGTCTTGCTAATAAACACATATTCACTTTGCCTACCATCAAACCCTTTCCACCTTTCCTGCTGTCTTGATAATCCCCCACCCCTGAGGTGTGGACAAGCCCAAATCCTAGGGGTCCTTGTCCTCCTGAATAGCAGGCTAAAAAGCCTGGCCGGATTAGCCCACTGCCTCCAAAATGTGTGGACTCAGCTTAAAATTGCTACCCCCTCTCAGCACAACCCTCTCTCGCGGCTATTGTGTTTGTCCCACCACTGTGCACGTATGTGAACAATATGTTGTTTCTTAAGGTGACGATAAGCTGGAGTCAATGGTTTCATTTCAAGACCAGAAGAGCAAGCAAGGCGTCTCAATGAAGATGTTTTAGTAAATGGAGAGTTTTCGTAGAGATGGCATCAGATCACCAAGAACACTCAGGCAACATCTTTGGAATATCTGGGTTATTAGGGCACTACTCGCCAAATTTAATCTTATTTTTGAAGAAAGATTCAAGCCCAAATGAAACCGTATATCTGGGCTGATGTTTAATGGAGAGTACTTGGATAATTTACAGCTCATTAGCCTGTGTATGACATTATGCACTCTAACAAAGGACAAAGAGATAAAAGTGAAAAATTAAAATTCACGAGCCAAATGAAGGCTTTAATGACTTCTCTTAGGAGGTACCAGAGGTACCACACAGGACACTTGTCGGACCAAATTATACCCAGTTCAATCCAAAAATTATTTGACGAGGTATCCAAGTAGAAATCACCCCCTCTGGTGGTCATCCAGAAGTCATGGAATTGCAGTAACATTTGTAACTCGTTATATGTTGTCAATGAATGATTGGACCTATTTCAGGCTGGTCTTGATCACTTTCAACTATTTGAACTCTGAACTCCCGACCTTCCTGGTTCTTTATCTGACAGTGGGGGATTGTAATTTTAAGAGAGCTTTGTGCAGGCGTTGTTTGGGGTTTTAGGGGTGCTTGTTTCCTGCTAGGGATCAGGATTTTAGGACACAATACAGGCCCTTGGGGCTGGGTGACTAAGAATGCGTCAGAGGAGATGTGAGCATGTGTGCGTGTTTGAGAGGGTTTAGGTGGAGCTTGTTGACATTGCAGGGCTTTTGGTAAGAGGGCTTGTTGGGCTGTGGGGTTACTTGCTGGGTTCACGTTGAAGTCAAAGGTCGGACACATGGATACACACACACACAAACAGGAATAAATTATCTTTGCTGCAGGTTTTAGTGTTTGGAATCCTCCAGTCCACCATAGATACAGTTAAGCTCAGTCTCGTTTACAGCATTGCTTTCCCCGTTGCTGCATTTAGTGTGTCTTTGTGTGTGTGTTTGTAATCAAGAGCCAAGCATCCTAATGAAGCTTAATAGAGCCTTCTTCACTACAGCTGTCATTGTCTGAATAGCTACTAGCCTTTCAGCCTCTCAGTCATCTCTATTATCTCCCACAGACTTCACCTATCACCCCCGCTGGTAAATACTATAAGCCCAGAATGTTTGAGTGTTGTGCGGGAGGGCAGTCGGGGGCTGGGGGTGGGGGTTGTTAGCTGGTCATTTCTGTGTGTCTGTTCGAGGTTTGTCGTGGAATGGGGACTGTTTGTGACAGGAGGATGTATTTGTAAAGAGAGAATAAATGTCAGCATAGGTAACACAAAATCAAATAAACCAATCATCACTGTACATGACAGCCTTGTGTTCTTGCCACTTGCTGTTGCAGTGTTGGACAGGTGTGTATGTGTGTGTGTGTGTGTGTGTTTTCTGTATCCAGTGGTTCTATCACAGTCATGTATGCGTGTTTAATGTGTTTCATGTAGTGTCTAAGTGTTCTTAGTGACTGTATGTGTGTGTGTGTGTGCACAAATGTGCGTGTGTGTGTGTGTGTGTTATAATAGGTGCCCCCCGTAGCCTCCCCTTGTGCCAAGCCTTTAGCGGAGCCCTGTTTGCATAATTATGCTAATTCATTGTGCCATAGTGCTAATTAGACCTTGTTAGACAATAGCGCTAGACTGGGAGCTGGCAGGCATACACACACATACACAGACACACACACAGACACACGCTCACTCAGACTGTTGTGTCAATGACAAGGTTTGTGGTCCCCCTCTGCGCTGTTTATAACATGCTCTCTATAGAAATGGTTCTCTACTGGGGTGCTCTGGACTGAGCTCAGGTGTCTCTTACGATTTTTATTTAAGCTAATGGAACAAAAATCAGTGTGAAACGAACACTACTCAAGCTTCCTCAGAGTGTAATAAAATTGGTCCATGCCCATATTCTCTTTCTCTCTTACTCCTCAGAGCTGTTGTTAATTGCTCCTTTGCCAGGGATTTGTTATGTTTTTTCTAAATTCCATGTCTAGTTTATTTCTGCAATAACACATTAATTATCATTGCACACTGTGACGGAAACCAGTAATACACACTTCAGCTTACTGTGTGATTTGGTCATGAATCAGTCCATACCCGTGCTTAAAGAAAAATAGGTTCATTTATATAATTTCTTGGAATGCATATACTGATTGTCAGATAAAAGGATCCTATTTTCCTTCGTGGGTGTGTGGCTTTTTGAAGGACACCTTATTGACACTATTGGAAGGAAAAATATGATGATATTGCTAAAGGAGTATTAACTTATTTTTAACCTATTTTCAAGACTTTTGAAAACAAAACAACAAAGTACACTATAATCTGAGTAGGATCAGAGTTTTTAAAACATAAAGAAATTCTACCGCATGAGTTAATTGAAATGAAAATCAGATAACCCCAACTGGGCTTTAGAATTTTTTCTCATAGTATGCAACACCTACCCTACTAACCAGCTCCAGGACAGATTGAATAGATGGCTCAAGTTGTTGGAAATGAGTTAAACTACCTACAGGAGCTTGTGTTAAATGACAAATTACATTTTGTAGTCATAGATGGGTTATACATCAAACATTGCACAAAATTTCACCTGTCTGCTACTATTGTTTACCATTCTGTGGCATGATATGGGGTAATTCCAAATCAGTCTTTTTTAATGGGACACGTACCACAAAGTGGTAAACTGTGATCAATAAATGTGGTTAGTCACACAGCCTGCACAGTTACAGTTTCCTCTCAAATGGGTGGAGGTTGTTGGTAGCTTTGGTTCTTTCCAGTATATATTTTAATTCATTGTGTGATTGTAAATGAAATATTTTTTTTTTCTTCTTGTTCTACAAACGTAGAGGAAACAATTATGATGGACATAAAAAAAAAGTTGTTCAACATGAAGCTGAGTGAATCATAACGGGCACAATTAAATTCCACTTTGTATGATATTTGCTTCTTTTGCATGATCTTTATAGTTGGATAAAAATGACTGGCTGAAATGCTCCTTAATTTAACCACTAAATATAAAATGACAGTCACATAGTAAGTGAATGTGACTTACAAAATGTGTATGCACATGTGCATGCAGAGTGTGTGTATGTGTGTGTCACTTTGTGGTGTAGGAGTGGGGGGTGGAGGTAGTGTTAGCAAGACTTGAGTGGCTTGAGGGCACACTGAAAGAGTTGCCGGTTGACTTAATTGTAAGTAATTGATTTTTGCCTCTGTAGACTTGTCTCCTCCATCCGCTCACCGGAGAAAACAAGAAACAGGGACTTGCCTGAAGTACTGTTGGGTGTTGGAAGCTTCTTGACATTCGAGAAGTAAACAGTCACCACACTCCTTGTGAGCACAACTTGATGCTAATGTGCAGATCCTGACATAAATTTATATTTATATGAATACACACATGCGCGTGCTCCAACACACACACACACACACACGTGCACGTACAGGCTGAAATTCCCTGCAGTAAACCACCGTTAGGACTTTTAGCACAATAGGGATTGAAGGTGAGCTGTTGGGTGTAGCTTTGCTCAGGGAGTCTTCTCCCATTATAGCCAGCAGTTGATTATGTGAGTTTGTGCATGACTGAAAGAGAACGAGAGTGTGTGTGTGTGCGTGTGCACGCTCCGCAGGTCTAGATGCGTGTGCATGTGTGCACTATTACCAGTAAGCGGTGGGGATTAAGTTCAGGAAATGAGTAGAGCGTTAAAGGGTGCTTCCCTGCCCAGTGCTCTTGCATTGTCACCATTGCTAATACTCAGCTAATTACAAGGACATACTTTAACAGCAAGCTCAGCCTGTAACCCTCATGTCTCTCCACTTCGTTCCCTCCCTTTCTTAGGTTACCCCCTTCACCCTAGAATTAGGGGATGAAATGAAAGAGAGAAAGAAAAAAGAAAGAGTAATAACAGGTCGCTCCCCTCCCTAAAAGCTCGCCCTCCCTCTGGACGGATACAATTATTGGATTTTTCTCCATTTAAGTCACCCAACCCCTATGTGCCCCTCCTGGCAATGTCCCCCATGGTGCCTAAGCTCAGCATACACTGGCCCCTCCAACCAAGTAACACACACACATACAAAAAAAAGTGAGGGAGAGAGACAGAGTACCTAATATCACTGAATTGTGATTAACATTTGGAACATCATGCCATCATACGATGCACTCTCCTCCGTTTTATGTTTGAAGTTAAAAGATATACAAAATGTGTTCAAAGAAAAGGAGGCTGGACAAGAAAGTGCTCCAACTATGCAGCTAATTCCCATATAGCACCAGTAGTCATGCATTAGTTGCTATGCCAACTCTTGTGTTAATCGTTATTTGTTTTTTCACTTAAAAAATATATATATTTTTAATGTTACCTTCAGTCAAACATGTCAGTCAGTGAACACGCATAATGATTCTTTACAAACTGTAAAACCCTTAAAGATATTTGTTTGCTACTTACCCAGTATAAAATATTTTCAGGGATTTAGATGAGGCTTCTTTATGTTTACATTAACCATGGAGTGAGTGTCTGCATGCATATTTGTGCGTACCATAAATGTGTGCACAAACACAAATGTGCTGAGTATGCTTCCATTAGAGAGCTAAGTGATTAGTGCATCGTAGTTAATTTGGCTCTCCTCCCTCTTATACCCATCAAGTGCACCACCGTGTACTTCCAAAGGCACAAATGTGCACATACAAGTGCATGAGTGTGTGCGTGTTTGTTTATGTGTGTAAGTCTGTCTGTAAATGTCCCCGATGATGTTTTAAAACAAACAGATGATTAATGTGATTAGTGTGTTGGTTGGGGAGTGGAACCGCTATAGTAAATGGCTACATGGGCATATGGGAATATGGGCTTTGGCTCCAGTCCAAACACTCACGTTGTGTGTGTTTCAGTGTTTCCTTGCTCTGCATTGATTTCACCTGATGTAAATCTATAAAGAATAATAATTATGCAGTTTTTAAATTCCAGATTTTTTTTGACGTGCCTCTAGTCCTTGTCTTTTACAGCATAGAAACATAAAGCTGTTACTTCCATTTTATCTGGAGGTGCATGGTCTGAGGTTGAGTTCCTAGGCTGTAACCCTAACCCTAAACCATACAAGTATCTGAAGTAGTGGCTTTGACTTTATCTCCTGTTTAAAAATAAATATATGTGTGTGTGTGTGTGTGTGTGTGTGTGTGTGTTGTGTGTGTGTGTGTATATATATATATATATATATATATATATATATATATATATATATATATATATATATATATATATATATATATGTACTGTAAGTATAAATAATTATCATTTCCTTAATACGTGATCCAAACCCGTAGGAGTCCTTCTTTCATGGGACCGTTTCGTCAAAAAGTCCCAACAGAGAGGTGGAACAGCTGCTTGTCAGCCTTCAGCCTGTCAACATGTCTTTTCTGAAACTGCTAATGTGTTTGCTATTTAGCTAAGGAGCCATTAACTTGCTTAGTGACTCACTATACAGCTTTAATGCACAAACTGCTACAGTCACTTGTTCACTCTGTCAGTCTCTCTCTGTCTGGAGACTCTCTAAATAGCCCCACAGGGGCCTTTAACTGTCAGTTGTCTGTACTAACGCTAAAGTAGGTGTTGACGCTAATGGGTGTGCTAAATGCTAATGTGAGTTAGCATGGGCCTCTGAGGGGAAAGTTAACTGATTTTCAAGTGGCCCTCAGAGAGACGGCCCTAATCACTAACTAGCTGTAGCATCTCTCTGGGACTCCAGGCTGAGGGGGCTAAAGCTGTTGTGGCTATGAAAACTGCCAACTGCCATATTGTGCCGTGGCTTTGCTCTTTATCTCAGAGCTTAAATTTTAGAGCATTATGGGAGAGAAATTGACTGTGCTTGACATCAGCCTTTTGAGGAAGAGTAAAAAGAATGAAACACTGACTACAAAATGTATTTATATATGTATATATATGTATATTAAGCACTGCAAATTGAATATTTCGAGTTATGATGTTTTCTATAACTAGGAAGTTACAGGTTTTAGACCTGTTTCACATGTACTCCAGCTCTTTCTCTGTCAGCCTCTATCTATCTCACACACACACACACACACACACACACACACACTTCTCTCTTACTCTGTCTCTCTGTCCACAGCAGGCCATGGCGCCACAGACCTTTGTGTTTGCCCACTGAGGCTGAAATCTACTCTCTCTCTCTCTCAAACACACCCACATTGTTTTGCTCTAAAAAAGTTTTTTTTTTTAATAAAGTGCTTGTTGTGTTTTTTTTGACCAATAGTCCAAACTCAAAGACATTCAGTTTGCAATGACATAAAACAGATTAAAAAGAAGAGGAGCTTTCCTTCCTAATGATCAATGATTTGAGACAAAAGCTCAAAGTAAAAAAACACAAAATAATGAATACATACAGTATATAACAGTATATACACATTTACTGTGTTTCACCCTCATCATGCCCTTGTCTCTGGAGGTAGTACAGTGGTCCAGGCCTGATATACCGCTAGGGCCTGGTGTTGATAAAAATAAATAAATAAAAACTAATAATTTTTGAAGGCTCATATGTACACGTGCACAACTAACCTGTGTGCGTTATGTGTGTGTGCACTTAACATGTATGTGTGTGGGTGTGTCTCAGTAGGGACAGAAGGGATTACAGGAAGATTGGTGTGCAACCAGGTTGCTAGACGGATCTCCTCCAAACTCTCCGTGCTGCCCCACTGGGCTTTTCATCAAGTGTGCGTGTGTGTGTGCGTGTGTGTGTGTGTGTGTGTGCATGTGTGCGTGTCTGTCTGTGTGCAGGGCTGGATCAGAGAGGGAGGGTTGATTGTGGGATCACAGATGGAGACATAATTTTTCAGTATCCTACATCTTCTTCCTCTCTCCCTCCCTTTCTTTCTTTCCTTACCTCTCTGTGTCTTTTGACTTTTTTTTATTCACTTTTCCCTCATTGTGGTTTTAAGTGATTCTATTAAAGTATCTTTTTTAGATGTAAAAACTGGGCCACTTTTAAATAATAACTAATAACAAGCATAGCCGTCACCTTAACTGTCTTTAAGATAAACCTGTACATATTGGTTTCGTTGATTGATTGATGATGGTGTGTGGGGTGGTACTCATTGTGGGGATAAGAGCTGCCTCACAGGTTCACCTATGGGTGAGAAACCATGGGACCATTACATACATGTATGAAAACAGTTGTCAAATAAAAATCCTGGGCTGCTAAGCGCAAAGTAAGAGGCTTTTAAAAAGGTGTATTTCACTTTTTTTTTTGGAAAACTTTTCAGCTTTTCTCTCTCATGTATCATTGTAAATTGAATATTGTTGGGTTTGGGACTGTTTTTAGAGTTTTTTGATATTGTGATTTTTCTGTATTTAGTGAAATATAATGTAATAGAGTACATGGTTAATCACGTAATTAAAGAATCTTCAGTAAAAGCAGTCGTTATTTACAGTTTTAATCTGGACAAGTAGGAAAAATATTACAACAAAATGATCCTTCTGGCAAAACATTACAAAATGTGTAGCTGTCTTTTATTGCCATTTGTTTATTGCTGACCAACACCTCTATCAGGCCTCCAATAGTGACAGTACTCCTTAGTCTGGCAATGATTGGTTAAAAAAAGATGTTTCACTCCTGCACAGCAGCGTCGTAGCTTACCATGTCAGTGCTACAGGTTCTAATTTTCTCTTCCTGTGCTGCTGGTAACAGCTTCCCTCCCTGTTTCATTGCTTTCCACCCTCTCTGCTGTGCTTCTTCCCTCCCTCTCTGCCGTCCTCTCACTCTCTCCACCCACCAGTGATTGCACAATCTTCCCATCACCACCACAATCATAACAGCCCAGATTCTGTGCCAGTGTGTAACCACTGCCAGTCTGTGCACACACATAGTGACACACACACACACACGCACACTCATGCACACACATACATGCACACAAGCGCACGTGTCCTAGAGGAGAAATACAGTTGGAGCTTTTATGCTGCTTTCCCAAGTGGCTGTTTTCGAGCGCAGCCACAATGGAGGGCCTAATGTGGATTTGTTTAGAGAGCTGGTTAATTGGAGTGGGATGCTCTAATTGCACCTCTTTCATGGTGTGTGTATTTGTGGATGTGTGTGCGTGTGTGTGTGAGTGTGCGAATGTGAGTGTCACCTGGCTTTTGTTTGGACTGCGTGTGGGAAAACATTTGCTCAGCTATAACTACACTACACAAACACTATAAGCTACATAACACACACATAAGGGGTGTGAAGTGTCCAAGTACAGAGAGTGGGAGAGAAACAAATAGAGAGACAGAAAGGATACATGAATAGTACGCCTTATAATATGTATAAGCTGCTGTATGTGCAGAGGCCCCTGTTTATGTGAATGCACAACTTGTGTTTGCACATGTGCATCTGTACAGTGTTTCCCTCTGTCTTTTTTGTTGGTGTTGTCCCCCAGTTGGGGGTGCTCTAAGTCCTTGTATGATTCTGTTACTGCTTACGTGTGTGCGCGCATGCACGCATGGATCCCTGGCTGTTTGTATGTCACAGCGTCATGTGAGTTTGGCATATGTTTTGTCATACCAGTGTCCTGGTGTGCATTTTAAAGGCGCACACTAAACTCCTAGACACATACTGGAGATATACACTCACTTTTTCAATATAGGACTTATAGTGTTTAGTATATTTGTTAGGCTTGCTAGTCATCAGCTCCTCAGCATGAATCCAGATACACATAGTTGACAAATTAAAGGAAAATCTGTATAAATGAGCGGGGATACTTAAGGAAGAATTCCACAGATTTGCAGAATCTATGCTGAGAATCACTAAAGCTGCTGTGGTGGCTCGACACCTTACTAAGACACTTTAGGTTCAGGTTTTCATTTAATTTTTCTCCCATCTGTATATGCAAAACTTTGTAGCCAGTCTACCAACAACCAAAGCAGGTTTGGAAAATAAAATAAAACGGAAGAAAAATAAATATAGTGTAAAATATTTCAAAAACGTTTTATCAACTTTCTGAATCTTTTCTTTCACTCTCCTCTCTCTCGTCCACTTGCTGTTCCCTCCTCATCGGTGCCCATTTTTTTCCCCTTTGACTGCCCTTCTTTACTTTCTGTCTTTCCATGTTCTCTGTCAGTCTCAGTCCACCATCCACTTATGATGATTGTGTGTATGTATGTGTATTTTTGTATGTGTGTGGGTACCTCTGTGTGAGTGCAAACACATGGCGTGCCCTAAGTGGGCCATAGGCCTAAAGCTAATCAATGATCGTCATTTAAGCCCATTCTCATCCTGCAAACACACACACACACACACATACATGCACACACATCCCCATGCTTTAGTGATCAATTAAAAATAAGTGTCATTCGCTTTTGCGAATGTAAAAGGACATGGACAGAGCCAGGATGGTCTGTCTCTATTTCTCTTTAGACTTTTCTCTGCTTCTTTGTGTACCACTGTGTTTAGTTTTCATTGTTCGTCACTATGAGACAAGAGAGTGATCTCTTTTGTTAGCATAAGTGTATGTGTTTGCCTTTCTTTTTGCTTGTGTGTGCCCTCCTGCGTGTGTGTATTCATGTGCACGCTTGTGTTTGCAGGGTCAGTCTAAATGGAGATGTATTATTAGTAACCATTCTGAGCATGGTCACTGCAGTTCTCAAGCAAGGCAATCAGATCACTTAAGAGGCTGCTTGGTCTATGGTCTATGGCCTAAAGCTTCCTGCCTCCTCTTGTATGCATCTCTCCCTCTATATCCTTTAATGCCCCTCACCAACACACACAAAAAACCCTAGCAGCCATGGTCATCACCCCTTATCTTCTCTCTCCTCACCCTGCCTCTTCTCCTCTTCTACCACTCCTGCCTCCTGTCCTTTACCTCCATTGGGGGGAAAAGGACAAGGTCATGAAGATAAACATAGAAAAGTGAAAGTGGAAGAGAGAGAGAGAGAGACAGAGAGAGCTGAAATGAACCATCTCATTTGGACATTAGCCCCTGGGCGGCTGTGGTGAGAGGCTAGCTAGCCTAGCGGATAATGCCCAATTGTGTATAAGGCATTATTTAGCTTCAGTTAGCCAGCTGCTGTGACAAGCTATTACTGGAAAGAATGAAGAGCATGGTAATGCAAGACTCCCTGTGTGTGTGTGTCTTTGTGTGTGTGTGTGTGTGTGTGAGAGAGAGAGAGAGAGAGAGAGAGAGAGAGAGAGAGAGAGGTGGCTTTACTTACACATCACTGGTATACAGAGTACTGTGCACCATTCACAAATACACACAAATTCACGTGTGTATTTGTGTGTATGTATGTGTGTTTCTTGACAGCATGCTTAGTGGACTGTTTCCATCCAAGCGTACACAGTGATGGACAACATTACCACAGAGAGTCAGCTCTTTGTGCTGCATATGAACCTTGTTCACTTGAGGCTGTTTAGTGAAAGGTCCCTTAACCCCAGTGACACTGAGGAGTTTGATAGTAAAACCCTTGAATCTGTTTCCGTGGAGCCTCCCAGGCAGAGTGGCTGCAGCCAAGAATCACAAATAAACATCCACAGCAAAGCAGATATTTAATTTGCAATGCTAAAGAAAAGCAGTAAATCTTGATTTTGGAGAAACTGAAAGTGTTGATAAATTAAATAATCAACTTTTTGTCCAGCTGTTTAAACATGGTTGATTCCATGGTTCAACAAGTGATTTCATGTTGGTCCAGCTCCCCTACCTTGATGATTATTCTGTATGTCTGTGCGGTATCATGTAGGTGTGTTGTCTGTAACAATGTCAGGCAAGACTCCATTATGGTGCCGCTATCATCAGCAATTGCAGATGTTTTAGCCTCTGTGCCTCTTTCTCTTCTTCCTTTATTGTCAGAAGCATTCATTTCCATGATATCTACCATAATACCCATGAGCCTTTACAACTCCTGACCACTCAGAGGATCAAAACAGCTATTATGCTGTTATGAATTTTCCACTTATATTTTTCTTAGCACCAATGTGACCCAGGCTACTTAACAGATGGTATCCACACACTATGCATCACTGTTAGAAAGAAATTTAGAGTTACTGTGTACGCCTGATCCACTTCTGTCTTAAGTGTTCACTCTCAGGGAATCTGTAAAATACTTTAGAGTCGTTTACAGTGGCACAAAGTATGTTTTGTCTGAAACACTCATTGGTGGAAAGCACTATGGAACATTGAGGCCTTTGCTCAGCTCAGGATTTTAAATATACAGCTTTGTATCCGTTACCTTTGAAAATGGTGTCATCATTGTTGTGGTCGTAATAAGCTGCTAGCACAGATGACAGTGGGGGTCATTGGGGGCTACAGTACTTATTAGCTCATAGATGTGAAAAATACACAAATTAATAACTTAAAGTTATGTATACAAAAACATTAATTAATAGAAGCCAATGTTTCTTTTTTTTTTAATATTCATAGTCATTTTCTGTATTACTTAAAGTCAAAGTACAAAAAAAAGAACAACAACACAAAAAGGCCAATAACAAAGATGATCCTGTCCTCAATATATGCACAGTAAAGTAAAACATGGATGGGCTCGGAGAGAAGAGGAGAGAGAGGCGAGGACAGAGAAGAGGAGAACGTCTAATAGAGATATATCATTACACTGTTATATGTGTAATCTATTGTGCTGCCATTGAACAGCAGCAGCATTGGTTTGGCAGTAGGCCATGCACACACACACACATACACACACGCTGTGCCTCCAGTGGGGCAGTAATAGAGGGTGTGAGTGTATTAGTCGCTATAGTCCAAGTGTTAAGTGCTGGCCTGGTGTGTGTGAGATCGATGACAGCCGGGCAGCCCCTCATTCACGCACATGCACACACACACACACACAGATACACACAGAGCTGTGACACATAGCCTGAGGTCAGGGGTCATACACAAACATCTCTGTGTCTCAAACACACACAAACATCTCTCTCGCTATTTCTGTGTGTATATATGTATGTATCAAAAACACTTTGTGTGTCTATTGCACACGCACTCACACACACACACACAGCCGTACATATACCCATCCTGTCCTGCGACCACAGGGAGGGGCCCGCTGTCAAGCACCAGTGGTCCATCGATACTCGGGTAGAGTACTAATACCTGCTGTCTGCTGATGGACGCTGGCCTGCCTCCAGGGACCATTAGACTCACTGGGACACAGACAGACACACACAGACACAAACACACAGTGGTACACTAACATGGAACACATAAACAAACCCAGTACTTGAACATACACTCAGTACATGGCACTTACAGGTTCAAACACCACAAATACTCATATGTACAGTACATACATGCACGTACATTTGCATTTTAATGTATTCAAAGCACAGCACAGCAGTTTTGACACTGTAAAACTCACAGTAGTGGCTGCAACTTGGGCATCCTAAACATAGACACAACAACATGTTCATTTGATGATATGATTGCCAAATATGACAAATGGGAACTCTTTAAAATCCTTGTAAAGTCACTTCGACAGATGTGAATTCCCCTCAACCTCTTTACAGAATCTGACTGAGGGAAATTTAATGCCTTTGGAGATCTTACTGAAACTCCTGTTATGACTTTGGTTACTTCTCAGATCCACCACAGTACACGTCAGCTGCCGCAGTGCATTGGTGCTGTATGATGCCATCCCACACAACCCTCTTCTTTCCTGTCCTGAGCCTAGCAGTAGGGTCATTATGTCATCAGCATTCACATGGCTAAAATCACTAGAGTGCTGCAGGATCAAGTGCTATGTTCTGATCCTTTGCCTTGCTATCCATCGAACTGCAATCCAGAAACCATTAGTGCTACTCTTCTCTACTTTAATGTGGCTCTTTGGTCCTTTTCTTCATTCTCCTTTCCTTAGCACCAGACCCCTCGTTTTTGCAGCTCCCTCAAATCCATCCAATTGAGCACACTCACAGATCTGTATTACTGACTGAGTGTCAGACTCAGCACCTTTTTAGGTGAATTACCTGAACAACATATGTGCTGAAGTGTGTGAAAGAGAAGAAGATGAGAGAACAGATACCTAGGAGACCCTACAGTGGATGAAGTGAAGTTGGTCCACTTGTCTGAAGTCTTCAGGTGTTGCACAGTTAATCCTTTACCTGTTGACTATAACGTGTAAAAAACAGCCATATAATAATGAAAATACATAACACAGTGTTTTTTATTGGCTTTGTTTGGACAGAGCAGTCCTCATTGGACCTGTGCAGTTGAACAGACAACTGACCATAAAACGAACAAAGTAATGGAAAACATGATGATGCATCCTGGACATATTTTGACTACACTACATACACATTTATATGTCATGGACATGGACACGTCAGCGACACAGGCAGTAGCAGGAGTTTGATCTCCACTTGTTTATAATAATGGGAACTGGTGTGTAGCATAGCACGTCTTAAATGTGAATGTGCTCCTGAGTGCCACACGTCCACATTTTTTCTTAGTGCTGGTGTCACTTCAGAATACACTTCAGTGCCCAAGATTAGTGTATGTCACCCAGTACAGTATGTCTACTTTTAATCTCTTTAACAGTGTTTGGATGAAGTTTACATCAGGCGTTACACTATATCAGACTGTTTATAAAGATATGTTCACTTTTGGGTGGATTTATTGATGATAACCCATCAACATGAAATAAAGCAAGTGATATCCTTTAAAGTGAAGTATGTCTACTGTGTATATAAGCCTCAGTGTGTGTGTATATATACAGAGTGTAGTGTAATACCAGCCTCACTGCAGTTAAATGCCTTAACACATTCAATGAAAGTGCTATAAGGAAATGTAACAGCACTTTCTTTGTACACATTAAATTATTCGGATTGAAAGGCCATTGATCGCCATGCCTGGCTGCATGCTTTCATTACCAATAGATCTTTTTCAGAAAATTTTTAGCAATATTACATTTTTCCTGACAGAGAGGTCTGCGTTCATGTATAGTAACAATTTGATTAAAAACCAAGAGTTATTAACCTTTAAAAATATCACCAAATAGCGTTGGGATCTCATTCAGTCCTTTGTATCCATGGCTGTCAGTAACAGGAAAAAATGAAAGCTCAAGTCTGGTTTTGTTCCAGTATTGATATGTGTACTCTATGAATTCTTCATTAGACCAGTTAATTACTACCCAACACGGGAGCAGAGTCTTTGTTTTATTGGCTCAGCACATTAAAAAGGCATTTCTCTAAGGCTCAGAGAAAACACAGTCCCCTAATATAACAACACAAGGGAAAAAAGTAAAGTGTAACTAGTTACAGTAAAGCTTTTGATGGCTTCAGAGTATATCTACTTTATATTAAAAGAGTAATTAGAGCTGATTGAAACACAGGGGAAATTTGAATTCTTCTGAAAAGTCTGCATATGTAAGTGCTGTGTAGGTGATGTTAGGGGCTACATGCATTTTGGTCTCTTTTTCTTGTCTCTTTTTTGTCTTTCTGTTTATTGATTAAAAAAAAAAAAAACAGTGAAAAGCCTCATCAAGCCTTGGTGTTGACAACACGCAAGAGCGGAGTTGTGGAAGAGTCAGAGATGGGGTGGAAAAGAGTGAGCAACACAGAGAGAAGAGAGCCAAACAAAGTGAAAGATGATGAGCAAGAACAGTGAAAGGACACCTTGAGAGAAAGAGAAGAGAGAGATGGGTCCTGACAGGAGGCTGTCTACAGATTTGCCTGCATCAAACCCAGGCGCCTGTGGGCATCATCACAGCACAGGCATACACACACACAGACACACAGACACACTCACACAAATGCACACACAGATGCACAGTGATAACCCATCAGCACTGGCCAAGTGTTGTTTAATCCAACCTGACTTGCACTCGACAGAAAAAGCAAATTCACTTCCACTCACAGTCTGGAAAACGGAGCGCTCTTTACATAAATGGCAGTGCTCTGAATTACCCTGTTTATGTGTGTGTGTGTGTCTGTGTATGTGTGTGCCCACTGGCATGCACACACGCACCCACGTTTTACAGCTCATGTTTTTATTTTTGTGATGATTTTTTCAGTGTGTTTGTGCGTGTGTGTTTACATGTATTGGTGGTGACAACCTCTTCAGCAGTTCCCCCTTCATTGTGTGACAGGCAGATAGCTAGGCTGCTCTGCTCCCTATTGTTAGGGGGCTGTCATCAAACCCTGCTTGTACAGCCAGTTATACTGCCTGTTGTGTGTGTGCGTGTGTGTGTGTGTGTGTGTGTGTGTGTGTGTGTGTGTGGGAGACAGAGTTTCCACTTTGTTGTGCTTCTACATCTTCATGTGTACTAATGCATACACCTGAGCGTGTTTTTCTGTTTGTGTGTTAATGAGTATGCTTGTTTTTGCAAAAACAAGCATTTGCTGTGTATATGAGCGTATGTGCACAGGTGAATGTGTGTGTTTGATTTGTTTATCTGCGCCACAATGAGAGAGAGAAGAGAAGATCAGGGCTGACAAGCCATTGTTTGACAGACTGATAGTTTGGCTGGAGCGCTCTACTGTACTCCCCTCTCCTCTCCATTGTTATGTGACTTGTCATTAAGCCCTTGTTGCCCAGTCAAAATGGGCAGGAGTGCTTGTTAGCCACAGCGCTGTCATTTGTGGAGAGGAGTAGGTGAGCCTAACGCATACACACATACACATAAACACACACATGCACAGATACAAGAGGGCAGAGGCACAGAGTGGGTACCGCAGATGTGAAAAATTATTTTTGCTCAGTATCTATGGTGCTTGATGTATTATTAACATTCTCATATAATACTGTTAAAAAAGACACAAGCTGTGCTGATGAAATTAGGAGTCCTGCAGTGCAAAAAGAGCTAAGGAGAAAAATTCCCCACAGTCTCTGAAGAATAACCGAGCTCTGGAAATTAATTAGTATTTACATAGGAGGTGAAAACTTGAAAATGGAAAATGTCCTGCCAGTGTCTGTGAATGAAAGGAAATCTATGTCAACAGACTTCATGGTTCTCCTAGGTCTTGTAAAGTCTTAAAATAGTTAGGTAAAGTGTGAGTAAAATTCTCTAGAAAGAGGAATTGTTCTGCTTAAATAACAGTAGAAATTCTTGTTTTAATCAAACCTGAAACAGTCTTTAAATTTGTATTCTAACTTTGTGAGCAAAATAACTTTTTATAAGATGTTTGTAGATGATTTGTTTTCTCTATCTATTGTACAAGGCTGGAGTTAGTTAGAAGATATACAGTAATGTCTCTGACGACCTCCGCAGAGAACGGTATTGTGTCCTTGGGTTGTCGGTGGACTGAGGTAGTTGAGCCTTTGCATGCTTTCTTCATCCTACACTTAGTTTGTCTATTTCCATTTTATTCAGAATCACTCAGGACACCTTAAATGATGTTGATGACCTGCATTGCTGCACCAGACAGATGTACAGAGGCAGAGATGGACTTTTTGTCAGACAGACAGGCTAGAATCCCTCCGTGGTCCATTTCCTGTGTCAGGAGGGAACGAGGACAAACAGGTGATGTCACTTCCTGCTGAGGACAATCACACAGGAACAGGCCAGGAGCCTCCAGAAACACTGTCATCGCCATAACAACCCTGACCACAGCCAAGAGCACACACACACAAACACACACAACGACACTATTGTTAGCTCCAAACTGTCAATAAGCTTGGTTTATTGACATAATTTTGAAGCATTGTACATTTCTGTCTGTCTGTGTGGCTGTCTTTTTCCTGATCTCACTTCCCAAATGCATCTCTATCTACCTCTTATTTAGTCAGTTTCATTGTTGTGCGTTTCCACATTGAATTTGGTCAAATATCTCTCTCCTCCTTCAGCTTCATGCTGCAACAAATGCGGTATCAGTATTTACACAGCTTGCTCTTCATCAGCAAAAGCACATCACTCTGAAACTGCTGAAAAAAGCCCTAAAAGTAGTGTGTGCAGGTGGCCTTGGAGTCTAAGATGCGTAGTGTGTAACTGATGTATCTTCCCCTTTATTTATTGTCAAGTCTTTGCTATCAAATAAAAATGGAAAATGCCAAAAAAAGTAAAAACAACTAAACTTTTAAATTTTTCAGTATCAGTCACTGTACTTAAAATGCACTCAGCAGTTCTATAATATCATCTTAAAACATTCTTGTTTGCTGACAGAGTGAAGTTAATAAGTAAATAATAATCATGAATGAAATTTATTTTTCTATATATTTTCAGTTTGAACAATGTCAGTACTTGAATTTTTTGTATGAAAGGTCATAGGGTCACTAATGAAAAAATAGCATAATAGATAACCATGAAAATACATGGATGAAAGAAAACCATTTGTTGTCCCACTACATAGATTATTGTAAAGTGTGGTGCTTTATCATACACTTAAAGCAAGAACAAAAGGCTGAGACCCTATAGTAGTAGTAGGAGGACAGGTTTTCTCATGGCCACGATGCTGCTCCTCTGACCTGCAGTACCTCTTCTGGCCTGAAGGTGGGAGCAGTGGCTGCGGTTTGACAGCGCTGCTGCAGTAGAGGAAGACCTACAGCGCACACACAGAGCAGCTCCTAAGCAACTGTCTACTTTTCCTGTTTGAGTGCAAACAAAACATAAAATAGGAACGAATTACAAAGCTTAACAGCCTTATTCAAACAATTGTGTAATTAATTGTGATTTATTATTTACTATTGTTGTATTTTACTCATCTGTATTTGATGCGGGATTGAACAGATTTAATGGAGTGTAGTTTCTTTTTTTGTTTTGTTTTTGACTTAACTTGCCCTGTGCCTAAGGGTCTATTCTATTCTGTTTCCCAGGAGTGACTTAGGGGTACGTTGAACAGTTGATTACACATTGTCACTCTCTCCGTATTTGCCTTGATGTGCGCTCTTATGTGTGCTCTTAATTGATTGACCAGTTGCTATGGACCGCCTTGTGGTCGGCAGCAGTCGATACTGCCAGGTCTTAGTATTCCTGGGTGAGAGGGGGAGAAGGAGAATGGGGGGAAAAAGAAAGAAAGCAAGAGAGAGAGAGAGACGGAAGATATTGATCAGGTGCCGTGTGCATCGAATTCCAAGTTTACCTGACCTTCCAAACTGCTGGCATCATCACCACAGTGCACCACTGATGTCCCCTTCCTCTCTCACTTTCTTCCTGCCTTCCTCACTTCACTGTCCTTTTGTCTCAGCCCCGTGTGGATTTGTGCTTGTGTGTGTGTGTGTGTTTGTGTGTGTGCATGCTTGAGCTGCAGATAAAGCCTAAATTGAGCTGTTTTGATTGTTCACTGAGAGTGCCCGCAGCACAAGGCCCCTTGGCTGAGGAGCACACACACACATTCAGCCCCGTTCCAGTCACTCTGCGCTCCTTCTCCCCTGCTTTTTTATTAAGTGGTGTTGGCAACAGCAGTGCAAATTCTTTTAATTACTAGTCAGAATAACTTTCTGTCTCTGGAATGATGCGGGCTATTTGTTAACACCAAACTCTGAAAAAAGCCTCATGTGTGTCTTAATGTCTCACTTCCACTAATCCAGGTTTACACGTCTTGTTTTTTGGGGCTGGATTAGCTTTAGGCCTAACTACAAGGAGGTTGTTTTGTGGAAGGTGACTTGAAAAAGAAATAGTTTTTAGAGACTTGTATTTTAAGGGCGGGGGGAGGGGCTACAAAGACGTTTGTAGTTGAGTCATTATAGAATAGAAAAAAATCATCAAATTGTCGTACTGTTACCTGTCTGCATATGAATGCAGTCATGTAGAATGATTATGATATAGTGCTTATAATAATTTTTTTTATATCCATGAAATGTAATGTGATGGCACAGATGGTCTTTTCAAGAAATAAACAAGTATTTTTCTTTATTTTAATGACAGACCACTTGATTAAATGACTGAAAACCCTGAGCTGTAGGTGAAATGTTAAGAGGTTAAGATACTCAAAAGAAGTAACATAGTAAGTGTATGAAAATTAAAACAGGTTTTTATTCATATAAACAAGATCACAGCTTGCATGGCACCATGCTGAGGTGGAGAAAAGAGGGCTTTGCACACTTTGATCCAATGCAGGTATTTAATGAAAAAGACAAGGCTTTGGTTACATTTTACCTAATAAAGGTCTTGTAACTGACTGATTGGCTTTATCATTAAATGCTTTCATTGGACCTCAAAATGCAGAGCCTTCCTTTCTCAATAGTTTTTAAATATAATGAAATATGAGCCATTTCATCTTAGTACTCAGCAGAGGTCTCTCATGGGAATCCCTCTCCTCGTTTATTAGATTTAAAGAGATGCATCGGCATGTCTGGTTTGGCAGGGATTTAAGACAGGAAATACATATTTGTTGATTTGAAAAGGGAATGAACCTGAACCAGAGTCCAACGATACCATACAATTATGCAAATGCACACTTAAAAACAAACTGCATCCAAAACGATTTGGTGGAAATGCTTTAGGAGAGTGAGAGGTGTGTATGTGTACACATGGATGTTGGCATGTGAAAACAACTGCACTGGACATTGTTCTGTGCTTGTACACACATACACTCTCTCTCTCTCTCTCTCACACACACACACGCACACACACTCCTGGGATGATGTCTGGCTAGGTGGATAAAGTAGTGCTATTGTAATTCGATAGATGGCTTTCCCTAAGATAATCTGCCTTAAACAGATGATCATTTTGGGAGTAGATGTGATTGATGTGGGACAGGCAGAGAAACAACAAGAGAGAGAGGGAGAGAGGGAGGATGTTTGTATTTTTAAGTCTGTGTATGTGTGTGTGTGTGTGAGAGAGAGAGAGAGAGGGAGAGAGAATTAAAAGGGTACGTATGGTGATGAACATTATTTTGTGCCAGCTGGACTTTAAATGATGCTCAAACTGGGACTTCTGTATTTCTCTGTTTCTCTGTCTCTCTTTATGTTATCATTGTTCATTTGACCAGTCGCACATTCCTGTTTTCCCTTATTTTATATTCTTTTTTTTTTTTTTTAACAGAATTTGTGATGGTGAGGGCCTTTGCACACATCATTTCAAAAACTTTGCACGCACTGTATTCCTCTTGTTGCAACATTAAAACGCTTTACGTTTGTTTCATGATCTGTAAGATTTCCTAAAACATGATTTCACTCAAGATTAGTTGTAGCTCTCCACCAACATGGTGAAAAATAAATTTGGGTTAATTGAGGCAAGCATAGCCAACTTCATACATTTTGGGATATAAATATGTTTGTTCAGGGTTTAGATACGGCTCTTTACAGATTTAACTCTCAGAATGAAAACTGGCAATGCATTAAATACTGGATTGTTATAAAAAACAAACAATACTAACCTACAGAATAAATATCAGTTTGAACTGGCATGTTTTTTGAAGGATTAGTTCACCTAAATTACAAAAAATACATCTTCTCATTTAATCCATGCTGTATCTCCATGCAAAGACTTTTGGTTTGTACAGTTTTTTTTTTTTTTGGCAAAATAAACCAAACCTGTCTGCAAAAATTATGTTTCTTAAACAGATGCTGAGTCTTGACTCAGTCCCAGCTTCCAATCTTCCTGTCTTTCTCCTCTCATTAGCTTCTCCAGGGCCCACTATACATCCTCAGCCAGTGTCCATCCACCCACCATTCCTCTCAAGTCCCCGTGGTGCTCTGAGAGGTCTTTCATTTGCTCAAAAAGGGAGATATTGGAGTGAAAAAAAAACTTCCTTCCACTCACTTCAATCTGCAATGTATTTTGTGTTTTCCTTTCCTGGCCTCGCACTCTTTCCCTCTCTCTCTCTCTGTCTTCTTGTCCCTCTCTCCCAACATAATCCTCCGCTCAAGCCCCTAGGTTGCCGTAGAAACATCAATAACATTCCTGCTTGACAACATCTTAGTGCATTAAAGTGGTCGTAGGGAGGCTCGGTCCAACAGAGGCACACATACAGACACAGACACAGACACACACACACACACACACACACACACACACACACACACACACACACACACACACACACACACACACACACACAAAGACACACTGTAAGCCATCACTTGGATTCCTGTGAAAATAGCAACGACTGTGCCATGTTTGAGTAACATAGAGTGGAAAAATTCAGGAAAAGTTTTAAAGACATTTAAACTAAAGGATTAAACAGACTGTAATAAATGTAACATTACTCCAAGTGAGGTTCTTACAGGGATTTACAGCCTCTCAGATTTAGTTTGTTACTTAATTAGGTTTCATTTTTGGTATAGAATTAGGAACAAGTGATTAGTGATTATTACAAGATTCACTTCATTGTGTAAGTAAGCTGCAGTTACCTCACAGTTTTTACTTGTAGTTCGCTCAAATCTCCTGTGAGCATGTGTTTGTCAAAGACACTCAATACACACATTCATTGCAGATATTACAGAGTAAATGTTTATATTTTTATTTGTTCCTTTTCCTTTTCTTCTGGCATCTTTCCGCCATATAGATGTTCATTATGGCAGCAGGATGTTGGTGGTTATGATCAAGAGTTAGATCCAAGATCCTGATTCCCTGCCAGGTGGGGCGATTCTGCTCTGTGACCCTGAACTCTGACCTCCCTGTGTAAAGAGGGGGGTAGGGTCAGGTCTTAAGGCTGCAGCTAATGATTATTTTTATTATGGGTTAATCTGAAGATAATTGCCTCAACTAATTGATCGGTCTGTGTAATGTCAGAGGATAGTGAAAAAATGCACATCACAATTTATTAAAGCCCAAGGTGACATGATCAAATGTCTTGTTTCCTGCTTCCAAGTTTTCCTCTAGTTTTAGTTTTAGTTAATTTAAGTTTAAAAATGGCTCTGATTTGGGCATTTCTTGAACTGTGACTCAGCTCATATATGTTTTTTTTTTTGGAAACATGAGGTTGCTGAAAGGTCAGGTGATGAATTTAAGGGGAAAATGTATTTAGACTTTGGCCAAGAGGTGGAGGAGCTGCTGCTGCTGCTGCCTGAAGGGTTTTAAAAAACCTTTTAATAAAAGATTTTAGTTAGACATCAAGAGGGAAAGTAGTTAAAAATACACTGGTTATTTAGATACATTACTGATATTCGGGCTCAGTATCGTAGTGACAAAAAAAGTTTCCTCTGTTCCTTCTCATGTGAAACATGTTAAGTAAGCGAAAGTCAGACAGCAGCATGGATCAGGAGGATATGTGTGTGTGTGTGTGTGTGTGTGTGTGTGTGTGTGTGTGTGTGTGTGTGTGTGTGTGTGTGTGTGTGTGTGTGTGTGTGTGTGTGTGAGAGAGAGAGAGTGAGAGTGACAGCATCCACTAGAGTCCACTCTCGGCTTAGAGTAACATCACTTTCTGTCTCTCTCTCTCTCTCTCTCTCTCTCTCTCTCTCTCTGTCACTTTTTTCCTCTGTCTGTCCCTCTTCCTCCCTCCCTCTCTCTCACTCAGTCCATCTCAATTAATACTCTCCCACCTCCCTTCGAGGGCCTATTATACATTAGCCCTCTAAATCGAATCTCATGGAAATTGCCAGGGAGACTAACGCTGCCAGTTTGACTGACACACCGCTGGATTTGTATTCAGCGCGAAGAACAGCCGAGCACCTACACATGCAAAATTACATACACAGATGCATGAACACACTCGAGCGGTCAGACACATGCCCGCTACATTACTGAACACGAAAGCGAGCGGTTTGGACACACAAACACATGCTCGCATACACATGCGGTGCACTAAGCAGAAGGTAATTCTTTTCAATACACAAAGATAATTTAATGCCATACCTACAGTACAGGGGGCAAAACAGGTTGCTTGTGCATGTGTGTGTGTGTGTGTGTGGTGATAACGATGCTCTCTCATGGTGACAGCAGCTGAAGATTGTTCCATGGACAGACCTGTCATCATCCCAGTCAAATTATTCTGATTGGCTGCTGATTTCCTGATGGCGTCCGTCTGTGTTTGTGTGTGTGAGGGTGTGTTATGTGTGTTTTGTGTTTGATTGAGAGCCTGTGTGCTTGCATTCTTGCATATGGGATTTGTGTGTGTGTGTGTGTGTGTGTATGCGTGCGTATGTGTATTTTGTGTGATTTCTTGATGGAAGCCCTGTTTCATCATCTGTTGCCATTCCCACCAGGCTCCACGGTGACTGTGCTGTGTCTAATCACTTGATGTGATTTGTGTTGGTAAAACAACGCACCTTCCTCTGATGAGAGCCTCCCCCCCTAGTGTGTGTATATGTGTGTGTGTGTGTGTGTTTGAGTGAGTAGGTGTGGATGTTTGATGCAGGCACCCTTCGGGGCTTCCAAATCAACATTGTCAAGATCCCGCTGTCCCATTATACAGAGACAAACCTTTTTGTCTGACACACACTTACACACAAACACACACACACACACACACACACACACACACACACACACACACACACACACACACACACACACACACACACACACACACACAGACTCTACCGGCCAGATACACTCTGAATACGTAACAGATCCTTGCGCAACACTGTAAGGCCGGCTTGTGAAGCAGATTTTTATACCTTCCCAGTTTTACTTTAATGTTTTACATTGGTGACTCCCTCTCATCCTCACACACACACACACACACACACACATACACACACACACACACACACACACACACACACATACACACACTTGCATACCTTGTGAGTGCTCTAGTCAGACAACCACATAATGGGCTAAAGAGGTACATGAAACAGATGGTTTTCCAGCTAGCCGCCTCACTAATGCTAACAGGACATGTCACACAGGGAACGACAAGAAGAAAGAGGGTGAGAGAGATAAAGAGGGAAAGTAGAGTTGGGAGAGAGATTTATGCAAGGACAGAAAGTGACACAGACAGACAGCACGGGAAATTTACGTATGAAAGGCTATGAAGAGAAAGTTGACAAAGCTGTCACTGAAAGAGAGCGGGCGCATAGAAAAAGTGCTTCATGAAAAAGGAAAAAGGACTAAAAGTTTAAAGTAACTGAACCACCTCTGCAAACTCTGTTTTAAAGGTGGGTCACAGTTATGTATTAGTGTCTGAACTCTCCCTAAGTACACTAACAGCCCATCATAAATCTTTTTGGCGTCTGACAGCTATAGGGCTGGAAGTCAAACCTCAGCGCTTTCAGAGCACTGAGAACAGTGTGTCTGTAGCATCGAAAAGTGGTTAGCATCTAAAGTTGGAGTCAGTCAGTCAGTTTCTTCCACTGGTTTACTTAAGCTTTAATCAGATAAATCCTGATTTATATTTCTCTGACTAAGAACAACACCCAGCCCGAGTGATACAGGTCTGTTTAGTCTGTTATGGGTCAGTGAGTGCAGAGGAGTGTATGAGGACATGTGTCAAAGCAGAAAAACAGTAGAAAGGAAAACAAGATATACAAAAAAATGCGGAACATACAAAGACAAAGGGACAGGAAAGGAGACAAGTGTACCTCTTCACTTTCCTTCCACTCTCAATCCCTCTCTCACCCCTACACCCACACCTCACCCAGGAGACTGTGTGTTGCCAATCTGTGCCAGGCTGTGAAACATTAGCACCATGCAATATTCAACAGGACTAAGTCAGGCTTTTAGCATCAGGCGGGTGTAGGCTCTATATGTTTAGAGGCAAGCCTGCAGCAAGAACAATCTGATTAGCTAACAAGCGAGAGCTTTCACTTCTTAGGATGGTGTTTGATGTTTGTGCGCAGCTGTGTGTATGTTGCTTTTATGAGTGTAGACTCTTAAAGTGCATGTGTGCCATCACAAAAGATTCTCTGTCCTTTTCGACTAATCTGAGAGGGTTGAGAGAGAAATGATGCAGAAATTGTGTGCTGAATGAAATGCTGAGAAGAGCGGTTGTATTTGTCTTTCCCGAGTTACAGAAGTTGTTTTTAGTTTCCTATTTCGATTTTGCCTTGGGAATTTAGTTGATAATGAAAATAATTACAAATATAGAAAAATATACAATAATTGCCAATATAGGAAATATCTACTAAATACATTATTAAGCAGAAAAATTCCCTGGCTTTACTTTTTTCCATTTTTTCGATGTTGTTTAAACGCGAACAGCAAGCAAAGTCTCCGTCCAAAAAAATCAGATTGGTGCAGACACAAATCTCCTTAACATGGTAGAGTCTGACCTTTGCACATGATACTTGCAGTATTTTGCTGTAAGCAGTATACTCTCCTCTCTTTTTCCACTCATTTTCCTTTTCCTGTTCCTCCATTCTCTCTTTTACCATCTTAAATTGAAACTCCATTTCTTCTTTGTCCTCTCCCTGGCTTCAGCCTCACCTTCCTCTCCTGTCTTCTTGTCCCTCCCTCTCCCCTCCTCTCTAGACCAAAATACAGTTCACCATAGCTTCATCACCTACGGACCCTTTTTATCTGCTAGAACCAGGTCCGGGTCTCCCTCATGTACACATATCTATTTAACTTTTTCTATCTTTTACTCACTTTATCCACCTACACACACTCACTCACACATATTCTCGTCCCGGCATTCTGAAAATTCACTGCTCTGGTAAACTGTTATACCTACCCACGCCATCTAACCTTGTGTCAATCCACCATCTGACTCCTCTCTCTGCCTCTCTTCCTGTTGCTCATCCCTTTCTGGCAAACAGCAGCTCTTGAATAATTGCAGTGAGGAAGAAATTTTCAATGCATACATGATGGGCTCTCTGAAGCATCTCTCTCTCTCTCCCTCTGAAAGTCTATCCCTTCTTCTTAATCCGACCTTGTCTAACTGAAGAACCTAGTTTTAGACACACACACACACACACACACACACACACACACACACACACACACACACACACACTCTCATACACAGTCAAACCACAATTTGGATGGAAGCAGCTGACTGCAAGAGGAAATGCATAGGGAGAGAGACTTATCTCCCAGTGGCACTACACTATGTTACTCGATACACACACTCAGACGTCAACTGTTTGGTAGCACCTACTCATTTATACACACGCATTGCTGTATTCACACACAAATACACACACACACACACACACACAGCCATTCACATACATTCACAGGTCAATTGCTGTTTGTAACATGACCTTAATGAGAAGTGGTTTGCTGTATAACAAAACACTTGAGTTGTTGATCATTCAGTTCGCCCATACATCTGTTCAGGAGTGTAGTGTGTGCGCGCCTGTGAGTGTGTGTGTGTGTGTATTTGTGTCAGCGTGTAGGTGTGTGTATGCAGGATCATACATTATGTGGAGTGTTTTAACACAGTCATGATTAGTGCAGTTATGTGTTGTCAAGTGGGAGGAATCCCTTCCATTTCTAAACAGGCACAAACATAATGATGTTTACACACACACACACACACAACAGTAACAATGCAACCCACAACCCAGGGATTTTTGAGAGGTAGAGTGTTATTCTCACTTGACAAATAATACAGACAAACCTTAACGCCAATATGCGGTTGTGTGTGTGTGTGTGTGTGTGCAACTAGCTCACATCTCTGTTTTACATCAGTTTTATGAGCACAAAGTTGACACACATACATATACACACACACACGCACAAAAGGACATGGAAAGAGCATTACAATAGGCTGCCGAGGGCACAGGCTGACAAAAGCCATTTCATCACGGGTTAACCTCATTCACACATTAATCTGCCACAATAGCTTCCTAATCACATAATCCACAGAAATTATACAGACAACACCTTTAAATTATGATTGCACAGGTGGAGGGAGGGGGGGGATTAACAAACAGGAATGAGAGATGACTGTGTGTGTGTGTGTGTGTGTGTGTGTGTGTGTGTGTGTGTGTGTGTGTGTGTGTGGAAGAGAGAGAGACAGGTGAAGGCCAAAGCCTTCTAATCTTTAAGCCACCATATTTATTTATGATCATATGTCTTGATTTATTTTGTTAATGTGTTGGGTGTTAGTCCGGTTTAACCCTCACCTCACTTAAACTCCTCTCCTCACCTCTCCTCTCCTCATTGCTTTTCTTCTTTCCTCCTTCTGTCCTCCCCCTCTGCCTCCACTCTCCACTCTCCACATTAACTGTGGAGAAAGACTGGGTCACTTAGACACAGCTCAGAGCAAGAGCTGTTGTTGGATCAGGATGGAGCTCTGAGGAGAGCAGGCATGGCTGTGACGCAGCCTGGAGCCAGCTGTCACAAATAGAACATTTAATAGTGTCTCTTTTTCTCTCTGTCTCTCTGGAGCTGGTCTGCTGTCGGCTCAGGTCATCCCAGATAGGACTCTATCTTAGGATGATCTCACTGACAGCACCCACTTTAGACTAATCACTCCATTTAGACTGGAGTGGCCCTGAGGTGGGAGGGAGAGAGAGACTGTGAGAGAGAGAGAGGAAAAGAAAAACTGAAAGAGAGAGAGATGACAGAGATGAACAGTTACTACCCTGCAGGAAGAGAAGGAAATGAAGCAAGATCCAAGTAAGGGCCATGAATTGTTGTGAGACAGAGAAAAAAATAGATTCTGAAAGAGAGAAAAAGAAAGATGGCAAGCAAGTTTATTTTACGGGTCGTCTATCAAGCGTAATAATTGTTAATCGAAATGAGGAAGGTTTTGCTAACCGAGGGGTATTTGTGTGAATATACATGTCTGACACTATTTATGCAGGCCTGGGTATTTCTTTGAACTTGTTTATTTGTGTTCAGTAAACAGGACAAAGACCATGTGTTTTAAAGTTTAATAGTCACCTGGACTACACCTGTCATTATGTTTATTTCCATCCCTGTTATCTGATAGTAGTCTCTTTTTTCAGACCTCCAGTTTTATTTAATAAAGGCTCTGGTGTTGTGCTCATTAACGTCTGTTTCCCCAGTTGTAAAAACAACCAAACCAATTAGAAGTTTTTAGGTGAGATTAAGGACGGAGGCGTCATTGCCAGAGCCAGAAAACTGGCCAGATTTCTAATAAGCTTTCTAAAATAAATTGCTTGCTCTGTAAAATGCTAGAAAATAGTGAAAAAAATGTAATTGACAATATCCTTTTCTTACAAGAACATGGTACTGTCTTCAAGTTTCTTGTTTTGTCCAACCAACAGTCCAGAACTCAGAGACATTCAGTTAAACACAGACAGCACTGGAGCAGTGTACAAAAAAGTGAAGGGGTCTGAATAGTGTTTGAAGCCACTGTATCTGTTGTTCTCTGACTCACAGTATCAGTTGGTACATACTGTACTACTGCAGGGAAAGTATTTGCTTGCTGAAAATTTAATCAACTTTCCATAATTTAGGAGTGACAATCTAGTAAGTAGAAAGGACTTGTTTCCAAGATATTGTTTCAGCAGGACATGAAATGGCTTCAGAATACCTGCACAACCACTGTGCATTCAAAGTACACTGTGATCCTGATGGAACTGTCTATTCACTGAAGCCCAGGGTGTGTTTGTGCATGTCTGAGGTCTTTTTACTGTATGCCAGCTAATAATGTACAATAGCTCCTTCTCTCTTGTGTGTGCCTCCCGTCCTCTCTCTGCATGGCCAGATAACCTCCACCTGTCACTCCTCGCCCTCTGCCTCTCCTCTCCCATTCTTCCATCTCTCCTTCCGTTCATCCCTGGGTGTCCCTATTCATCCAGTGTGATGGAGTTGGTCCGACTCGCCATTGCCTTTCAATGTGGCAAACACACACACACACACACACACACACACACACACACACACACACACACACACACACACACACACACACACACAGACTTTGTATTCGCCACCCATTTACCTGACTCAATGGCTCTATTCTCTGGCTCCAAATTGACCGTTGGCTGGACAGATGGACAGATGACCCATGGCGGTCCTTTTCTTTTTGCTCCCTCTCTCTAACACACGCACATGCACACACACACACACACACACATATTCACAGACACACACAATAGAGGTATGCCCATAAGGCTTCTTCAATAACACAAATATGTGTTCAGAATACATCCTTATTTTTTGCCATTTATTATAACTCTACCTCAGTTTCCTTCTTCACGCTCTGAGTCAGACGTAAGCATTAACTTGTGAATTACTATTGATAAGATGGTTAAATTAAACTAGCATCGTAAAGTCCAGTAACAATATGCACAGTGTGCAATATACTGTATTTATATATTTAACAGGCCCAGCTAAACAATTACAAGCAAACATGAACATTCTGCACATCCAAAGTATAAATGAAAATATATCATGGCTGCAACAGTTCAGCACCCCAAAATATTTCATTCACAATGAGAAAAACAGCAAATCCTCACATTTGAATCTGGTTTGGTATTTTTGCTCGACAAATGACTTAATAGTTAATTAACAAATAAATAAATAAATATAAAAATAATATAATAAATAAAAACTTAATAAAGTTATTTTTCTGTAGAGCAAATAATTGATTAATTGACTTGTCATTTAGCCCTAAAACTGCTCTAAAACAACGGTGGGGACAAGAAACAGTATCCATACACAAGTTGCCAATACTATTTACCTGCTAGTGTGCAGTGCATATTACAGTACACTGTTTATAGATCTATGAAGTGAAAAATGTACAGCATGTCCGATATACCTGAAAGGTCTGGCCTCAACATGGCATGCGTTTGCTGAGCTCTTGTATCATACATAAGTGTGGCTTTGTCAACAGTCTGCGGGCCAGATCTTTTCCATCTGAGGTTAATCCCACAGAGAGAGAGGGATCCCAAACCTGAATATTACCGCAGCTCAAATCTCCTCGCAGTCAGACGCCACTACTCACATCTCACACCTTCACACAGAGGGGTTTGCATGTCAAGATAAGTGGAAAAGGTAAAGGGAGACAAACACACGTCTGAGCAGTACACTGAATGGCAAGTGCACACATGCACGCACAGTACATACCCGCACAAAAACTGTGCGAACAGTACAGTATGAAAACACACAGATGCGTGCACACGCACTCATGCGCAGACACACACTGGCAGTGGAGCTCATCTGTGTGCTATCTGCTCTTTTCTCTCTGCAGTAGGCAGATAAGTGCCATAGTCAAACCAGCGAGGGAGAAACACTGTACTAGATAGGTCCTGTAGCTGCACTCCGTACGCCCTGTGGTGGCTCTGTGCATGTTTGTGTTTGTAGGCACTGGAGCAGTAATGTATTTTGAAATATTCTCTAATCCTTCTTCCTGAATATCAGTCAAATTTGAATGTAAACTTTAAATTGAAGACAGAAAACAACCGATTTAGAGTGGAGTTAATTATATTCAGCAGAGAGTGAGTTTCAAGCCTTCCCTGTGTGAGCACTGACTGGATGTTTTTATTGAGAAACAAAGTCTTTAGAATTCAGTTTTGTGTGATTGTGGGCAGTAAATACTGCATTGTATATGCTTTTAGGAAGTTCCTTCTCAACCACAGGAGCAATATAACTGTTACAACCTTTTACTTTATTCCCAATACAGCTCTCTCTTACAGTAAATGTCCTGTCCTACAGGTGAACACCCCATCTTTGGATCCCTGTACACAGTATACATGCTATGACCTGAAGTCACCTTTTCACTCCTGTGCCATCCATTCCTGCATCTGACATGCAGAAAAGAAATTAATAAAGAGCAGTTCAGTGGATTTGGCACTAAATTGTGCAATCTTGGCTATTTCCAATCATTTGTGCGTAGTTCTTCATGGCACCAAAAAGGTTCTGCCATGCCATGAGCTTAAAATCTTTTGTGCTGCCAGTCTTTCTCTCTGTCCTTCTCTATGGTGTCCATCTTACTCTGCCCCTTTGCCCTACTTTGGCTGGCTATCCATATCGCCCCTCATTATTTGTATAATCATGTGTTTACTGTCTGCGCAAGGATTAAAAGGACAACCCCAGACTGCTAACAACCGATAATGAGAATGAACTCAGTAATAGCCAGATAACTGGTTTGCTGTTTCATAGTCTCATCTTTGTCTTGCCTCCCTTTAGCGTATGGCCTCTGCGTCAACACAGTTTCATAATTCGAATCCCTTTAGACTGAGGCACATCAGAATGTACTTTTGTTATCTGTAGACTAACTGCAAACAATACTCTGTTTTCTGCTCTGACTCTGAGCTTGGCAAATGCACTAAACTAGATGTGACTAGTGACTCTGAGAGGATAATTTTGTTTGTTGCACTATTGCTGGAGCCTGAGAAAATATGATTTTAAAAGTTTTGTTTGCTTCAAATCAGCTCAGTTCAACTCAGCTAAACCAATGTCCTGATCTGACACTCAAGCTGCTGAAACTGTGACTGATCAACTGGAGGACTCCTGAAAACAAAAGCAAAGCAAAGTTTCAAATGAGGTGGATGAGTGTTAAAATAACAAGGTTCTGTTTTTGTTTTCTGCAGTAATACTTTTTGGAAGGATGGAAAAAGCTTCTTTCTAACATCAGCAATATCTGTGAACCTCTTTGGTTCCCTCTCCAAGAATCTGTCTGCCTTTAGGCGCTTGTGTGACCTGATGGGGTATCATACAGCAGAGCACTGGTCTGAAGAGCTACATTGATCGGTACACTGACCGATAGGCTCATAGACTGCTGCAAAGCCCTCTGGGTAATAAAATAAATAAATAAATAAAATAAAAGTAGCAGCAGTTTATCTCCTAGCAACATACAGTAACATCATCTTGATGTCTTTCTCCCTTCTTTCTGTGTCAGACTCTTTTTCTTTCTTTTTCCCTCTTTTCTATTTTTCTCTGCTTCCTCAGACCCAACAAACACTTGAGTAGACTCCTTTTGCCTGCCACTACTCCCTGTGTGCGTGGGTGTGTGTGTGTGTGTGTGTGTGTCCCTCAGGGGTCCTTGTGCATGTCCATCTCTGTGCTTTCTACCATGCAGGATAAAAGCCTTTCAGCTGTGACTGCTGCCAAATCAGCCCCTGCCACACTACCGCAACTCCACTCCAGCACCAGTTAACTATCGCACTGCTGTCATTAGAAACTGTGTGTGTGTGTGAGAGAGGGAGAGAGAGGGGGGGACACAGAGAGAGAGAGAGAGATGTAGAGGATGAGAAAGAAAGGAATAGCGGGCTCAACAATCTGGGTCACAGGATTCAGGCGACTGAGCACCAGTGATATGTTTCTGATCAGGTCCACTAGTGTGGACCTTCTCTGCTCTTGCTAAAAAACCCACTCTGGATGGACTCTTGTATATGAGCATAAGGCTCAGTGAAATGGACAAATGTGGTGTTTTATGTTTTAACCCTTTCACTTCCAGTCAAACACCATGTAAGACAGCATCTTGCTTCAGTTCTGGTTGTATTTTGTTTTCTTATTTTCAGCCAATCCCATGAAAAGAACATTTCACAAACCAACATTTAGAATTAATCATACTAACAGTCTTACCTGTGTAGCCAGAGCTTGATATAGCTCATACCCCTGTGCTACAGACTCCTATTGTTGTTCAAAAAACATAAAAAATACATTGTTTACTCGCGTTGTTGCACTGTCTGGCATGTTTTTCATTGCCACTAACACAAACACACATTGTAGTTTAGTTTGGATCAATCCCAGATACATCATCCTGCTGCCATGAGAAGTCTCTAGGACACCAAATCTGCAGCTCCAACAAATACGCTATTTACTTATTAGAGTAACATTTTATAAGAAATTACTTGTAACCTGCTTTTTATTACTGAAAGTATATATTTGTCACCCATTTCTCAAGTTTTAGTTGGAACAAATGAGCTTGGGGCTGAGTGTCACAGACTGGAGAAGTCAGAAAGTATTTAGAGACAGACTAACATGTCATTGGTTTTAGTCTTTTCATGGTATTCGTTAACGATAAGAAAGATATAGATTATTGCCAGCCACATCCTTCAAGATGTATATTGTGTTGAAACAGGATGATGTGGTGAGACATAACTGTAAACCAGTGAGATCTCAGCTGGGGAGTGAAACTCAGTTTTATTTATCAGACTTATGAATAACTTATGAATGGGACATTTTTATTCCGAAACAAAATGATAAATGGAATAATGTGTGACACTTCTTTCCTCACAGCTTACAGAGTATATACCGTTGTTTGCCTGGCAGATCATTGAGGTTTAGAAAGCCAAGCATGGGTTAATCAGGGTTTAAGGTATAGCATTACGATTCATTGTCTCCAAGTTGTTGTCTTCTAAACTGCCTTTCTTATTTAAGCAGAAGAGGTTTCAGTCATTGCTGTCCATTAACATCCAGTTTAAAAATTTAAGGGAACTCGTCCTCATGCTATGTTTAAAGGGCCAGTGTGCAGGATTTATTGGCATCTAGCAGTGAGGTTGCAGATTGCAACCAACCCCTTTTTAAGCGTGCAGGAGAACCTCCTCTGGGCCCTAGAGCCAGCGTTTGGTTAACCCTAACCCGTTCTGGGCTGCCGTAGAGCAACATGTCGGGCTCATCGGAAGAGGACCATGTAGATACGAAGAGCTCATTCAAGCTAAAGAAAAGGCAACGATTCTTAGTTTCAGGCTATCATGCACTATTGAAAACATAATTATGAATAACTCCCAAGGGCCAACCACCTGTGGGAGGTGCTGTAGGACTTTGGTGCATTGTGGGCTGGGCGACACTCGCCCCCGCGACCTGGGCCTGGACCCGGATAAGCGGCGGATGATGACATGACATGTTCCATTTTTGCTTAGCGATCCCCCTAAAGCCTAGTGATCCCCCTAAATCCTACACACAGGTCCATTAACCCCCCCCCCCCCCCATAGCAGCTGAATGCAAGGGTTAATGGCACAGTGTGTTTACATTGGCAACTTGTGATCAAACCAAGAACATTCTACTTATAGGGTTAAGGGGGCATTTCCTCTCTCGACCTCTCCAACTAACCAGCTCATAATCCGGGTAGTTTGCCCGCTGACAATTGTGTATCAGAGGCCCTAAGTGGCTTTACGTAACTATGATCTGTTAAGTCCCTTAACAGATCATACAGCTCTCTTATATGTACCACACGAGCTATGTCAAGGATAAGACAGGTCTCAGATACAGAACAGATTGACCTCTAGCCCAGAGAGCAGTCTTTACACAAGGGCAGGCACACTTCAATTGCAGGTTACTACTGAATACTGTAACATTCAAAGTTGATATCTAAAAGTGTATTAACAGCTGCAGGGTGGATGACCAATGCAAACCAGTAAAAACCCCAGTGTCCCTATCATTCTGATTATTTATAAAAATGTTTGGAAAATAAAAGAATGATTCAAAAAAGTTGCATTTTTTTAAAAGTTTCAGGAAACTACCAGTTATTGGCACTTTATTTCATACACCTGTAGAAACTGAAACCATGAAACTACAAATCTTACATATATAAACCAAAGAAGTATGTCATTGTGTACACACACAGGATTCCTTAAACCTTTTTTTTCAGACTTGGCCTGTGTGTGACCCAGATTAGTCCTGTCTGGTCTGGTCCCTTCTCAGCCTTATTACGGGTTTATTACAGGAACTGAAAGAGTTAAAACCTGGAAAACCTGAACACTACAGCAGGTAATATTTCCATTAAATGAAAAAAAAACTGTTTATGTATGTTTAAAATGTCCAACCCTTCAAATAGTTTTAATTGCCTGTTTGTGCTTGATCTCCTACATACAGCTTTCTGATGTAGGCTAACAACAACAACAGATCCTAATCATGAGCAGCTACAGACGAGTGTATAATTAACAGGCAGTTTATTCTTATAAAAAAAGACACATACACATGGGAGTTATTAGTGTTCCAATAACACACATGCAGCGTGATTCAGTGTGGCCCTCTCCTGTGCTCCTCAAATGCACTGACAGTCGGAATGAAATCATGAGCAGAAAATTGGGACAAATTAGGGGCAATTAAATGACAGTTGGACAGTAATATGTTCATTTTCTGTCTTCTAACGAAGTAGAAGGGACACAGAGACAGGAGACAGAAAGAGAAAGAGAGAAATATAAAGCAACAGAGAGAGGTGGGAGAAGGGAGGAGGGGTGCGACGAGGGAGCGGAGCATGTTAGTCAAATAGATTGGAGACACAGGCGCATGTGAATGAAAACAAATTCCTAAAAACAAACGGGTGCAGGTGTTGCTATAATTTTAAACAGAAAGGAAGTTAGTCAGCTATTTACTCCGACAGTCGATAAGTCAGGCAGACACACAGAGAGGCAGTTTGAGATGTGCTTCCCTTATCTCCCATCAGCCAGGGTTGGGAGAGCACCACTGACCTCAATCACAAACCTGTGCATGTTTGTCTTTAGAGCTGTTTACAGTACTTGTGTGTTTATGTATGTGTGTGAGCTACGGTATAATATAGTGTTCTGATTTGAGAAATTATGTTTTTTTTTATTGTCTTGTATTTGTTTTCTAGATCCTCAACTCCAACTTCTTTTTTAATGTCTCCAACTGAGACATAAAAAATCTGTTTTCCTGTTTCGATTGTTCTTCTCGCTTCTGTAACCCTCATCTTAACCTCTCTGACTCTTTTTGTCTCTGTCTGCTGAACGAGAATACTCACCAAGAGCCTCGACTGTGACAAAAAAATTCTTGGAGAAAATCCTGAGCAGGAGCGCAGAGGTTAACAAACTGGGGGTGGAGGGGGATGAGAGTTGACACATAAATGGAGGAGAGAACAGGAGAGGAGCGAGGAGCGCTTTTTGACAGCAGAGGCGAGGGGTCAGATGTAATCAGCCCCTCTGTAATTCTTCTCAGCAAGTCAATTCTCTGTTTGTTTGTTTTTAATATTCTCTCTCCTCCCAACCAGGGTGTGTATTTGTGTGTGTGTGTGTGTGTCGTTGGAGTTGTGAGAGAGGGGGGGTCGCGGCGGGAGGGGGGGTGGGTGCTGAGGAATGAGGAGATGAAAGGCTGACTATCGGACTATCAGATGGCACGTGAGTGTGTGGTTAGCCTCCTTGCAGCTCACGTTTTGGCTCTTCGATTATTTTTTTTTTGGGGTGGGGGCAACACAGGAATAAATTGTTGCATTTTTATTTGTGTGCGTGGGTGTGTGTCTGTAGGGTAGAGAGGTTAAGAAGATGCATGTGGTATAAAACATCTCAACAATTCTCTTCCCTTTCTGTCCTGCCCCGTCCAACCTTTCCTGTTGTGTCAATCATTCCCGTTGCCATGGTGATGGAGAGGATTACATTAACATGAAAATAACACATTAGGTATGCTTGAGTTTGTATGTTTGCCATATGGCATATGTTATGCCTCATCCTGTGTGTCTGGTGATTGTGAGTTATGAGTTAACCCCATTCGCTCGCTGTGTGTGTGTGTGTGTGTGTGTGTGTGTGTGTGTGTGTGTGTGTGTGTGTGTGTGTGTGTGTGTGTGTGTGTGTGTGTGTGTGTGTGTGTGTGTGTGTGTGTGTGGGCAGGTTGGCATTGACCCAGATGACTGGGTCTCTCTCTCCTTGTCAGACACATACACACACACACAGCTGACGCCATACCTGCCACATGACACATGACCCTTATGCTCACAAGCAACCCTAACCAGCTCACTCTCCCATGGAGCACAGCTGGCTCATGTGAATGTGTGTGTGTCCGGTTCTGTGTATCCGTATGTTGAGGATTCAGAGTGCGTTGTTGAGGAAACAACAGGGTTGATAATTGGACATGTCCATCGCAGACACGCAAACAAGCACTGTCCCCTCCCTACTGAGGAGCTATAAACATGTAAATGAGAACAACGCCGCTCTCCTCCTTTTCAACTTCCTCATCCGTCCCCTCCATTCCATCACTCATCACTACGTCCACGCTGCAATCAGCATGTGTGGGAGAAGAGGACATATCGTCTAGCTGGTCCTAGCAGGGACACTGGCTGAATATGTAGGCAGGAGGCTCTGCATGGTGATTAACATGTCTGGCAGGGGACAACACGTCTTTGGAAAGACAAGAAGGTTATGGACTACTTATTTGTTGGAGTTAGAAGAAACAAGAACAATACTGGACTGTTTTTCCTTCACTTACAGTGCTCAGATTTTCAATGAACACAGAAAAGGGTGCTGCTTAAAGGGAACCTTAAAGCTTCCTTGTCTCATATGGCTGTTGTGCGCTACTAAATGAAAACCATTTAGTAGTTCTGATGAAAAATGAATTGCCAAATGCATTATGTTGACTTACAGTAGTGTTCCCTGCACAGACGTAGGGAGGATGGTGAACATAGTACAGGACGCTGACACTGGACCTTGCGTCTAAACCCAAAAGTCCTTTGAGTTTTTGGATTTAGGCAATAGAAACTTTTCATTGAAAGTTTCTAAAGGGAGCCGTCATAACAGTCATGGTTTTGGTTAAATATTGAATGCCGCTACCATCGACTTTTTCAATATTCAACCAAGACAACAGTCTTTCCATAGCTCTGTCAAAGGTTTGTCTGGTGTTTTTGGCATTGACAGAATGTTTTTTTTGTTGCTGTTGTTTTTTTTTTTTTTTTTTTAAATCGATCACAGAATATCTTCACCTTCTCAGGTATTTGTTGTGGACAACATTGTCAAGGATCTTAACGAATGTGGTTGACTCTTTTTTTAATGAATTTTGCATCCTGTCCTCTGGTCAGAAACACAGCTTTCCAAAAATCAGGTAAATTAAGGTGAAATAAAAATTAAAAAGCTTTTCCACATGCAATAGATACACTAAATATACCATAAACTGCCTCTTGGTTCCCCCCATAGCGTGGCACTGTAGCTTCTCTGTATTCATAATTGCTTCAACATGTATCACAGGGACATTTTGTTGCATTTTGTATTGTGTGAATAGTATTCAGACATTTAAGTGTTTTCTATTATTTTATTCTGTTTTCATGCCGCCTTAATGCAAAAGAATGTCCTTGTGTGAGACAATAAGGATTTGAACTGACCTGAACGGATTAAGTTCAGTTCAGGTCCTTGACAAATGAGTGACAGTCAGTCAATCAGTCACACTGTGAACCATTCAGTCAGTCAAATTTCTGTTGTCTGTCTTTCTGTTACTTAGCAGTCTTTCAGTCAGTCAATCAGGTAGTTAGTCAAACAACATTTCAGTCAATCTAGAGTCAGTCATTTATCTTCCTGCTCCTCTGTAATAGGCAGCATTAGACTAAGTAGTGTTGACTAGCTGTGCTAGTACCAGTGTTGCATTTACACAGAAAAGCTAACATCAGTATCCATACAACACTAGCAATTGTGGCGTCTGGGAGGCCACGGGAAAGGTAATTTGAGCAAAAGAAAATGACACCTTGGGAAAAAAAGAAGATCGAGCGGTGAAAAAGAGAAAGCAAGTAGAAAGAAAAGAAGAGAAAAATACATGGTGATTTACGCAAAAGTCCAAATGACAGGGAATTGGCCACAGACACCTGACTGTGTTATTATATCACCATCAACAACGGCATGCTCCTCTGCCAGGGGGAAAGACGACGAGAGGCTGGAAAGAAAGGAAAATAAAAAAATAAATAAAATGAGTGAAGATCTCCCCAACACAAACAAAAACCCCCAAACAAGCGTGTTTTCTTTTGGTTCGTGCAGTCCAAGGCTATCAATTCAAACCCCCTGGGGTTTTTTTTAAACGGCACCATTGCTCGGCTCTCATTGTTGTCGTATTGTTTGTCAGGGTCCAGGCGGGGCCAGGCAGAGGAGGTATCAAGAAGAAGAAGGGACAATTTGATGGATGTTTGTTGATATCTAGACCACTAGGGCTCTGATTGCCTAACATTAAACCAGCAATAACAGGCCAATCATCCCACTTACACCTCCACACGCCAAACAGCCGAATTGGATCAAACTGGCTTTTTCTCTGTCACTTTCTCACTCATCCTCTCTCTCTCTCTCTCTCTGTCTCTCTCTCTCTCTCTCAGTCGATTCCTTGCTCTTTTCTCCTCTCTCCTGACATGCTTATTAGCTGATATTGATCCAGGCTGGTCAATTGTCAGCTCCTCTCATCCGCACCGTATTGACGGCATAATCAGTGAGAGAGGAATGGAGGGAGAGAGGTTGGGAGAGAGAGGATGATAGGCAGATGAAATTTTCTGACAGTGGGTAAATTATTGGCTGCTGGCTTGTTGACCCACAAAGCTACTCATACCTTGTGGACACACACACACAAACACACACGCAATCAGTCTCATTCATGAAAGCGAAGTTAATTTTTGAGTGCATTTATACACAAGAAATGTTTGATGTAAAAATGTGTTATGTCATTGTAATCGTGGACACTTGCATTGTCCAGCCAAACTGGAACTGAAAAAGGGAAATAACCCACAAATTAGTTTTACTGCATATTCAATCCCTTTGTAAAAACAAAACCAACAATTACAAAGTAAAAGTGTTTATTAAATCCTATCACTTTTACGTTAGAGATATGCCATTAAGGCGGCTAATATTCAAATGTGAATCGTAGATTTTACACACTTCACACATGGCCTGAGTCAAGGATAAATATTCTTTAAAACATATCCCAAATTGTAGCCACTTTAGTTTGATGTTTGGCAGTTTGGCAGATGTTGGTCAGGCTTAAGTTCTCTGTGTGAAATCCACATTGCTGATTTCCAAAAGCAGCAGTTGCAACAGCGTGTACCTTGGATACTTTTAGTAGTTTGCACGTCAGTGTTATTCTTGACAAGTGCAGTTCACATGGTGCTTCACTTATTCAGCTTTGTGTCAAAAACAGGTTTGGGTGTAAATTCAAGGGGCCAAACCATTGTCTTTCTCTCATTTGAATGTCTGTGTGTGTGTGTGTGTGTCTGTGTGTATGTGTGTGTGTGTGTGTCTGTGTGTGTGTGGACATGGGGGTCTATTATGATTAGAAAATGAAATCTCATTTGACAAGTGGAGTGTCACGTCACATATGCCACTTGTGTTGTGACTGTGCCATGGCCCTGTAGAGCCTCCCCTGACTACCCTGCGTCGCTGCCCAGCTTCAGGGCTCTGTCTCTGGGGAGAGAAGCAGCTGGCATGGCCTCTCTCTCGCTGGAGGGCTGGCGCCCATCTCATATTCTCCCTAACGCTGTGCAACAAACACACACTTGCAGAAAAACACACTCGCACACGGCTCCTTCTGCACATTAAGTTTTAATCAGGCACTTAGCTGGGCATCTGTTACGGCTCTGTCCACGCGGCGCGTTAAGGACCTGTCGCTGCAGGTTACAAGCCTAACAGATCCGCTGACTGATAGACCCATGGCCCACTTAGCGGCTGACATCACAGCTGTATCTGCTTGGTCTGAGAAATCTGCCTTACAGACAAGGTCACCCCTAAATCAAAGAATATCAGTGGCATTCATTCAAAGGCATTTTTTTTCCCCTGTGTTTACTCTGAAGAGAAAATGAAAAGATGAAGGCGCCAGAGGCCGACAGATACAGAAAATCTGAGCTGATACCTGTGGTTAAAGGATGATTATTGGATTTGTTTTAACCAAAGTGGTGTGGTGTCTAGTGAGGATGATGTGCTGGTAATAGTTGATAAAGAAAAACGAGTGCATACAGTATCCAACTTACTTATATCCAGAGGTAAGAGGGACATCTGGTGTGGTGGATGGACATGTACCATGCCCGACATTCACTGCAGGAGACTTTGTGTTGAGTTTGTGCCCCATCACAGACCTGCTATTAATCCAAGTGTTTTAGTTGCCTAATCTAATCTAATGTTTACCGTTGTTACCATTTTAGTTTTTCTTGGTTTGCTCATTAGCAGCAGACACAAAGTGCAGCTGAGACCGATGAAATGTCATTAGTTTAGCAGGTAGTTGCTCAGATACCAAAGTAAATGGAGCTGATGCAGATGGAGCTGGGTCACCTCGGCAGGTTCTCCATTGATCAGAGGAAACAACCTGCTCCTTCCCGAGACACCCACACACACCCACACTCTCTCTCACACACCGAAATGAGTGAGCCATGTTGTTGAGTCAGACATGAGGAAGTTGAAGAAGGAAGGAAGTACCATATGAGTTGTTTTATGTGTGACTGTGTGCATTTGCATGTGTGCTCGCCCCACATGCGCATTTGATCCCACAATATCTAAAAACAAAAAAAAAAAAGGGGGGCTCTCCCTAGTCCCACACCTGCTGCACAAAAACACACTGCACAAACATTGTCTCTCTCCTCATGCATCTTGTTCACACACACATTTCCTGTTCCCATCTGTCCTACACACACACACACACACCTTCCCCTGGGTTTTGAAGTGACAGTGACGCTGACAGTTTGAGCACGGGTTGGGTGTTTTTTTTGGCGACAAGTAAAATTAGCAGTCTGCCAGCAATTCTTTCTCTCTTGTGTTTTTTTTTTTTTTTTTTTGACTGCCTGTCCACTCTCTCCCTCTCTCTCTTTCTCTGGCTGCTCTGTTCAGTGGCCCGCCACATCGTTTCTCTTCCCTGTCACCATACACACATACATGCACACTGTTTCTCTCCTCTGTCAGCCTCTCTGTGCCGCATGACGACTTAATAGCTCCCAGTGAGTGGATTTGAGCACTCCGCCTGTGTGTGTTTACACGCACTTGTCACGCCCGCAATATTCATATGGTGATGAGAAATATTCATTTCTGGAGGGGGAGAAGGGGGGCGGAAGTTGGTGGTGGTGGCCTGGAGGGAGGGAGGGAGGTGAGAAAGGAGACGGGCGAAGAGCTCAGAGCCCGGAGAGTTTAATGCGTTGATGCCCTGCCTGTGTACAGTCTCTCAATCTGTCTCCAGATCTCCTGGTCATGTTTATCTCTCGTCTCTCACTTCTCTTTCTTTCATTCATTTCTTTTTTTTTTTCCTGAACCTCAACATCTACACATCTTTCGGTTTATAGCTACCAGTTCCACCATTCATAGTTTGTTCTTGTTTCATGTCTGTATGGCTCCTTTAGCAACCACATTTGTCTAATGTTGGCTGCTGCCACTGGAGCATTAGTGCTTAGGTGCCTTGCTGAAGGGCTTCTCACAGTGGCACAGCCTAAAATTTCTCTTCTTCTCTTTTGTCATTTTTTTCCTCGGTGTATGTGTAGAGAACTTATTGAAAAGCTCTCCTTGAGGCTGGCCTCAAATTGCAAACATTTCTCAACATTGTATTCTGCATTTGCCCTTCAAGACCATTGTAGGAAAAATCTTATCTGGAGCTTTGGTCAAGACTGATGTTCTGCACAGAATATCTCTGAATTTGAACCTATTAAATCTAAACAGTCCTGAACTGCTGGACTATATATATGGACTATATATTTGGTACATGTGAGGGACACTGTAAGAAGAAGTGTTTATAGTGTAACATGACAGCTCCTGCATCGACACTGGATTGGTAAAGAGAAGCTAACCTGCAGAGCCCATGAGAAAGTCAGTCAGATGTTGATGTTCTGTGTTTCTCCTCTTTTCCGCTTCTCCTTCTCTGTCCCCCTATTGTCGAGTGAGCGGTCGGTCTTGTCTGCCACTGGCCCGGGACTTATCTTGACACCGGAGCGGCAATCACAGGCCGTGAGATTGAGCGCTGTTTATTTTGTGTCAGTGTGTCCGCTACGACCCTAGGGCCAGAAAGCAAACACACACACACACACACAGATTCATTCACAGTCTTGCTCACTCAATCACCACCCACCCCTGTTTAAAATGAATGAATGATATCTTGCCTTTCACTATTCACATCTCTGTTTCTCTCCCTCAGCAGTATGATGCTTAATCTCAGTGTTGCTCTGTTTTGTCTGATACGGGGCAGCACCAATGCATTTTTATTCTCTATCTTATATTGCTTTTTTATTCAAGGCCATGTGTGCCTCTGTTTGTGTGTGTGTGTGCCTTTCGTGGATGTATGTAAGAAAAAGACTTTTTTGTGTTCTGCAAATTTAGAACTTCGATTGTGTGTGTGCATATGGCCATGTGTGCGTCAGCGTGTGGACTTGAGGTTGCTCCCGGCCTACAGAGTAAATCGTCTCACTAACTAAGCAGCTCCATCAGTAACCACTGGTGAGCACTAAACCAATGACAGTCCTCAGCTGCTCTGACTGACGGCTAACATTGTCCCCGGCCCCTGCTGGTAACTCGCAACAAACTGGTGTTTTGCTGAGTGGTGATGGGGTGACTGATGTGTTACAGGGTGTGTCTATATGTGTGTGTGTGTGTGTGTGTGTGGGTGTGGGTGTGTGCATGTATGAGCGGAAAGGGGGGGGGGCAGGCAAACAGAATGAGGAGAGCTTATTCCTCCCACTCAATTACTGACCCTGACTGTGTGTGTATTTGTGTGTGTGCGTGTGTGTGTGTGTGTGTGTGTGTGTGTGTGTGTGTGTGTGTGTGTGTGTGTGTGTGTGTGTGTGTGTGTGTGTGTGTGCACTCTTCCATCCCTCCCATTCTCTCTTCCAGTCTTAAGGCTCTGACAGTTTACTATTATCTGCCTGCCTCTGTCACTGATGTCACTTATCAAACAGAGCAAGTCAGTCCAACCCTACAACATCACCCTAAAGAAAAACAGAAACAACAAATCAAAAAAAAAAAAAATCATTGGTGTGTGTGTGTGTGTGATCATTAGCAGCTTAGTATAAACCATCTTTTGTTGTTCTGTCAGTAGTCTCAGACATTTCTGTTTCCCCATCACCTGTCCCTACAGCATTTAAAGAAACACATTCTGATTTGAGCCCAAAAACATCCTCAAACTCCAACTTCTCCTCAAACTGGGAGAAAAAAATTGAAACATTACTTTCTGCTCTAACAAAATTAAAAAGACATAATTTTAATTAAAATATAGTCATATCTCAACTGCTCTGACTGTGTTACGGTTAACATGAATACTGGGCTTCCATAGGAATGCACATGCAACTTTTGGGCACATCAAACACCATGTGTATTTGATTACTAGTTGATGCTGTTTTTTTTTCTGATTGTGAGATAATTTCGGGAGTAAAGATCCTCTAATTTTGAGTAGCGCACAGCTGCTCTGAGTTACATAGACATGAACATTGTGACACACTTCTTTGATTAGTTACAGTGAAGAAAATGATCAATCATTCACTGTCTCCTGCAGAGCTGAATCAGACAAATCCTAATGCATCTCACATTGTGATAAATTTATTTATTAGATGACTAAAATTTCCTGTTAACAACATGTTGCTGGACACCCTGAATACACATAAACATCTTTTTTTTTTTTTATCTGACATTAACAAAGTAGAAATATGGACATGTTCTTGATTGTCTTGGCACCCTTCTCCAGACTGTCCAAGAGAAATGGACAAATACACATATGTACTCATGCACACACACTTCGTAACAGCCATTTCAGTCAGTTCCAATCTTTGATATGAAATATTCATTACAACCTTCTGTGCCCAGTTACAGTGCCATGCTCTCTGTGTGGTTCCTGGGTTTGGTGTCAGGCTAGTGACACACACACACACACACACACACAATCTCACTCACACTAGGTGTTAAAGTATTCTTTTCTTGTTGTTGTGCCACCTTTTCTGCCCTTCTCTGCTTCTCTATTTCACTCTCTGTTGCTCTGCCACTGTATCTTCTCATGCTATCTCCCCTCCTCTTTTCTCTTTTCTTCCCTCATTCATTTTACATCTTTTGCCTTCATCCTTGCTACACAAAAAACCCCCCAAAAAACAAGAAAACAGAACAAAAATAAAAAACATTGTTTTCTGACCATTGCTGCAGTTTCCTTCATTGCACTTAAAGTTCTCCTGTTGTTTAGGGTATGAAAGACTGTCTTGTGTTATCTGTAGTTAGAATAACTTATCAAATCATAAATTCAAGGACATTCCTTTATATTCAGTAACTAAAGTTCAGAGTCAGTTTTAGACAAATCCTTATAAGCACGCCCATGGCATTTCTTAGTCATGCAGGTGATCGAACGTGCGGCCGTCCGATCTCAGGCCGGTCCAAAGTCCAAAGCTGCACTCTTTTCTTGCTGCGCCGCGGCAGCCACCCATTTTCATGAACTGGACTGTGACTGTGTCTTCAGTTGCCACAATGCACTGTAGCTACTCCTTCTTTTGTGGAAACTGGCCTTCACTGCAGTTTAAAATGAAACGGTAAGTGACGGTTCATTGTTCACAACCATTATTTCAAAATGGCTTAAAAGTGAAAATATGGATCTCAACCTCAAAAGACCTTCAAAACTAAACAGTCAAAGCTCAGTCCAAAAGTCTGACGTCATCCATTCATCATGTAGTAGTTTAGACATTGGTCTCTGTGTCCAGTACTGTTTAATCTAATTTTGTTTGCCTATTAGTTCAAAAAGGTACAGAGGAGTGAAAAGGATTCAGAATTTAGGCTATCATGTTTCGTACTACGGCACGGTGGTGCAGTGGTTAGCACTGTCGCCTCACAGCAAGAGGGTTCCAGGTTCGAACCCTGGCTCTTCTGTGCGGAGTTTACCTCCGTGGGTTTTCTCCGGGTACTCCGTCTTCCTCCCACAATCCCAAAAACATGCACGTTAGGTTAATTGGCTACTCTACATTGCCCCTAGGTGTGAGTATGTGTGTGGTTGCCCATAGTCAGCTGGGATAGGCTCCGGCCTCCTACCCTAATGGATCAAGTGGTATAGAAAATGGATGGATGGATGGATGTTTTGTACTTCAAACTCCAAGAGGAATGTTGTGTCCGTAAAGCAGCATCTGAATGATGACGCTTCTTTATTCTGCGACAGGCTCATCTGGCTTCATTTACAGTGCAGAGGTGAACAGTTTGCTCCAAGTGAGCACTCATATGCACACACACACACACACACACACACACGTGTGGAGAAGGAGTCTTCGGTGGTACAATAAGTAGAGGACCAAGGGGCCACATCCATTATGTTGCAGCATGTCTGTATGAGCGCTCCTTTGTCACCTTGCACAATGGACACACTCTGAAGGGGGTACGGGCAACTTTGTGTTATGTTTTACTTCGGATTCTGCAGACATTTTTTTTTTTATTCCTTTTTTATTTCTATGTTCAGTATTAAAATTGGATTCAAGTGATTGTTCATATGTGTACCATTGTGATTTTCCAGTTCGACTTTTCGCATGCAGAAACCTCCATCTTTTAGTCACCATCATTGGCTCCCCATTGCCCCAGTAAGGGCTCTCCCTGCCTGGACATTTGAAAAGAGACATGGGGGAAACGAGGAAATGACCCGTGCTTAGCCACACAACATGCTAGCTGTGATCAGACAATCAGCATAGCATTAGCAAGACCGTTGAATAGAACCATCATGGCTGCCTAGCCCTGGGGAGCCAGTGATCTTCCTATGGGCTTTATAGAAAGTGGAGGTCCTGCAGAGCTGCTGAGGGCCAGAATGGAGGCCAGTGTGGGCTCTGTTAGAAACTCCTCCACGCCGCTGAGGAGCAAGTGTCTTTGTGCTATGTTCCTTTCCTTTCCTGTCCCGTCCTGTCTTGTCATTTTTCTTTGTATGGTAATAGTTAAAGTGAGGGTTCTACTCCTGAGATCCTTCAGCGTCTCCCAGTGAAAAACAAGTGTCCTTCAGGCATAACTTACATCTCACTTTACCTTCAGGAAACCCATAAAATTGAAATCTCTGGTGATTTTTAAGTGTGTCTCAATCGCAATGGCTGGCGCTCCCTCAGTGACTGGTGGTACAAATGGCTGCTCTCTGCAACAAAGACGAGAAATTTCCAGCTTTTCTCAGTTACCACTGCGTCACACATCTGCTCCATGGTAAAATGCTTAATTTGGGTCAAGTCATGGACATCGTGATGAAAATTGCGCAGTTAATTGATGCCAGACATCTACAACTCTGTGGCCAACTGGTGGAGGGTGAAGCTGCCCACTCTGAGCTACTTTTACACTGTGATGTGAGGTGGCTATGATGGCAAAATTTCAGCAAAGACGCAGAGATCTCAAAGTCAGTGCCTTCCTAACTAGAAGAGGTGCTGAGTGTAAGCTACTGGATGGTCCTAAATGGCTTTTGGATTTGGTTGAATGAGCATAACACTGACCTTCAAGGAAAAGAGAAAAGCTTAACAGAAATGATCAGTTTGATCACAAGTTAAAAAACACAACCGAGATTACTGTCATCCCAGCATGAGCTATGACCTGCATCATTTGAAAAACTTGGCATCTGAGTTGGAGAGTCAGGAAAAAACTGCAAACAGAGACACCGCCTACTACACTGAGCAAACTCAGAGTATCAGTGTTGAGTTTGACAGATGATTCACAGGTTTTTCCAACCTAGAACCTGTACTTGCATAAATGAGTTTTCCATTTGCAGAGGACTTGGATGTGAGTGATACTGCTTGTAAAATGGCCCAACTCCCACAAATGGACACACGAGATTCAGAAAATAAGATGATAAAATTGCAGTTTGACATTCATCTCAAAGCCAGGGCTGGAGATGAGTGATTCTGGACTCTGTTGGATGACAAAGAGTGCCCAAGCACAAGAAAATGTGGAAAGCAGCTGAAAGCATTTTTTTTTTTTTTGCTCAACTCTACCTCTGTGAATCACCTTGATCAGACATGAAAATAATAAAATCCAAATGTAGAATGACCTTGACAGATGACCACCGTGACAGCTGCCTGCGTTTAGGTCTGACCAGCTACACCCTACAAAGAACTGGCTGACTCACTGCAATACAAAGAATCGCTAAGCGCAACATCATCAGCATCAGCAGCATCATTGTTTCTGTAACGTGAGGTACGTTACAGAGATTTGCAGTATTAGCAGTTTAATGGCAAACGATATGTCGTAGATCCTCTCATTGGCTAAGCAATGAGAGATCTTGTGTTTCACAAGTGTCGGCACACCTGGTGCAGAGGATGTGCGTGAGGTTTCCTCCTTACCGGTTCTTTCATTTATCATTTCATTTATTGAGTCCTTTTGCCCGATGATTAATCTGTTTGCCTGACTGCAGATGTATTGCATACATTTATAACTGCGTATATTCAATTTTCCCTTACTTTCTTCCATTCCTCATTCTCTCTTCCTCTCTTCCTCCCTTCCTCTCTCAGGTGTTGTGGAAGGTATTATTTTTGAAGAGACCTTCCTCTATATACAGTGAGAGAAAGAGGGAATAGCAGATAGACGGAGGTAGAGAGGGAGTTAGATAGGTCTAAGTGGCCTTTTGTTGCCCCCAGGGTGTGCTCCGTTGGCGTCCGTGGGTGCTCTTTGTCCAGAGCTTTCACTGTGATTAGAGCGTTTGAGTTGACAATTCACTTAAGACCCCTTTTCTTTCTCTCTCTTTCCCTCCTACTCTGTCTTTCTCTCGCACCCACAAGACCCCCTCGTCCCCCCACCCTCTATTCCCTTGCTCTCTCTCTCTCTCTCACACACACACACACACACACACACACACACACACACACACACACACACACACACACACACACACACACACTCTCAGGGTGTATTACCTGTTCTTGTAATGCAGTTAAGCTCAGCTAGAAGCCTTTTCCTTGTAATACCACTTAATTCCCCATATGGCAGCCAAGGTAAATGCAGTGAGAGACAGACAGGGAGGGAGGGAGAGAGAGAGAGAGAGAGAGAGAGAGAGAGAGAGAGAGAGAGAGAGAGAGAGAGAGACTGGTGACCATTGATGGTGGTGGGGTGAGATAGGGAACAAGTAGAGAGCGGCAGTGCGGAGATGAGAGAGGAGGAGTGGGAAAGGTACCCATCCACGCTGCTGCTGCGTGGTGGGCCCTTGCCATCGTCACTGTGATAATGGCTCTGATTGCAGAAAACCAGCGTGCCTCTGCCTGAGAGTCTCATGTAAAATATGGGACATTTCGTATGGGCAATAAATACATAAGGCTTGGAGAGGTGGGAGGTGCAGGCTGACGGAGGCTCCCCTTGGATTAGTCCTCCAGTAATGCTACATTCCTGACAACTAGAAAAGTCTGAATGTCCAGTCTCCTACTGGGAAAATGCAGTGGAATGCCACTTAATGTCAGTGTTTCTGACGAGGTTATTGACGGGTTTCAGAAACCTGCCTGACTTCACTAACATGTGACATCATCGCAGGTACACTCAGGCCACTGTGCAATGTGATTTAAAACTGTTAGGTTATTTGCATGCAATGTTAAGCCAGGTTTCCTGCGAGCCAGGTGTTTAACTGCATGTAGTAATCATTAAATGTTACTCTTAACTTTTTTATTTGACTTAGTAAATGATTAAAGTAATGTTTAAAGTAAACATGAAATGATCATTAACTGATTGTGAATATAATGCAGCCTTTGACTTTAGTGCACAGTTTTGATCTGTGTTGTCTCTTTGTTGCCCCTTCTCTTCTTTCTCTGATGCATAAAATTGTTGTAAAGATGTATTTAAAATCAACACAGACCAAATTTAGTAAAACTAAACAAACATTAAAAAATGAATGAGAAATGAAAAAATATTTTTGCTGTCATTCTCTGTCTTTTCCTGTCTACTCTTTCTCCCGAATCTAGTAGCCAGTAGCCAGCATGAGATAGACAAAGACAGGAGAGATGAGAGGAGTGGATAAGAGAATAAGTTGCAGAGCCGAGGAGAAAATGTGACAGAGAAAGAAAGAAGGGAGGAGAAAAGGATAGGGAGAAGGAGGAGGAGGAGGAGGAGGAGGAGGAGGAGGAGGGGATGACATTGCTCCTGGGTTAGTGCTCCAAAACGGAGTGCTAAAATCATTTCAGCTCAGATAAAGCTCTGGCCACTGCCAGTCTGCCCCAGGATATCTGCCCTGCTCATCTGCCTCTCCAATGAAACGCCTGCACACAGGGAGCCTTCAGGCAGCCCGCCACACACACACACATGTGGATGCGTCCGCACACACAGATGCAAAAACACACAGACACTAACTCAGTTGGAAACACACACATGGGCACTGCTGTATCACGTGCACACGCTCGCTGGCCTCTCATAGCGAGTTTGTCGCAGTGCAGTTTATTTCAGCTGAGAGAGAGAGAGCGACAGAGAGCCCCGGGGGTCTCCTTCCTCTTCTGAAGCTCCCAAATTAACACCCTGCCACCACCACTCCTCCTCCCAATCACCGCTGCCCACACCCGTTTGAAACATCCGTACTTTTAGCTCACAAACTCACCCCTATCCACCCCCTTAACCTTCCTCCTACCCCGCTCTCACCTTCTCATGAACCGCTTTCACCCTGCCCTCGCCACCGGTCTTTGCTCAGAAGTTCAGCCTCATCTTTTTGTGTCGGAGTCTGAAAGCATTTCATTTTTCTCACTGTCATGCCATGCATAGAAGTGCTGTAGCTGTGTCCTCCTTGCCAAATGTTCAAAATCAGTTTCGGGACAAAGTTTTGGTTTGGTTGGGGCTCAGTGGGGTGATTCGGTTGACAAACTAATAAAGTCAGATCAGAGTAAAAATTATGTTGACTATTTTGGGCTAACGGAGGCAGGCAAGTCATTGCATCCATTATGAATTAAATGCAAATCTTCAGTCATTAATCATTTGAAAAAAAAAAAAGTCAAGACAAATTCCAAATATCATTCATTTTTTTCACAAATTAAAAATAGTTGTCACATGAATGCTTATGTAATACAACTTCACAAAAGTAGAGAGAATGGCATAGTGAAACAAAGGGTCCAGCAAACAAGCAAACTGACAAGCCGTCAGCAGTGTGGTGTTAGGGAAAGCAGCTGCTCAACTACACATGCAAGCCACCAAATATATCCTTAGGAAATTTAAATCGGCCAGCTTGATGTTGGTTGGAGCGTGAAACGCCAAAGTGGCCAATCACGAGCTGGAGCGACCCTGCAGGCAGCCAATGATTCAAGTGGATCGGCACAGCACACACAATTACTTCAGCGGCTGACTGTATTCCACAAGAGTCATAAAGCTTTCATTTGAGCCGCTGCAGAACCAAAACGGAAGAGTTAGCACTCCTTCCTCTGGTTTCTTGTACTGCCCCACATTGTGTTCAGTAAACTCTTATCTGTCCTAAAGGGATGAGTCTACAAGCCATTTCAAGACATCACTTTGAGTTCTAAAAATTTGTGATGGATGTTTTGTTTTTGTTTTCTGCCATTTTATAGACCAGACAACTAATCGATTAATGGGAAAAAAAAAAACTCCACATTAATTCATAATTTAAATAATCCTTAGCTGCAGACTGAAATAAGACACAGCGTCTCCTGTTTTGTAGTGAACTTGAGCAACTCACTTAATCCGGGCATTGCCCAGCAGCCACTGGACAACACCAGAGTACGTGGGTGTATTAGACCCTCCTCAGTGAATTGCTATAGGTTATGGTCAGCTTACATGGTTAAAATAAATTCCACTGTCAGTTTTACAGCCTGACCCTCGGCAGCACTGTCCTCACATTCAAAACAGATCCGCCCCCTCCTGTTTACCTCCCACCTCCCCTTTGCTCAATATACCCCCCCCCCCCCCCCCCCCCCCCCCCTCCCCCCCACTCCTTCTCTTCTCTTCCTCCCTCAGCACCTCTTCACTGAGATAGAAAATCTGGGTCTCATGTTTAAGGCATCAGTGCAGTTGTTGGGCAGACTCCTGGATGTGACTCCTCTCTAGCCCACTCCCCGTCTCTGTCACGCTTTCTGAATGTGCCCTTTTCTCCCCCTGTCAGTTACCTCCCTCTTTGAATTTTGGTAACTTGGTGTATGTATGCAACTCATAATCATAACCGTTCCCTGCTCACAGAAGTACAAACACACACAGATGCATGCGTATGTAGAGCGGGTGTAGAAGTATGTGCTATAATTTAATCTCCTTTTGTCTGCTGTCCTTGTGAGCTGAATATCTTTGAGTTTTGGACTGTTGGTCAGAGAAAGCAAGATGTCACCTTGGACTCTTGGCAGTTATAATGGGCATTTTTCTTATTTTCTCAAATTTTATTGTGAGAACATTATTTTATCGTTTATTACATGATTAACAGAGCACTTGAGAAAGGTAGCTGCAGCCCCAGTAAGTTGAATTTTATAAATAAGGATGCACTTTTTCACCCTAGGCCATCATAGGTTGGAATCCATTTCCATTTTTCATTTTTTTCTGATCTGAGCTCAGTTTTTAGAAGCACTTTTCTAAACCTCATGGTTAAATAATCACTGGTGAGGGATCAGCAGTTATGGTCTGTCTGCAGCCAGTGATTTTCTTTTTAAAACTTAAAATCTGCTGTAAGTGCATGTATCATAACACACATTTTTCCTTGTATTATTTGCATGGAAATTGAATTAAACTTAAATTAAACTTGAACAGCAAACGATACACGCAGAGACTAACTTGACTAGAAACTAGAATTCAACATTATTTGGTACAGACGATTCTGTTGTTGTTTCTTGTAACACAAGAAAACACTCAGCACGCACAGAGGTCACAGACGCACTGAGACAACACCAGACCAGCTGACACAGCTCCAGGTATTGGTGTGTTCTCGGCTTCTACAGCCTCATTTATTTGGAGATGGGGCTCGTTTGAGAAGTGCTTTTTTTAAGCAAAGCCTACCAAGGGCACCAATTTTAGTTGAAGCAAGTGGTGTTTTTGATGTCAAATAGGGTGACACTTGTATTAAAATGACTAGGTGGTTGGAATTTCTGTCCTACGTATCATCAAACCGTACAGTAACAGGGTACTGGCAGTGAAACCAAAAAAAGGGAACGGTTTTCACCCAGTTTGGATATTCATTTAGTTTGACATTGAAGATAGCAAAGATGTGGATAGTAAAATTTAAGTAAAATAAGACCAAAAAAAAAAAGAATTATTGTGTCACAGCATATTATTCCTAGAAGTTGTTTTCACCCAGAGGATTCTGTTTTTTTCCAATTTATATTGGTTCACATTCAGAGAGAACACTACAGGGCGAAGGCAGGGAGGGGCTCAGTGGCAGCTGTCATGTTTTCTTATATTGCTTTATTCTTTTTCCATGATCCAAGAAACAAGAACCTCTCATCAGTCATTTTAATCTCAACTGTCCTATTCCTCTGCACCCTTTTCTCATTTTCTACCTTCTCCTCCCCCTATCTCCCTCCCTTCACTGACTCCTCTCCCCTGCCCCCTTCACCCTCCCAGTCTCTCCTCTTTTCACCTCACACTATCCCAACTCTTTTCTCCTTTTCTTTCTTTCTGTCACTGCTCTCTGTCCTTCTCTTCTTCAATCCCCTCTATTGCCCTCCCTTTCTCTTTCTTCTGTCCTAATTGTTTATATACATTAACATTCAAGAAACTAGATAGCTTGGTGCAGGTGACACCCTGTAATTTGACATCCTTGCCTTTCTCTAAGGAAGGAGAGAGATGCAATCTACATTGTGTGTGTGTGTAGGTGTGTGTGTGTGTGTTTGTGTTTGTGTGTATGTATGTGTGTTTGTGTACACGTGTATGTGTGTAGTGTAATCTGGGGTTGTCACACAGCCCCATGCCACTCTCCGTATGCTAATCAATGAATGAAGCTCGTCTGCCAGCTAAACCCCACACCTCAGTGCTGATATGTCTATTAGCCACATGTCAAACTCCCTCTTTGTTTCGGCGTCCTCCTGTCTCTTCCCCACATCTCATTCCCTGCTCTCTCATTTGATCATTCCACATCTCTGTAATTCTGTGCCGCTGTATCTCTCACTGCCTCGTTCTGTTTTTTTTTTCCACACTCCTTTCCACTCTCCTCCTGTAACCCTCACTACCCCTGAGTTCCTTTTGCTCCTGAAAGCTTGCTCTGCACTGACAATGATTGCGCAGCAGATGTAATTTTATCAAGTGCACACTCTCTGCTTCCAGTCATCGTCAAAGAGAAGTGGACATGGTGAGAAAGGTGGTGAAAACCAGCTCATAATTAAAAAAGTTGATGAACAGTGATATTATGTAAACGAGAGCACCAGTTACAGCTTTTTTTTTTTCAAAAAAAAAAAAATGAAGAAAAAAGAAAGATGTGTAGCTAATCATCCGATTTTGTTGGTTTATCAGGGCTGGAATTATAAAGCCTGACTAATACTGAATTTTTGTGGCCTATACCGATATCTGTCTCATATATATATATATATATATGTATATATATATGTATATAAAAATATGTATATAAAAATATCTCCCTCTCCCTCTCCCTGGTCCTGCAGTACTGTCCCCTGCAACAGCTACCATCTCCATATGGTATTCAGGAAGAGAGTCTGTCATGTAGGCAGACTTTCTGACAGACAGGTGGAGGAAAGATAAAATGAAACGTACTTGTGCATTTGTCTTAATACTTTTGCAAGCTTGAAGACAGGATGACGGACAGGCAGACAGGCAGGCGTGGAAACAGGCAGAGAAGAAGGCAAGCAGACAGTTACAGGGGCAGTTAGACAGGCAGTCATCCCTGGCATTTTGCAGCAGATAAGTAAGCTATCAAAGGAGGGGGATAAATAGCAGAGTAAAGATTGGTCCCGGCCCCCTCAGAGAGGAGCGGGGGGCCACAATGCAGGCGTGGTGGGCAGATAGCCCCCTGCTCTCATTATACTCTGCCTAATCCAAAACGATGTTTACTCAGAGAGAGAGAGAGAAGGGCCACGCTTATCGAAGCAACGCACAGTCCTCCAAGCGTGTGTGCAAGTGCGTGTTTGTGTGCATCGTGTGTGTGTGTGTGTGTATGTGAGTGCGTGTTAAAATGAGCCTATTCCAATGGAAAAAGGGATCAGGAGTGTCTCCAAGGCAGACTCTGTTGGCTAGAATGTCGATGCTTATCACACACTGCCTGGCTCTTCTGGTGAAAGGCGAATAGGCTATCTAAACTGCCTATTCGCAGCATGTGTATTTACCATACCAGCTAGGCAGAATGATCATTTCATAATTGCTGTTATTATTAACATGCAGCTATTAATAGTTCAAGCTCTTATGAGGCTTGACCTAATCTGATTTATCAGGGGATGAAGGTCCTTAAAGGCCACAAAACATTTTACTTTTTTGATTTTGACAGACTAGAAAATGAAATCAGTAACATTTGTTCTTCATCCCTGTTGACTTGTGTTTGCATTGCAGCTGTTCTATAGTAGGCATCTGATTAATCGAGTGCATAATGGCGCCTAAAAGGCTGAAGTACTTTTATAACACTTGGTGTCTTTTTTTTGTTGTTGATTACACTTTTCTTTTTGTTCCTAGGGTTACGAGAGTTGGATTGTTTGATATAGATCTTAGAAGTATACAGATTTCGGTGTCAACATACTGTATTGAATGATCAGCACCTTGTTTTGCTTGTCCAGTCCTTCCGTTAGACTTTTTAGTTTAAAAAAAAAAAAATCAAGAGCATATTGCATTTGTTACTGTTTTGTCAGAGATCTCACTGTAACCCTTCAGCTACTAGTGGTAACACAAATAGATGCAGCAGCCAGCTCTTTTATGCCTCACTGTGGTACCACGTACACACACACACGTGCATACCCATACTCACAAATGTACACACTTCTACCTGTCTACACAATCTTCTTCAGTCTGTCTCTGTCATTCTCTTTGACTCTGTCTCTCTCTCTCTCACACACACACACACACACACGCAACACACACATGCACACGCATCAGCTCTGTGGTGGTGTTGTGAACTGTGTGTACCCTGTCTAGGCTGGCCGGGGTAATCCTGGCCTCCACTAAAGTAGCCGTGTGAGAGGACAGATTGTCAGTTGATCATGGCCAGCCGAGAGCCTTATCCCTTATTGGATCGGCCATGGAGGAGGCTTAGGAATTATCTGAGGCCTCACTTAATGTGGAGACGGATCACCACCAGAGAGCCACGGAGCCTGAAGACACGCTGGGCCTGAGGGGAGAGAAGGCACTGTGTGTGTGTGTCAGTATGTAATAACGATAGAGGATTGTATGTGTGCGTATGTGTGTGTGTGTGCGTGCACAAAGCAACATCACGGCCCACTTAACCCCATCTTGACACCTCTCTCTCTCTCTCTCCCATTCCTTGCTTAGTCTATTTTTTTGCCATCCATTCCTGACCTCCATCCTCCCTCCCTCATATTACTCCTTTCATTCCCATTCCTCTTCTTCTCCCTGTCACTCCTCTCCCTGCTGCATTGTTGCTCCTCCTCCTCCATCTCTGCTCCCCTTCTCTTTCTCTTCTTGCAACCCAATCGCTCTTCATCCCATCGTATGTGCCCCATCTTTCATTTTGCTTTTACTTCCGTTTGACTTTCTCCTTTGTCCTCTCTCTATTGGCTCCCCTTCCTATTGCTCCCTACATCTTCCTTCACTGCTCTTTTGTCCATCTTTTCCCCAAATTTTACCCATTCTCCTCTTCATGCCTATCCACTCTGATCATCATCATCCTCCTGCTCCTCCTCTATCTATTCCTTTTCTCTCCATGTTTCTTGATAGCCTTATTCAGTGGCATTCTGGCTTTAGCAGGAGACCTGGCCGAGGAAGGAAGGGCAAGAAACAGAGATAAAATGCTACTTTATTAAGCAAAACCGTTGACCAAGCCCTCAAAATCCCTCGTTTTAACTCTAAACACAGCAGCTGGTATCAGTAATAATGAAAGCAGTGCATTTTATTATAAAGCAAACACAACGGTCGACAAGTCTTATATGTAAACTGAATATGTCAGACCTACAGGAGACCACCTGTTTTTTAACATTTGGACTACATGAAGAGTGCTTAAACTTTGTAGACATTTAAGCAGCCTGAACAGTAGCCATCAGTATTGTTTCCAGCAAAAGCCCACATAATCAGATCCTGTTATCTTCTAAACGAAAGCGTCCAGGCTCTGTTTAATTAATTCTTGGTTCTGAGAACAGAGTTATGGCCTCACCTCGTCTCAGGTGCTGTTAGCTTAGCTTGGCTTAGCTAGTCAGTTATTTTAGGTTGCCTTTCCCCAGATAGTACCTGGATCCCCATCAGATATTTGAAATAGGTCTTTAGCTAATCCCATCCCTGCCGTCTGATCCCTGGCTTGGGAATGCCTTGGGATCCCCCAGGAAGACTTCGAAGAAGTGGGCTGGGAGAAGGAAGCTTGTGTTAACAGGTTACCTTTCTTAGTCTGCTGCCACCACGGCCCAATTCTGGATAAGCAGCAGAAAACGGAGGAATGGATGAATAATTCCATCCCTTTGCAAGTGATTACTGACAGCTACTGAGGCCAGATTAGCACTGCCATAAGTCCTGGAGTTCCCAGGGTCAGCCCCTGGTCACCAGGATGTGGAGAGATGAGGGTTTAGAACGATGGCATTGTACTGTGGACTCAGTGGGTAGCTGCAATCAAGAAATCTGGTTGGCTCAGCAGGCCCCTCACCACCAGCACAGTTAAAAAATATGTCCCTCATATGAAATTGTTGTGTCTTATAAAAGTTAAATATGAATAAATTTGGACTGAATACTACTGACACTAAAACTGCCACCACATAAAATAATTTATGTGTCCATAGAAATTGCAGTTTGCAAACGTTCAGTTGACAAACCACACGCAGAATTAGGGACACATGCACAACAGACATCCAAAGCCATCATACATGATACACATTTACTTTTCAAGAAACACCTTTTTTTTTTCTTTTTTTTTTTTAATATTAGAAAGACTCTTACAGGTTTTGGTTGCTCCTAAACTAACAGTAGAAACCCAGAGGCGAGTTAACAATGTTTTTAACACAGCTCCAATAAGCTGCACATATTGTTTTCGGGGTAGCACCACTGACAAGGTTTAGTCAACTTGGGACTGATAACTATATTAAGCGGATGCACATGCGTGTGCATGCACACAGACACACACAGACACACAGACACACACACACACACACACACACACACACACACACAGCCTTCTTTTCTCATCTAGTAATTGAAGGTGAGAAATAATTTCATTATCCTCAGGAAGAGTAATCTGCTCTCTACTCCTGATCCCTTCATTTCCTACAGTGCATCTCGACCTGGGAGGCAAACACACACCAACAGGCACCACATACTTATCACACATGCATGCACACACAGACACACATAGCCCCTGTCACCCTGGGCTATTAATGTTATTGGAGTTGGGGATTAACCATCAGATTCACATATGCTTTACAAAGCTTTATTACTTAGTACTGTCTGTCTTTCTCTCTCTCGCACAGATAAATGTGTTCATGTACACACCCGCACACACAGGCGCATAACTTTCTATGAAAGAAAGTTATTCTGGGAGTATGGGCACCAGTTAGTGGACTGAAACAGGCCCTCAGCAGAGGGCATGAAAACAGGGCAAGCCACATTTCACACTTATATTATTGTGACTGGACTAAACTCTTGGGCACAATGTTATCTGGTGTTATATGGTTTCCTTGATATCATACTCACAGATGGCCTTGAGGCACTTTGGTTTAACACAGATGTGTAATCTCTTTTAGGGATCTGTGGATACCGTGAAAGAAGAAAAAAACCCTTGAAACCTTCCCCTTTCAAACTATTGTTTTACATTAACTCCATAAAGCAAATGGAGCAATGGAAACTACAGATGTCAGGGTCATCTTTTCTTCTTCTGCTTGTGTTGTTAGATGGTGGCTCACACCCAGTTTAATGTTGCATTACCACCCTCTACTGTTCATCTACCCAAGATGCTTTGGGTGGCCCTTGATGTCAAGTGTCACGGTGACATACATCTGTTGACATAGAGGGGAGGGACTAAGGTGTCATTTCACAGGACAAAGGTTGGGGTTGGGACACCATTATGCGTCATGTGAGCACACAATCAGAAGGGGAGGGGTCAAAGTTAACTGGGGAGGGAAGAATTTACGATGCAGCTTCACACACACATCACCCCACACATACACTTAATTTAGAGGATGAACCCAAATTCCACTTAAACATAGGACTTGACAAGAGAATCTAAAATCTGTATCACAATAAATCGATAAATGTGGCAATGAGTACTTTTTAAATTCATTGGTAGATTTCTTCTTTTAAGCTGGCTCAGTTTTTATGTTTGACTGGATTAAGTACAGATTGATGAGTTAAAAAGTGAACTGGTTCATTGTTTGGTTCATTGTCTAGTTAGATGTCATTGTTGTCATAGCTTCTTTACGCTCAGTTATATGGGATCCAGGCTATTTATTTATTTAAAGTTTAGATGAGACTAAATTTTGCTATAGAGATTCTCAGTGTTGCTTATTTAATAAATATGGTCCATTGTGCAGCCTTACTCAAAGATAGAAAATCCAATGTCAAAAATCCCCTGCAAAGTCCAAAACCAACAGTGAGCAAAGCCGTTGGGTGATGGGGTGACATTTTACTTCATCACTGCAGCACTGTACAGCACTGTTGTTTATTTTGACTGCATATTCCATATACTGTCCTGCTGCTGAAAATACTCACTAGTTTATTAATTCCTGGTTAACAAATGGACTCTTTACTGCTTTTTGACAAATGTTCTAAAAGAATTTAACCTGTGACCCATTTATAGAGATTAATGTCTTCAGTAGTAACGAATAAACATGGGGCCTTGAGCCACTGACAATTAAGGAAAATCAGAAAGTACAGAGAGAGAAGGACTAATGCATTGTTGGTTTTACTGACAATAAAAAATAGAAAAATGCCACACCTCACATAGTGAGAAAAAAAAACATCAGAAATTTTGAGAAATGCAAAAAATGTATGTTCACACAACAAACAACACAACTTAAGATAGGTTCCAGCCTTGCTCTACATAGAGTGTACCATTTCTGCACTGTTGACGTACCAGTTGACAGTTTAAAGTTTTCTGTTCTGTGTGACAAGCGCCTGGCTGAAGGGGAATAACAGATGAAATTTTAAATGTCACATTATTTAAGCCTTACGTGTCTTGACATTCTTTAGACACACAGTATAGTTACTCTGACTGCCAGTGTATTTGTATGTGTGCGTGTGTCTGTGTGTGTGTGTGTGTGCTGTCAGGCCAAGACGTAGAAAGCGTGTTTTTTTCTAATGGGGAAAAGGAATATTTGGACATTTTATCAATAGGCATTATTAAATCCTGCTTGCTTGAGCTAATCTTGGTGGACCGGAGCGAGAAGGAAGAGAGAGAGCCAGAGTGAGTGAGAGAGATAGATGCAGAGAGTGAGAGTGAGAGAGCAGTGATGTCTGCCCCATGAGGTGAAGAGAGACCGCCTGTAAGCCGCTTATTATATCGACTACCACCTTTTCTCTCTCCTTCTCTAACCCTCCCTTCCTGCCTCCCCGGTTTTCTCTCGTTACCTCACTCATTTTCTATCTCTGTCTTCCTCCCTCACTTGCTTTCTCTAACTCATTGTATATCCCCTCATTCTTTTTTCTCAACAACTCCTTCATATCAACACACACACACACACACACACACACATATGTACATGTGCACACACACACACACACAGAGACGGCGCCAAGCTGAACCTTCTTGTTCAAAGCCAGGAGCAAAAAGCTGAAGTTTTATTCAAATGAATGTTTACTTCTTCTACTGCCAAGATATGTGTATTTGTCTGTGTGTGTGTGTGTGTGTGTGTGTGTTGAGAGAAAGGGAAAATAGCAGCAAGCATGCAAGTGTGTGTTAGTGTGTGTTACATGCGCAGCAGAAGGAGAAGGGCTGACAGTAGGTGATAAGCCAGACAGGCCTGCACGCTGTGATTATCACCCACCGGACCCCCTGTCACACACACACACACACACACACACACACTTGTATAGGCAGTGCCCAATGAGAGAGTGTGTTGCAAGGATTTAGGATAGACAGACGGACAGACAGACAAACAGAGACAGAGAAGCCTTGGATCACAAGCAAGGTGGAAACCACAAGAGAAGCAAATGAACACAGACTGGAAAATACAATGCATCCAATTGTGTTTCACTGAACACTCATTATTTTTATTTCATTTTTATATCAATATTAATGTGTTTTGATGTTTAGACGGAATCAAATCACCGTGTCACACGAGAGATATGCTGGATAAATGTTTGCAAATAAATATCAGTCGCTGAAATGTAACATCAGTCGGCGTGAGTGAATAACCCTCTCTTGGTCTCTCTCTGTCTTAGGTGTGTGGCCATCTGAAGAGGTGATGGCTCATTACTGTCTGCAGAAACGTCACTTGTTCAAGTGAGTGATCCCTCCCTTTTAACCTGCTCACTCAAAAGACTCAACGGTTTCACCAAGAAAACAAAGACCAACAGCGTGTGATTAATTACACACGTGTCAATCAGCATTTACAGCGTTGTTTTTAATGTTGTCGTCAAGTTTAGCAAATCGTTGTACATGGTTATGTAATTCAGATTTTCCATATAGATAAGACGTTTAAGAAGTTTTCATTTTTATGTTAAACATTTACCACTTAAATTTTGAAACATTTTTGTCATTGTGACCAAATCAGAAAGATTCTCGGCAGCGTATAATGGCCGTCTTTCAACCATGTTTTATTTCGCAAGAAATCTGCTGCATGATAGGAAATTGCTTTATGATACAAAACAGAGCCATCATTGTCCCTGTGCAAACTTATTGAAAGCGTTAAGCTTGCTGCAGTGACAGATTGTGACACTACAGCAGAGAAAGGCTGGAAAACTTGCTTTGAATGCGTTTCTCCTTTTCAGTAAAATTAAAGAGAAAATTGAAAACACAAATTGCTATCAGCTAGGTGGAGGAAGGTAAAGTGGCAACAGCCTTGGAAAATACTAACACATTGCTGTCGTGAGATAAAGGTGTTTAACATTTTATCAAATGTTATTACACCAAAATATATCAGTTTTCTACATTTAAAATGTTAATCTTCAACACTGTGAGAGTATTTTAAGTTCATAAATCTGGCTCTCAGAAACCCAGTCAGCATCACCACTTTGCCTAAAATCTCCCTAATCTAAATCGGAGTGGGACCGGCCATAAACACTTGCTACTCGTGTCATTCTGTACCTTTCCATGCCACGCTGTGTTGTTCTGTGCTGCTCTTTCCCCTGCTCCCGTCTGCTGAGAACTGGCCCGCCCTGCGGCACGGGGCTGAAAAGCACCCAGGCACCTTTGATTTCCACTCAAGGTGGAACATCACCCTTTGATTTCCTGTTTTAACATTCAAGAGGCGGGAGGCGAGGAAGAGAGGGGTATTGATCAGAGCAGCGTAGTGAAGGTCAGAAAGAGAGGGAGGGAGGCAGGGAGGGATGAAAGAGGACAGGGGCAGAGATGGAGGGGAAGGGGAGATGAAAGGAGGAAGAGGATGGAGAGAGGGGTTGAATAAGCATGCAAGCTACAGGATTCTGTGTGTGTGTCTATGTTTGTGTGTGTGTTTGTGTGTTTTCTCAGATTTCCTGCTGATTGAACTTGCGCTTCTCAATGTTCAGTACTCTGCTTTCAGGTTGATGGTTGAATTGATATTTCTAACCCTGCTGTGTTTACTGTGTGTCTATGTGCTTTTGTGAGTGTGTATATGAACATCTGTGTGCTTCTACTGTATAGCATGTTCATGGGTGTGTGCGTGTGTGCGTGTGTGCGTGTGTGTGTGTGTGTGTGTATTAGTGCTAAACTGCTAGGTTTAGTTCAGCAAGGTGAATCTCACTCCCATTCGCCTCTCTCTTCTTCTCTGTCTCTCAGGGGTGCAGTATGCGAGTTAGGAGGAGGTATGACCTGTCTTGCAGGGCTCATGGTGAGTGACACACACACACACACACACACACACACACACACACACACACACACACATACACACACACACACACACAAACATTTACAGATTTATGAGGGAGAAGCAGCTTGCCTTCCTTAATGAAACTGACCCACACCAATCAATACACAAACAGCATGGGCACACAGTACCCATACCTGATCATATGCACTATCGTTCACTTTTTGTTTGCCTGTATGTGTGTCTGTTTGTGTACCTGTAACAGTCTATCCATGCACACTTTTTACCCACATTAAATTAACAGTATATCACATGTATAGTCTTCAGTGTTAACCACCAGAAGCCATATTCTTTTGATCTTCATCGTCCATGATTTTCAGAGATACTAAGTATAGGGACCTTTCTAAAGAGTATTTTTAATTAGAACTATAAGTTTATAGTGCCAGGTTTATAGACTGAATTCATAATTCCTGTATCCTGGGAGAGAGCAATAGTATTTGCACCTCTTGCTGTATTTTTATCACGAGTTAAGCAACACAGAGTGAATCAAGCTCATTCATCGAAGGCATCATCCAGAGTAACAAGGTCAGCCATGCTTTCCTCTCAGCCTAAGTGTTTTCTGCTTTAACATTAACATTGTTAAACATCTTGGGAGAAAACACTCATGAATGATACAATACTAATGTGGTCCAGGATTTCTTTTAATACCAGGCTATAGAAAGAATAACCCGGTAAAACACTTTCTGAATGTGTCAGTTTTGCTACGTGTGGATGCAGCATTTCTCTTTTAATTTGAAAATAAAAATAGAAATAGAAATAATAGAAGAACAAAAAGTAGAAACAGAAAATTGAATAATGTATTCAGATGTGAAGCCACTTTTTTTTAGGATTAATTTCAGATTATTTTTACATAAGATATAAAGATCATGTGCTTTCATTTTGTTTATCAGAACACACACAGTCACCAGACCACCCAAGTTGCGACATCTAGCTAGATGGACTACCTACTAGCTTAAAAGCTGTCCTGCATTGACATGTTTCTCATACACACACACGCGCACACACCTACATACACACACACACTGACACACTCACATATACCACAGTCTGTTAGCCATAGGGTTTATTAGCCCGGGTCTTAAGGGCCCCTCCACATAGCAGGCGTCAGTGTCCCATCGATCTGCTAGATGCCTTTCTGTGTGTGTGTGTAGGTGTGCGTGCGTGCGTGCGTGTGTGTGTGTGTGTGTGTGTGTGTGTGTGTGTGTGTGTGTGTGTGTGTGAAAGCCTGGTTTTATCTCCTGGCAGTCAATACACCATGTTTTGACATTGGTGGCTTGAGACGGAATCCTTCCTTCACACCTCTCCTTCTCCTCCTCCCTCCTTCATCCGTCACTGACACCACATTCAGGTTTTTTTTTCCCCCTTGTTGTCCATGTGAGCAGTTCATTAGTTATTCCTTTAGTTGCTGCATTTTGTCCCTCCCTTCCACCCTCCTTTTTGCCATTCAGTCAGCACCCACTTTAATTCTTAATGTATTTCTTCATCTACATGGTGATGATGTAGACCAGACTAGACTAGATTTTCAGACTGTGAGATGCGCCTCCCCATAGGGGCATGGGAGAGTTGGGGGGGGGGGGGGGGTTGACATAGAGGGACAGAGGTGAAAGAGACAGGTGCGTGCCACAATGACCTGAAGTTAGTTATTGTAGTTTTTCCCGCTGATTCGGCTCCCTGATCAACATGGTGAGCAGTTGGAGCTGCAGCAGCAGACACACAGCCCCTGGCAGAAGTTAAGGAACTTTGAAACTCATTTACACTTTTTGAGAATATCATCACTGTATCTCTGATCGTGGTTAAACGTCCATACATTTGCTTGCGATCAGAAAAAACACTCGCCTTAAAAATCATGATGCTTCCATCTACAGAAGTTTGCCACATACAGTCAAATTAGGATATGTTACCTTAACACTTGTAGCCTCATCCCCAAAATAAATTAGCCTGGTGGAGGTTTTAGGCCAACCGAGAGCTGTGGCTCTTTGGCTGGTCAGCTGGTCGGCCCATGACTTTGGTGCAAACTGGAATAGCTTAACAACTACCTGATGGATAGTCATTACATTTTGTTCAGACATTTATAGTCCTCAGAGTAAAAGTCCTAATATCTTTATTGATCTCCTCACAACTGGCCAGCCAGAATCTTCACTTATCCAGTGAAATATATCGACTTTGATGGATTGGCACAAAATCTGCTTCAGATTGTGGTCACGGTTCTCAGGTGATATATTTTAGCAACTTTGGTGATACTCTGACTTTTCATTTTAGTGCCAACAGCAGACTGACATTTTTGGTTTGGAGCAAAATGTCTTGATAACTATCAAACAGATTGCCATGAAAGTTGGTGCAAACATTCATATTCCCTTAACTCTGTGGTTTACAAACTTTTCATGCATTCCCCCCGATTTCAAAATTTTCAAAAAGCTTTTAAGCCAGAATATATGGAAAATAGTTAAAACTATTACATGAGACAGTCTGACAAAAAGATTATGCATATTCAAGCCAAGGTCTGTAATAGCCAAGCACTGTAATAACAGAAACGGCTCTCTAGGTATTACTGCGAAAACACAGAAGATGTATGGTTTTTGGTTTGATACCAGATTACCAACTTGACAGCATTTTAATAGTATCTGTTTATATTTAGATTTTTGTGAACATTTGAAATAGCCTGACTCTGCATGTGTGTATAGTGTTGGTGGTGGGTGGCAGGGTGTAGCTAATGGGATGCCTGGTTGGGCTCTTGATCTTTCAGCTGGATGCCCTGGATCAGCCTGGAGGTTCCTTCCTCCATTTGAGCAGATGGTGGAACTCACAGCACTCAGTGACCCCCTCACACACCCTGCAGCGCCTGAACATGTGTGTGTGTGTGTGTGTGTTCGTGTGGGTGAAAGCTTCCGTGTGTGTGTGCTCTGTTTGTTTCAGAAATTTTCATACACTGGATATACTACATCATTTGTATTTTCTGTATGCCATACAAGATTACATTGAATCAGCCATATAGGATTTGTGTGCATAACAACACAATAGCTACTTGCACTTACACTCACCCACGTGTATATGCACACACACGCTCCTTAGCAGAAATTGACAGCCTGACACGCACTAGCTGATATAAAAAAGCATCTGCAAAGAAAAGAAAATGTGAAAAGATGAGGTTATAGTAAAGCACACACCTCTCTATCTATATCTCTCTCACACACAGACACAGCGCAGCACAAAGGTTTCTATCCATTCTCGTGTCTCCCTCCCTCTCCCTCTCTTTCTCTTCGTCTCTCATAGTCTGCACCGCAAAGTTATATGAAGGGCATCAGGCAGGCCCGGCGAGCCGAGTGCAGAGTGACAGCGGCGAACGGAGTGATGGCTCGGCCCGATAAACACCCAGCGTCAAATGAAAAGACTCTGCGCTTGCCATCATCCCCTGTCACAATGCAATTACTGAACAGAGTGATAGCAAGATAGCAGCCCCCACCGCTAGCCACAATGATAAAAGTATTGACTGATTTGATTGAATGATTAAAATAATGCAGACATAAAAATGGGGTGAAGATAGAGAGGGAAATGGCAAGGAGGAGAGGGAGCAATGGAGAGAGAGGGTGGGATGGGCTGGGCTGCCAAGAGTGAGGCTTTGTAGATATGGTTATGTCATTATTGTGTGTGTGTGTGTGTGTGTGTGTGTTCAGATGTTTGCTTCATTTAAGGGTGCTTTTGGTTTTGTTCTTTTGTTCTGTGTTGTTTCATTTCTCTGTCTCTCTCCTGTCTCTCTGTCTCTCAGGTTGCCATTTGTGCTGACGTGAAGGAAGTTTTGCTATCAGATGGGAACGAGAAGTCCATTCAGAGTATCCTTTCATCGTCCTCTCTCCTTCTCTTTCTTCCTATCTCTCTATCTCTACCTCATTCCTCTAGTTCACATTTATTTATATGCATTCATTTGCATATGTTTCTGTGAATACTTTTGTCTTTTCTATGGGGTTTTCATATAGCAACTTTGTTGTTTGTTAAAGCATTCCCTTACATAAAAATCACATTTGTTTACATTTATAACAAATTTCACATTATAAATACACGTGTGTTTACATATATGTGGTTTTAGCATGTCGTGATAAATTCACAATATATAGATTTGTAAATTTTACATTAATTGAAAGACCACGTTTAAAATCGTGCGACCGCAATTTTACATCTAATGTCACGTGTAACAGAATTTAACATGTGATAAGTTGACATTAATGCACATGTGTCTTTTTTACATTTCATGCATGAAAAAAGAATTTCATAGATTCAGGCCATTTTTACCAGAGAAGACTTCACATGTGAAAACATGATCATGTGCTGAGTCTGTTTGTTATTACCTATTAAACATCAAATAGATCTTAATTGGGGCTTTGCAATCTAAACCATTATTATTACTAGTAAATTCTAAATACTGTTTCAATCTCTTCCACGCTACATGATCAATATTAATTTCTTATGTGATCAATTTTTCCAGTGGCCCTGCTCTAGCTCTACACATGACTTTGAGGCTGTATCATAAAGGGAAAGTCTACCCTGTACTGAAACCTTGGTGTTTCAGTCCCGAGATTGGGTTGGAGTGAAGGAAGAATAGCCATCCACCTCTTTTATCTTTAGGCAAAAGCAGCAGATGGGGCACCCACAGTGACAAATATGCAGCACTAGTGCTCAAGATGGCATCTACCAATCCTAGCTGCCCACAATGCCAAGTTAAGAGCACAGTAATTGCCATCCTGTCAGATTTTGCTTGAGACTTCATCTAATGCTAAGGCTAGGATTAGGGCTTGATGAGTGTTTTAGAAGCAGGAACAATCAAGGTTTGTTTAAAATGTTTTTGTGTGTGGTTAAGGTTTAGGCCTATAATTAAGTTTTTGGGACAAATCTTTAGGTCTGATTTTTTTTTTTGCCAACATTTGTTCTTTGAGTGGGTTATTGATCAACTCTGTCAGCTTGTAAACCATCTTGCTCTCGCCCCTGTCTGATGTCCTTTGTAGCCTAGTGCTTTCCCTCTTTTCTTCCCATCCGCTTTCATCATTCCTGTCCTTTTTCTCCCATCCTTCCAGATTTTGCTTTATTCACTCAACAAGTATACAGAACAGAAAAAGATGCTCTGACTCATTACAGTTGTTTCACAAAAGCAGGAAATATAAATACACATTTCTTCCCCATTGACCAACATGGCATTTCCATATTTTGCTCTGCTTACAATATATCTGTCTCAGCCAGCAACAATTCTCCTTTACTGATCACAATAAGACCAAACAATAACATTATGGAGCCTGTAAAACACACAAACACACACACACACAAGGGCACCCAAACAATACACCATTGACCGACTGCTTTGTTTCACAGAACAAACACATAGAGAGAATTGTAAGTGAAATCATAGCAAGAATGGATTGAACACACACAGAAAGAGAGAGGGAGCGTTGAGAAAGACAGATAATTTGTTAAGGACTCAGCCAAATTGGCCCATTCACATACTGCAGGCACTATGTGGCATTTCCTCTCACTGGGGAAGCTGTTGGTCTTAGCCTTGTGCTAATGACCACTGTTTGTCTTGCATGGCCTTATTGTGCCGCTAGTGTTACAATGGAAAGAGATCATGAGTTGTGATAGCTCTCAGTTTTATTCTGTGAAATAGATGAGAAGATAATACAGAAAATGAAGTTGTGAATAGAGTTACATATACAGTGTCCAGAGAATAGATTTTTCCCTTTCCTTAGAAGTTGTTGATCTCATTTGTAGTGCAGAAACTCACACAAACACACACCATGGAGAGGAGCAACTCTGTTGCTGTGACCTTGAATACTCATGTTGAAAATCAATTGAAATGTTCCATTAAGAATGATTGATGCATGTCATTGGCTACTTGTCCACGTCAAGTGAAGGGAGCAAATATTCGTCCACTTTAATGGTCAATAATACTCAAATCTGTCTCTCTCTCTTTTACTTTTCCTCTTTATTTTGTTGTGTGTGTTTTTTTCAACTTGCGTGTGTGTGTGTGGATGTGCTGACCTCTTCCCCAGTGGTGTGCTAGTGATGAGATTACAGTAAGCTGCTCGGCTCTTCGTCCTGTCATCCCTATGCATAACACTCTGATGCACAGGTGTCCAGCATGTGTGTGTGTGTGTGTTGCGTGCTTATGCTTGTGTATATGCACTTTTATATAAAAGCGTTCTAACCTACATATTACTGCATATCTGTGTCTGGGAGGCCTCTTTGATTTTGGATTGGCTCTCCAGCTATCAATTCATCTATCAACTTATCACGCGTTTCTGTTCTCTATCTCGTTCTATCTCTCTCGCTCTCTGCCTCCGCCGATTGGATTTGTCTCAGCTCTTTGCAGGCTTTAAAGACAAGGAAATCCTAATTGAATTGCTTTGCAACTCCACAAGCCAGTGTCTTAATAGACAACTTGACATCAATCGCCCTCCCTTTGTGTGTGTTCATCTGCATGTGTGTGTTTTTGTGTGTGTTTGTGAGAGGGACAGTGGGAGTGTGTGTATCTGTGGTTAAAAGCCTTCCCATTGATCCAGCTAGAGGCTGCTGTGATCTGCTTCTGCAGACACGCTCTCTATCCCTGGAGATCATCTCTGGTCATTCATGCTTGCTCTGTGAGGATGTTTACCATATATGTTTTCACCTAAAGAAGGTCTTACTTGGCTGTGTCTTCTCTTGATGTGGCTCTGACACACAACACTCCAAAACCGTATGACATGGAAATTTTCAAATTCTATACATGGCCTAACTGTAAAGATTCAGAACATAGACTACATCTATTACACACATCTGTTCTAAACATTGTTCACTATGTGTAATGTTTGCAAGTAAGGAGAAAATTTAGTTCATATGATTTGGTAAATTTCATGCAAATGAGAATGTAAGTGTGTCTACGATGAATCCTTGACTGCATTACGTCAGATGTACGAGGGCTGGTCAAGAGAAACAGGCAAGCTGGAAAGTTTGGGTCAGCGCCTGTATCTGCAAGGTGAGACCGTTTTGACAGCTCTTTATGGAAAGATGCGTGACGTCGTTTGGGTTCTTTATCACTGCAGTGAGATAGAAAAGTGGAAAGTGAGCAGGTCTTGTTGTAGGGTTTGAATATTTCCCTTAAAAGCTCTCACTTTGATTCGGGGAACCACATCATATTGTACTGCAATCCAACGAATAAATAAACATAAACTACTGTATGCCATGTACTTTTAATTATTATTTTTTTAGTTCTCACATGACAAATTGAAAATTGTTTTCTTAAATTTTTTTACTGTCAGATATCTGTAAGTGGCGGTTTTTGACTAACTGTAGATGGACAGCAGGTCTTTATACCGTTTCCTTGTTTGAATCTCTCGTGTGAATTAAATCAATCGCTAACTTAAAATGCAATCAAGCCAGATTTTTATCCTGAATAAACAAGTCAATTTTATATATATATATATGTATATTTCACAGTTATGTCATTAGATTTGAATAATAAATGACAAAAGATCAAACCCTATTCGCTACATACTGCATGTGTGCATATGTGTGTTCACGCGCACAGAGTCATCCAAGCAAAATGATTCCCTTTGATAGGGAGTTCTCATCCAGAAACCATCAAGAGAACTTTCCGCAACACACACTCACACACACATACACACACACACACCTCATATGCAAGCATGGGCTAAAACAGAGTTAATTGTTGTCCCTGTCTCAAAAAGGCATTTTGCCATTGACTGACTGTTTTGCTCCCCTACCTCTTCTGTCTCTCTCACTCTCTCTCTCTCTCTCATTCTCTCTCTCTCTCTCTCTCCATTTCTCCCTCCTGCACATATTTACACGAGTGGAAGATGGAGTGAAAAAGTAAACGTATAATTAGGCTACATTACTTTGATTGTTTTCTTTTCAGATTATGCCTGCTGTCATTGCCGCGCCGCAAGAGAGGGCGAAGGGCACGATGCGATTGGACAAGGGGAGGGAGAGGGAGGGGCGTGTCGCGTGATGGTGTGTGCACATGCATGCGTATGTGTGTGCGTGAGTTGGGACCTCCTGCCGCGAATCGAGATTGTGTTTCTAGCAGGGCCTAATGTTTTGTTTACTGAGTGTTAATAATGCCTAATTAATAATCCCCCAATCTGCCTGACAGTCTGAGAGGGAGAGAGAGGGGGAAAATGGTGTGGAAAAAGAGATGGAGGAACAGTGTACGGCGTCAGCACAGCCCTTACACAATCTGGATCAACCAAATTACAGCCAAAGAAAAAGAAAAACACATCAACCACTGTTAATCTACTGCAAAAACTCTGATCTTCAGTGCTGTTTAGCACTAAACAGCCAATAATAAGAGGTCAATTGCTGAGAAAAACATTCACGAAAGATACACTGAGTGACCACAACCTGGCCATTGAGACTGGTGGACACAGACAAACCTGGAGACCAAGATAAAGCAGACTGTGGCACTTTTGCCAAAAACAAGGAGCTGAAACAAAGCAACACTTCCTGCTCAAATTCTAAGAATTTGACTCACTCTCCAAAAAAAAAAAAAAACAGTCAAATTGCCAAACCTAAATGTAATACTTACTTGTGAAAGAAACTGACATCGCCACAGAAGCACCAAAATATGTCTGAGCTTGAGAGAAAAACAGCAGATTAGATCGGTTTCCTCTTTTTATTTTTATTTTATCTCTTTTCTTTTATGGTTCTCACTCTTCCCAAACTGTAGCTCATCTTATCATATATATTTTCTTTCTTGTTATAGTGTTTTTTATTCTATATATTTGATTTTCTAGTATATGTTTCATAGTAATGCGCAAACTATTGGCTTTTCTCCTGCATTCTTAATCACTATATTTATAGTGTAAACCATATACAACCTGCTTTGGCCATGGTCATACCAATAAAGTAACAAAGAGGAAGAGAGAGGACAGTGTGGATATTGAATAGCAACATGTATGGATGTGGCCTTTCTGTGTGTGAGAGAAAGAGCTTGTGTGTGTGTGTGTGTGTATGTGTGTGTGTGTGTGTGTGTGTGTGTGTGTGTGTGTGTGTTCACATGGTATAAATGTCAAGTGTCATGTCAGAAGCTCCCTCTCTTTACCTCACAGATGACATGCTGTCCCTCCCCAACGCTTTCTCCAAGTCTCTGCTGAAGCAGAAAAACAGTGGGGGTCAGAGAGAGAGAGGTGTCAGGGAGCAGGAAGCCCAAAGTGTTGCAAAGAGAAACAAGAAGCGGTGAAGGACAAAAGACAGACAAACTGCTGTTGCTCGCTGTGCAGCTCCGTGAACACAGGCTTTCTTCTGTCAACAGTTCTGCAAATACTTAACTATGGTCTTTGTTTTTATGTGTGTGTTACAGGGTGGTAAGGTGGGACTGTGAGTCAGACATTTCAGCACTAGAGGGTCACTTTGACATCGTCATGTGTGCAGACTGGTAGGTACACACACACACACACACAATCTGTGTGTGTGCGTTCATGGCATTAATTTTCACTTTTGCGTGACAGTTCTTGCAGGGCCCCCCACCAGCGTCTGGACCTTCTCCGCCTTTTCCACTCGCGCACATATACTCACACGCTCACGCACACATACGTACATATGCTCAGATGCCCGCCTGCCTCCATTTTACACCAAATTGCCTCGTTTTCATGCTTGGTGTCCCAGCAAATGGATGACTTAGGCAAATTGCAAATAATTGCGCCTTGACAAGGAAGGAGACACAGTAAGATAAAGAAAGAGTTGAGGGCGGATGGAGGGAGGAGCAGAAATGGAGATGGAAATGGAGAGATAGAGCAACATAAACATAACAATTAGCCCATCGGCCATTGAAATGTAGATCTTGTGGATAATCAAGAATTACATCTGTTTTATCGCTCAGCTGTACTGTGTGAAATGAAATGCGTTAGGATTTTTAGTGTATGCTGCACCACGGCTTCCTTGAGGAAAATATAAAGAATGGTAAGAATGATCTGTGAAAGAAATTGCTCCCCTGAAACGTGATTTAAGTTATATGTGCTATCAAATGGGATGAATTGTGCAACCTTGACTTGTTTACACACACACACACACTCACACACAATTGATAAGATTTTATTGATAGAAATGCCATTATCAGTTCTGCATATCGTCTGAGTCTTTATCAATTCCATCTGTGAACTTTTGGAGAATTTAGGAGATGCAAATAGACAAGGTGTAGTAAAATAAACAAAATAGCACAAAATATAAAAATTGACCAGTGCGTGAAAAAAAGCGATGTTTTTTCCTGCTGTGTTTTTGCCTTAAAGCAAAAGTACTTGACTCTTTTCCAGCTTCACAAACACTGAACAAAATCAGCTTGTGTACAGTATGTGTGTGCCTGTCTGCATGAGTGTGGGCATGTGTGCTAAGTGCAGCATTAGCAAACGGCGTTATCATTATTGTAATGTCACGGTCATTACAGGTAATAGTCAGGTACAGCACCCAGAGAGAGAAAGAGAGCAGGCAGCTAATACAAGATATTTTGAGGATATTAGTGGACTAGTGTACAGTATATGCACGTGTGTATGACAGATAGAAGCAGGTAGTGTGAGAGCAAATTGCATGTGAATTTTTGGTATCACGGGTTCTTCATATTTCTCTCAGCAGAGATTTGTGCTGTAGCTGTGGGTCTGTGTGCAAGCGTGTGTGTGCCGCAAGATGTTTTTGTGTGTGGTGTCATCTTTCCTGTGTGTGTACGTAAGTGAGCGATTGTGTGATAATTGCAGTGGTGGTGGTTGAAGAGTGATGGCTGACCGATTAATGGGCGCGTCATTGTGATGATCACCTGCGAAAAGGTCAACAACGCAGCTTCCACTCCGATTAATTATAGCTCCTACCAGTAGCAATGGAACCATCGCTGAGAAGAGAGGAGAGCAGGAGAGAGCAGGGGAGTAAGGGAAGGAGAAGAGTTTGGTGAAATATTGTGTATCAGCAGTCCATTATGTGCTAACTTCTTTGGATATCACTATTTTTCAAGAGGGGGTATTATGCAAAAGAAGAATTGTTGAGTCTTGGAGTGGATTTGGCCATTAGAGATGTTATTTAAGTTCTGTTAAATTATGAATCCGGAACAGCTGACCACTTCTCCAACTTTTTAACGTGATTTAACTGCACCACTTGAATAAGACATTAGGAGCTGCCTCTGTGTGTGATGCTACAGCTGGGAAAAATACAATCATGGTCTGAATCAGTGGTTAATATTAACTGTGTAGTGTACAGTTACAGTAGCTCTGAGGGATGATAGAAAGACAGTTGTGTTTTTCTCGATGTTACTTCAGTTGGATGTTTAACCATCACTGATTTTGTCATAGCTAGTTTGGCGCCAGTCGTGGTTCAGTATGTTACGAAGTGTGATGAAGAAACTTGAAACCTCCATTTCACATACACTGAGAATGGACATCTCAGTGGAAATATGAGACATCTTGTGTCCAGCAGTGAATGAACGTGTAACAAGTTAATTGAGATCTTTACATCTTATCGGTTTTCCAAAGGCATAATCAGTGACAGTCAATATCGTAGAGATTCACAGAGAGAAAGACAGACACTAGTGCAGGAATAGTGGGTTGATGTGTGCCTCTGCACATCTACAGTGTGTGTATGTGTGTGTGTGCATAACAGTGAGAGAGATAGAGAGAGAGTGAGGGAGGGATTCCTGCAGTGGGCATGTGGATGGCAGAGAGTCCTTGGCTGGGATGTTGGCATGTCTGCATTTTCCAAAACCTGTCCATGTGTGGGCACTGAGATAAAGCCTTGTTTGTGTCTGTGTGTGAGTTTGTGCGTGTGTGTGTGCGTGCGTGTGTGTGTGTGCACGCGCGCATTTTTCTATTTTTGTACTATATCTATGTCATTTGTATCTTGTACATTCACATGCACATTTTTATGCACATACAGCTCTTGTGCATCACTTAAGAGATGACTGTTACACAGAATTGGATTAGAAAAGGAACTTTTGGATACATTACTGGTACATACTCACACTAACACACACAAAACACAGCTTTGTTGAAAACTCTATGTGATAATTTGGCACAATAGTACCACCCTGGACGGAAGGTCAGACATATGTAAGGGCAGACTGTGGCAGTTTCAATGACATTGAGACAACAAAGTGCTGACCTTGTGCTTGTAGATCATGATGGATCAAGAAGCAACATTGTTTTTGTCATGTTTAATTTATTACACAAAAAATCTTCACATTTTGTGGGATTTTTCCCTTCTGAACCAGTGTACTCTCCACTTCACCAAAGATGAGTCGTTGAGTCGTTCTGAAGGATTTAAAGTCAGTCTTAATGCTTCACTGCATTCTGTGGGAGACACGTTACTGATACAAATTTAATATTTTACAGTAAAAAAAAACATCACATCAAGTAATTCATTTGATTAAGTCATGATTTATGGCATTTCTTGTCTTTTAAAGTGTTAATGCAACAGTGGTTCTGAGGCATTTACTCATAATTAAATAAAAACTGTCTCTTTATAACACGTATATAGAAAAACTGTCGACTTTGTCTCTTTCTTTCCTTTTGTTTGTGTCTTTTCTCTGTCTCAGTCAGACTATTTCTTTCAGAATTGCAGTACTTTTTTCCCTGTTATTTTCCTAATGAAGCATTGTAAACCATTTTTTGGTTTTTGTGCTACATACAGTGTGACTCCACATTATAAGTAATTCAGAGTTGTTGTAATTCTGCATTTTTAGCCAACAAAAAGCCGATAGGACGCCTCAATGAATCGATTTTAGATTAGATTCAGAAAATATGAACAAAGAAACCCACAAGATGTTCAGCCTTTTTACCACTTCACCGTAGGGATTCTTAAAGGCATGGTTATTGTCTTTGCATGCAACATTTACACACACACCAATTGCCTTTGTCTATTCCTTAATAGGATGAAAGAGTGAAACCGGTGCTGTGCTGTTGGTTTTGCTATTAACTGTTTTTTTAAGAGAGTGTAAGTTAACACACTTACTGCACTGCATTCTGTTTTTGTTTTTGTGTTTGTGTGTGCTGTTTTGTTTCTTTTTGTGTACACGGTCACAAGGTCGTGTTGCTATTCCAGTCTTAAGTGGCTTAGTCTTATTGTCCCACATAACAGTACAGGTAGCAACAGTGAATTTCCTGCATAGTCTGGGACTGAATAATCAGAAACAAATCAATTGACTACCATATATTACTGTAAGAACGCTATGTATCACCACACCTGAAATAAATTGGTAATACAATACACCCTTGCATTTTAAATTTCCTCTTGGGAAACTTAGGCTTAGTGGATGATGTCATGCGTTTCCATGTTCTCAACCTTTCAGCTCTGACAACATCCTGTTCATTCACATATGCGTGTAAGCAGACAAATATAGCCACGAAGCTCTCTCTCTCTTTCTCACACACACGCCCATGTTGTGCCCTTTGACCTCCCATCACTTTTGACTGGAGGTCACTGGGCTGTCCTGGGTGGGAGGGGTCAGAGTGAGACAATAGGCCTCTGACAGTCTGGGGCATCAGAGGTGACCTTAAAGGGGAAGACCTCTCAATTTAAGAGTCCATAAATGTTAGATTGACATTATAAAACAACAAACCCCAGTCAAGCAGTGTAATAGACTGTAAAACAATGACACAACACAGTATAAATGAAGATTGGCTTACACTTTGAGACGATCTTTTTCTTGTCTGTGACTTTAACTGTTGCCCTTTGAATGACACACTGTCCTTCCGCTGCCCTCAGTGTGTGTGTGTCTGTGCGTATTTCAGCTGTTACCTCCACCCAACTAGCTCACTTCCTTGTTTTCATCACCACTCACTTTTCCCGTAAACTGATATCTGTGGCAAAATAAACCAAACACAAACCTCTCACCTTTCAAGTCAAATAAACTTTGCACCTCTGTCTAACCCTAGAAAGAATAACAAACTTAACACATACGTACACACATCCTGGTTTTGGTAAGAGCTTGTTAGTGCTGTTTGTTTTTTTTTTTTGTTTTTTTTTTCTTTCTTAAAAATTTCCTGTATATATCCTCTCAATCTAGATGCGGTGAGGGGGTGCTGTGGCAGAGGATTTTGAGTGAGGAAAGGTCAGGGGCTATGACTGGAAACTTGCCTCCAGATTGCCACTCCATTGGCCATTTGGACGGATGTGTGGGATTATGTCAAATCTGCATTGTATTGTTGCATTTTAGTCAAATTACTCCACTCTCATCTGTGATAATAGGTGCACACAAACATGCACACACACTCCCACACACACGCGCACACATAATGCACTACTTGCTTGCATAATGGATTGAAATTTGTCATCGTGGATATAGAGACAGGTGTTACTTTGTTTAGAATGATTGGAGTTGATTTGGGCCTGTGTATGTGTATGTGTATGTGTGTGTGTGTGTGTGTGTGTGTGTGTGTGTGTGTGTGTGTGTGTGTGTGTGTGTGTGTGTGTTTGTGTGTCTGCAGCACATCCAAAAAACGGTCACTGTTACATAACTCACTTTTCAAAAAGTGAATTGGAATGAAGAAATTATGACCTCAGTATGTCACTTTTCAGACTATATACTATACTATCAATATTAAACCCATGTTTCTCTTTCTTTCCATTTCAGAAATGATCTTGTAGTACTAAAATAAACTTAATATTTTAGTTTCATCCTCTTTCGCTGGGTATTATTTAAAATTAAGGAATAAACATATGACCTCTAAAAAGCCATTTCTTAGCCTCTTCCAATTTCCCTGTTTTTTGAGTTGGAGCTCTGTTTTATTTCTATGAAATACGTCATATTTGCTAACAATTTATTTTTATTTATAAAATTCTGATGTACAGCAGAAGAGTGACTGAGATTTTCTTCTCGATGGTTTCCTGGCGCTGGAGTACAGTAATTGTATCAGACACCAGAGTTATTTGTTGTTTCACCTGACAAGAGAAATACATTCCCGTTCAGGTCCAGCCATCTTTGTGGTGGAGATAAAAGCCATTTATCAGGAATGTTTTTGTCACAATCAGTGGCTAATGTTAATGTGCTGTTTTCGCTGAACATCTGAACATTAGTTCAGACCTGGGTTCAACCCTGCAATTTTAATGGTTTTTGTAAATCTCACCGACAAACATTCTTTCAGACTTTAATAAAGATTTTTCTTAGTCAGCATGTTATTGTAATGTCTTTAGACAGTGAGTCCTGCCCTCCTTAAAGTCTCCACGGGCACTGAAGAGGACAAAAGAGTGCAGGGTATCTTGATTGATGTACACAACAACATGCACACTTACGTTCCGCCACAGAGCATCCTGATAATCTGGTTTAGTTGTAATTTTCTTGTCGTCGTACATTAGCTGTATGATAACTTGATATGTGGTATCTCATTTATTTAAACATGCTAATTATATTGTGTGGGCAGCTGCACAAACTGTCCCTCCTACCTTCTTATGGAAGTTACAGCACACAAGTCTTTAATGTACAACGCAACCAGTTAATTTGATTTTGTTAACATTTATTTTTTCGATTTTTTTCCCCTCCCTTTGTTGTTTTTGTTTTCATATTAACTTCATATTACCTGCAGAGTGCACATTCCAGGTATTAATTCCACTAATTCAAGGTGCCTTGTGGCCCTTTGAAGGATCTCAGTAAAAGTGTGTATGTCTGCACATACACATGAGTATGTGTGTGTGTGTGTGTGTGTGTACTGTTTACTGTAGGAGATTGTATCTGTGCATGCTGGATTTTCTGATGTTCTGCATTCCTCTCAGTGCCTCAACAACAGACTGAGGTGAAAACACATGGAAACTCAGACGTAAACAAAAAGGAAGAGCATCTTACTCATGCAAATTGTTTTTCCCTTCTTCCTGTTGGTGTATTTATTTGTAAACAAAAGAAAATAAATAGCCTGCTGCTTTATCTGGATCTGCTATCGTACGAATGCATTCTAACCTGATTCTCCCTCTCCCTTTCAGTTTGTTTCTCGACCAGTACAGAGCCAGCCTGGTTGATGCTATAAGGAGATTACTGCAACCAAATGTAAGTCTGTGTGTATGTGTGTGTGTTTGCCTGTCTGTGTCTACTGTATATATCTCTGCTTATCCCCTCCCTCTAAATCACCACCCACTCTTCTCTATCATAATTAGGCCTCGGCCCAAACCCTATACACATTAATAGTCTGACAGGATTAATATCATGTAATGCTTTAATGCTTATTATGAGCAACTTGAATGCATTGCTCTGATCTCCATCGCTCTCTTTCATGCCTTCCCTTAATCATAAATCCGAGGCAACTTCTCCCTTTTGGCCTCGCGATAAGACCCCATGCTGTGACAGCCAAAGCAAATGGGGGGAAAAAAGCAAAAGGCTGGAAGAGATAGGGTTGAGATTTATATTCATCTGAGGGAAGAGGGTTGGATTTTAAGTACAGAGGCCAGAGTGGTATTGGGAATATTTGTTTATGAAAAAGATGTGAAAACGGCACTGAAGGGAAGGAGATAGTGAGAAGAAGAAGGAAGAGAGAACACAGGACTGGAGAGATGAGGGAGGAAAGAGATGGATCGTAAGGAAAGCAGAAGGGAAAGATGTGGAGCGTGAGATGGAGAAAAAAAAACAACAAAATTCAATAGAAACTTCTAGTTTTATAAACATTGTGTGCTTTTCTGTGAAAAGCCTCAGACCTTGCTGTGAACTGTTTTCACTAGAACTACATTCTACAGAAAAAAAACTGCTGACTGCACGTTCAGGGGATAATCCAGCACAAATGCATCACTGTTCCTGGAAAGAGATGTTTCTGTTGTTTTTTGTAAATGTCATTTTAAAATGCTGTCAACACCTCAAAGAAAATCCCATTCCCTTCCATTTTATTGGGGTGCAGGCAGAAAAGTCAGTAGTGGATATCTCACAATCTGGGCACATACAACCACATCTGTTCACACGGCTACATACCGCATAGATTTATTACCTTTGTTTCAAATGGCAGAGGTAACTAAAAAGAATAAACGATTATATTATTAATATTACATTCAAGTCGGTTCCAGCAATGACACACGTTTCCTCCGCTGACATTTCAGACAGTGACATGCGCAGTAACAGCTACGGTACAACCTGAATATGTGTCTGCGTTGCAGTTGCACTTAGAAGCTGATGTGGTCGAATGGCGGACATGACATCTGGCCATTGTTGTACATCTGTGTGTTAAGTCTCTCTTCATGTCTCTCTCTCTTTAATCCAGTGGAGATAATTCAGGGGCTAATATGATTTGAGTGTCGGCCGTCAGATTGTCACTGCCACAACAAGCTTTGCCAAATATTTAATAATTTACTAAGCTGATTAAACAATTAACAAAGCAACAATTAATTTCTCCCATTTAATGGCACTAATTTGTTGTTTCTGACAAAGGTGGTCCATCCGGTGGGCTGGACCCCCCCTTAATCAGCTGATTAGTGCTGGGATGAGTTTTTTCTGTTTGTTTGTTCTTGCAGTGTTTTTAAAGGGGGGGGGGGGGTTGGAGAAAAAAATACAACTGGATATACAGATGAAAAATCATCTGTCAAACGGGGTGATCCTGCTGTTTTCACTGCCTTTGTGTTCATTTAGCTTGTGTTGTGTCAGTCTGTGTTTCTTTGTGTGTTTTTGGTGTATGTGTGTGTTTGTGTGAGCATCCCTCTTTGCTCCATTTAATTAAAACAATAATAACATGATCAACATGAAATAAAACTGAAAGCTGAAGGATTTCAAAGAAACTTTGAACCTCTTGGTAATCCTCTTAGTGCTTACAGGACATCTGTGATGCATGTACACACACAGAAACACTCTTTCTTTCTCTCTGTCTTTCACACTCACACACGCATGCACACACACAAACAAACACTCAAACAAGTCAAATACATGAGTAGAGAAATTCACACCTATACATGTGTGTTCACATTTTCAGGGTTGATTGGATTAATAAAACTTTAATTTTTTGGTTTATCTTCTAATATGTACCTGGTAAAAATCAAAGGAAAGGGAAATATACAAGCAACAAACTGTGTGTATGTCTGTCTGTGTCTTTGTGTGTGTAAACAAAAGTTATGAGAAAAGAGGTGTGAAAAGAAATTACAGCATGTTTGAAGTACCCCATGTGTGTACCCAGTGTACTATGCACTATATAGATTATCCAACAACCACAAAGTACCTACCTTCTCATTTTCTACTCAGGGCATGGCGTTGGTGTTCGCTCCGCTGCGAGGCGAAACTCTGAGGCTGTTTTGTCAACTGGCCCAGGAGGCCGGACTCTACGTCTCTCAACACCAGCAGTATGATGCTCAGGTCTGGGATGTTCACTTAAAGGTAAGAAGCCTGTCCATGAATGGAAAAATTCTCAGACATTCAGCATGAAAAAAAGAAGGCACTTGAATCAGAAGAGTTTTGGTGAGAAAAATGACTCCTCAAGGCAGGCAAAGTGCTCACTCACTCAATAATATAGCTTATTGTTTACATTCTCGCCATGGATTTAGAGTGTCACGTTTTCATGTTGTTGATATAAGAGTAAAACCAGTTTAACTGCAGTAAGAATAAAATAATACCAGTGTGTATGACCATTAACTGTTTGTTTTTAAACAAAATGTTTGGTGGAAATTTAAGGACAGATTCTTACTTAGCCCACCTTAATACTGTACTTACATGCTGTATGCTTGTTGAAAGAGGTGATTGTTCGCTATAAGAATTTCTCCTCTTCAGACTGGCCATGAAGCTATTTCTTCCAGCGGTGGCAAAATCTGTTGCAATATAATAAAGAAACCAAAAACAATCCAGGTCGCATAATGTGCACTCAGCTTTAATAAAGACCCGTGGATTAGCTTGTCGTTTGATACTTAGAGACACTTTGTGAGACACACAAGAGCAAAAACAAGCTGCCTTAACTTGGCACACTGTGTGTGTGTGTGTGTGTGTGTGTGTGTGTGTGTGTGTGTGTGTGTGTGTGTGTGTGAGAGAGAGAGAGAGAGAGAGAGAGAGAGAGAGAGAGAGAGAGAGAGAGAGAGAGAGAGAGAGAGAAGGAGAGTGAAAAGAGAAAAGCGACAGAAAGCACATGAGTAGGCAGTGTTAAAAGAAGTGGTGTCCAGCTGTTATCTCCATTACACACACAGCTACAGAAGAACAGGACAGCAAGGAGTGGACTAAATTGGTGCACACATGTTCAGCTACACTGGTGGGACAATTGGACAGACTGGCCATTAAAATGCCTGTTAAAGTAACCTCCGCAAAGAAAAGATCACTCCTTCCCTCCATCCCTCTGTACTATTCATCCTTCACTACATTTAGCATGTACAATCACCCACACATTGTATAAGTGACCCTTTCAAACTACCTATAGGGAGAGCACACATTTACAAAGGGACAGACAAGGGGCAAGGCTAGCCTTGGTCAAATTGGCACAATCCACATTTGGCCCAGTCTCTGATGTCAGTGTTCTGTACTGTGTAGACTCGTTCATCCACCCTGACCTCCTCATATAACTTGTGTACACATTTCCAGGACATTTCCTACAAAATATATTTAGCAGAGCTCGAGTTTTTTTTTTTTTTTTAATTTAGTAAGTAAACCCAATGTATGGAAGACAACATTTAATCTTTTCTTTAGTTTCCCATCATATCATTAAAACTGGGTTTTGGTCTCAGGGGGAGTGGGAGCAGGACAAGAAGAGCTAAACTGTAGAAAAGAACAAAAACCCGGGACTCAGAAAGAAAGGAAAAATGAGTGCTAGAGAAAAAGTACAAGGAAAACGTTGAGGGACAGAAAGAAAGAATTTGCCTCTGTACTATAAAACTGCCATTGCCTTATATTTAAAAGAAATACAACTTTGTTTGAAAAAGCTGCTGAGAGAATTGATATTAGGCCTCAAGGCCACAGAATACAGTAACTGAATAATACTAATGGTTCAGCACCTCAGCGCTTAGGAAAATTGCCACTCAGACCTGCTTTAGTGATGAGAGTTGCTTGACAACAGAATTACTACAATTGAACAGTGAAATAAATTCAGACTAATTTTGATGTGGGTGTAAAAAAATCACCCTGAAATTATGCAGTTTTTTTTTCTTTTCTTTTCTTTTGGTATGCAAAGAGTCTGTCAGACCATTCAGCTCACTTTTGAAATGCACACGTCCATCTTAGTACCACACAATGTCACACAGGTACACAAACACGAGGGTCAGGTGCTGCGTGCGGATATGAGGACAAGTTGAAGTGCCCCCCTCACAACTGAAGGTGATTAAGTCACCTCTGCTTATCTTCTGATGAACACTCAGAACAACCCCTGTGTGGGTCTTTTCTTTTGTGTGTGTATCTGTGTGTGTGTGTGTGTGCTTGTATGTGCCTGACTGACCATTCTAGCCACACTCACACACTGTGCACACAGCTAAGAAACAAGCTATATCACAATCCCACACAGACCAGACATCACTCAGACAGCATATTGGCTAGACATTACACACACAGCACATGATGATATCACAGCGAAACATACACTGCCACCATGCACGCACGCACACACACACACACGCACGCACACACACACAGACACATCCAAATGAGCAGCTGCTGCTCATTTACACTACAGATTAGCTTTCTTCAGCTATATTTACTTTCAGTGGGTAGAGCTGAACACAAGAAAAATGCATATCAGACCCGACAGTGGAACACACACTATGGATTTTCTTTCACTGTGGCTTAAAACAATCAAAGCAAAGACGTCTCCACCAAAAGCATATGTATACATTTTGTAGAAAAACTGGAACTGAAAAGCCTATATGTTACTTTTTATACTGAGAATCCCTAGCTTAAGAAAAGAAAACGCCAACCGTTTTACTAAATGAACTTTTGCTGTCGCTGCCTCAGTCTTTATTGAGATTGTTTATTTTGAAAAAGCTGATATGTAGTAAAATGTTAAAAATTGCCATAAAGCTGTTAATTAGATCATTTGTTTGTAACATCTTTTATAGGAAAATACCAAAGATAAATTGAATCTGCAACATAAAGTTCATTATTTTTACTCGGAATTTAGTATTGATCGAACAGATTCTGTAATCCGCTGTAACTTTAACAAACTAGGCCACTGCATAGTGAAGCTTAAATATTTGTATCAACAGGGCAAAGTGGTATGAAATGATCAAATTAATGTTCAGTGAAACTCTTCAAATACGTAAAACAAAACCCTCATTCACTCACTCATTACATTTTGATTGGAATTATTAGCATTGATAACAGAGCTTTGTGGAGATATGATACCAAAGTCATAAACTGATGTTAATGAATTATCTCCCAATCTCTGTCACATCAGCAGCAGGCTCCACAAAAATTCCTAGCATTTCACAAAGCCACGCAACAATATCAGGCAAATGGTTGAGTTTCCACATGTGTCATTTTGGCCGAGTTTACTTCTTTTCATGCTCCCTTAGCGACTCACAAGCTCCTCCATCTGGCACAGATGTTGTTAAACAAACGCAACCTCAGTAGCTGTGAGTACGCTGGCATTCCTCGCTGTGCCAGGTTTGACACACGTCAAATTTGGAATATAGTGCCAGTGTTAATGTTTGCTTTGCATGTGTTTGTGTGAAAAAGAGAGAGCAGGAAGTTTTTTTTTTCTTTTTTTTTTTAGAAATTCTTTACAAACCATCTCTAGACCCCCAGCTCGCTACTCTACAGTTTTTCACACACGCACACACACACATACACACACTTTTGGCCTCTGACACAAACACACTCGAGGGACTGCCGACAGCAGGCGGACCCGATGTGCAGCGGTAGTGTGTCTAAGAACTGTGTGTGTGTGTGTGAGTGTAAGGCGTGTGCTGGGACGGGCAGACAGGGCTAGCGCGTTATCCTCTTATCCCCACTGTTGTGGAATAGAGAGGCAAGCAGCTGGAGGGACTGCAAGCAGCCTGATAATGCCAGCGCTATTTTCTAACCCGCCATCTTAATCTTGTTACTCAAATGGTTGTGAAGAGAGAGTCATGAATTTTAATTTCTCTGAAACGCACATGCATACACACACACACACACACACGCAAGAGAGTGTGTGTGCACATGTGTGGATCCCCCGTCTCTCTCACATGCATTAATAGTATCCCCACTGTGTCCGTGCACTCACACTCTCTTCCCTGCCTCCCTCCTTCACTCTTTTTCTCTGTCTCCTGGCCACCCCCTACCTCCCTCCCCCCTTTCTCTGACATATCTTCCTTCACCCTTCCCTACTCTCTCTCCCTCTGCTCACCTCTATCTTCCCATTTCCTACATCACGACCCACTTCTCTATTTATTCAAGCCTGTCCTTCTATCCCTTCCTCTACTCATCTCTCCATCCACCCAATCCCTCATTCTCTGTTTCCTAATCCTGCCGAGAGAGACCCCAGACATCCGGTTCATCCGTTCCTCCCTTGTCTCAGAGCCCCCCTCCTCCCTTTTTTTCCACCTTGTTCACTTTCTCCCTGGTCTACGCAAGCAGGGCAAGCATAAACGAGAAAAAGCAGGAGGCAGAGAAATAGAGAGGGAAAATGAGAGCACAAGAGAGGGAGACAAGCTGGGGCGAAAGTGGCAATAAAATAAATGACTTGCACCTTGGAAAGGGAAAAAAAAGAGAAAAGATTGTGGGGGTGGTGGGATAGGGGGTCGGGTTGAGAGCCGATTTAGCCAGCCACCCATGAAGCTGATTAGGCAGCCTGCGATCAGGAGGAACAGCTTTGCTTGTTAAACTTTTCACCTCTGTGAGCTCTCAGCCCTCACCGCGTTAAGGCCCCCCCCTCCCACCCCACCTCTCTATCCCTCCATCCCTCCATCTATCGCTTCCTTGCTCCTTCCGCCTGGTAGAATTTGAATGTGAATGCTGGCCATGGTCCCCATAGCAGGCTTAGCACAGGGGGCAGGCAGCTGCCCCTCCACGCCCAACCATCCCCTAGGCTGTCTGCTCTCTCCCTCTCTCCCTCCCTCCCTCTCTCTCTCTCTCTCTCTCTCACCTTCTCTCTCTCTCTCTGGGGGGTCACAGGTTCAACCCCCGGCCGGTGCCTGGAGGGATGGCCACAGGAAGATAACACACATGAAGGGCACTTGGGGAGAAAGGGAGGGACCGAATAAGAGAGGGGAGAGACAGGCACAAGCAGTTTGTTCATATTCATCAAAAAGGACAGAAACTTGGGGGGGCAAGGCAAAATTAGGAGCGATGGTTTAGAGGGCAAGATCTCTCGCTTTCTCAGGAGGAGGTGTGGGAATGGGAGTGATGACACATGTGAGAGAGCTGTATCGGGGGGAATGTGAAGCAGAACCTCAGGTAACTATTTAAATCACACAGATCCTTTTTTTTCTGGGTTGTTGTGACACTGTGGATCCTCAGTTACTTTTGAAGACCACCTCTCTCTCTGGTTTTACACTTCTGACGTATACATATGACAACCACTTCTGGATGTACTGTATAACACAGTGTGCTGCTGATGTTTTTTCATGCAGTGCCAACGTCACCCTGAACACGGCCCAACACCCAACCAAATGAAGCTTCAAATGCTCCATTACTTTCAAATGTCTGTAGTGCTGATCTACCATGACTACAGTTTATGTGCACAGACTACATGCACTACACTGCATTTACAACTGTGTATACAAATGTCCTGTTCATTTATTGTAGTTTTTGTGTCTTAATACAGCTAAATTAAGCAAGAGACCTGCAGGGACTGTAGTTTCAGAGACCTGTCTACCTTAGAGCAGAAGTAAAAAAAACAACAACAAAAAAAAGCAAATTGCTTACAGAGCAGATGTTTTCCTTTTTGGAAACTGATAACGTCACAATTTTATGACACACTTTTACAAGACGTTGAAATTAACAGTTGTTGTCTTTCTAGTTTTGTTTTGTTTTTTTTGCAGAGTGGAACACATTTAAGTCTAAATCTAGATATTTTGATGCTGGAAAAAGTGAACAATATAAGATCAGCTGCAACCCCCAATGTCATGATTTTCATGAGTGTCAGAAAATAACCTAATTTGTTGGAAAAACAGCCGAATGTAAGTAGATTTAGGTTGGATGAAAGGTCACTTTGAATTTAGGGTCAGTCTGAGTTTCTGTTTGCTGTAAGGAAACCTTTTCACACAGTTCTGCACTATCCTGTTCTCACACACACACACACACACACACACACACACACACACACACACACACACACACACACACACACACACACACACACACACAGACAGTCACACACTCTCACATGAGCAGACCCACTAAACTCACTTTCATAAGTCTCTGATCATTTGGCCAGACGCTGAGCGAGCTGATTAGCCGGTGCATGCCCAAACTGCCAAGCACCACATGGGCACCCCACAAAGCCATGTGTGTGTTTGAGAGTGAGAGCGTTTGTGTGTGCAACAGGAACAAGTAGTTACTTAACTGACAGAAAATTAATCAACTATTTTGTTAATTGATTAATTGTTTTAACAAATTTTTCATGCCCACATGCCAAATTATGCAGTTCTAGCTTCTCAAATATCAAAATTTTTCTGCTTTTCCTGGTCTAACTTTACAGCATTACAGCTAAATATCATTGGCTTTTGGGATGTTTTGGACTTGAAGAAATTGTAATGGCAAATCCTCACTGTTTTATGATGTTTTATAAACCAAACAATTATGCATTTAATTAAGTATGTAATTGGCGGATGTAAATTAATTGTTAGTTTCAGCCCTAATGCACAGATTATGGCACTGCGATGTGGCATACTAAGCTTGTTAAATCCTGATGGTGCCTAGCAAATTATCGGTGGTATTGTGCACAACAATTCTTAATAATTTGATATATATATAGGTGTATATATGTATCAAATCTGTGTCTGTGTTTTTCTCTGTGCCAGAAAACTACCTTTAGATTAAGACTTCTGCAGTGGTAATCTCAATTCTAATCTCAAGTACTGTTCCTCTTTTGTTTTCACTTTTTAATGTTGGGAGGTTTATGAACAGCTGTTCTTCAACATTAGCTGCTTTTGAGTGCTGCTACATCATTACCTTGATCTAATTTGTCATGTTGCTGGTATGATTTTCTTGAAAGGGTTTTCAAATTAAAAGTCCACCGAGAGGGAGAGAGAGAGAGAATTTTTTTCCTCCTGCCAAACAGAATTATTGGATGAAGAATTTTTTCGTTAGTTTTTTTTTAATCAATTCTTTTCATATTTTGTGCTTTTCAGATGCAGAGAGAGGGAAAAGAAGCATACGACGAGAACATCCACTATCCTCTCCTCATTACCCTGACCAAAGAACCTCAACCTATCAGCCACTCTCAGTAAACCAAAACAAGTGAGCCCTCATCTCTACACAGTACCACTCCACATGCTTTTGGATATTTGAGATGGAATAATACTACACAGCCGTGTCAACAATGTGATCCACATGTGATCTAAGTGAGCAGGAAGAATTGCACTGAAAGAGCAGTATTAGAAGACAGCAGGGTTGTGTTTGTGTCAGTATTTTAGTAAAATTGAGAAAGACAGAAAATCAAGTTGTGGTTATATTTGAGACATTTTTATATTTACATTGGCCACTGAGAGGATTTATCACCAGATGATGCAGAGTTTTGGACAATATTTGACTGTGCATGTTTTGTAGTTTGAAGTGCTGGTGAGGAACAATCTCATTTCCAAAGCAGTGGGGACACATTTACTGCAGCTGAGGAGAAAGAAAAAGAGAGGTGAATATATTCTCACCTTGTAGGTTTTAACCATCTGCCATATGCTAAAAAATTCAAAACGTGATCACTCTTCTAGTCAGCCAGTCACTCAACTATTTGGTTAATCAGCCATCCAGGACAATGAACCACATTGCCATATTGTCAGGTAACCAGTCAGTACTCCAGTCATCATCACAACCAACTGGCCAGTCAGTTATGTCAGTTAACTAGTTGTTCAGTCAGTCAGTGACACTGACATATCCAGAGTCCTCCTTTCAGCCTTCTTTAACCAGTTGGATTTAACCTACGCCACTGTGTTTCCGGCCCCAGCAAGGAGGCCAGCTCTAATTCATTAGCTGTCACAGACTTTGGCGCAGCTCACAGTTTTCTCTACATTTCCTTTATTTCTTCTGATATAACTCATTCACCCAGTCAGAGGTCAGTATTAAGAACTTCTTTTGTGCATTAATTACAACAGTGCATTAACACAGAGACTAAGGAGCAATTGTTGTTGTCCAGGAGCTACAGCTTTCATAGTGTGCAGCAACATCGCCATGGATACAAGTAGTCCACACTACATTACACAATAATTTAATTTTACACAGCTCTGTTGGTGTTATAATCTCTGATTGAACTGTGCAACAGACTCTTCTTCTGTCGCTGTAATTCCACCAACATCACCTCCAGCTCCTGCTCCATGCATACTCTATTAAAAAGTTTGCTATGTGCAACTAAAGCTCCGAGTCTGAACCCACCTCCAGGTAGTGCAAGTGTGTCCAAAGAGAGACAGAGAGAGAAAATACATGAACATTAGTTGTGATGTCTTATATTTGTCACATTCATTGACACGTGACCCCAATACTGTGGAATAGATTAAGAAAACACTACATGATTTCCTGTACATAGCAAGATTTCTTTGCATTTATTTTGTTTCTTTTTCTTTTCTTTCTTTTTTTTTCTTTTTTTGTTGTGCAGACCTCTCAATGGTCTCTTACCCCCAGTGTCCACTGGCACTGTGACCAAAGTGTGTCACTCAAAGTTCACATGTGCCAGGTCTATTTTTGGGGCTGCTTGTGTGCTTGTGTTACTTTTGAACCTGTGTAGTTGACTGCATATATTGACAGACAGTTGACAGGGAAATGAATGTTTAGTGGTGTGGTCATTTATCGTTGATTTAGTCTTTACATATATATATGGCAAAACTATATTTCTTTCTTTTTTATGTTACTTCTCCAGGAGGAGGACAGGGTGTACTATGGATTTCTTTCTGCTAAAATACACTATTCAGAAAACTAAAGTGCAGCCACAAACTATCTGTTACCACAGTGATAATAAAGGAGCTGCAAACATGGTGTGAATATAAAACACAAAGAATATCTACCATAGTTCTTAAAAGTCCCTCAACAGCAAAGACTTTTACACATTTCAGGCCAGTTGTTCCTTGATTTCCTGTTTGCATTTTTTCTATCAACACAGTTTTACTCAGGTCTTTTCCCTTGCATTCAGCCATTTCTTCTTCTTTCTTGTGGTATTAAAAACAAATGCCAAGTGTTAGTTGGTCACTCAAGCCTGAAGTTGAACCTATCACTAGTAAAGTGTTTCCATATTTCACTGTGATCCATTGCTGTATACAACAGCCAAGAAGCTATGCAGTATTTCTCAGTGGCTGCTGTTTACATTCCTCATGTTAAAAAAAAAAAATCCACCTTCAGAAATAAAAAGTATTCCCTTTGTATAACTACTCTGAAAACTAAATTAAACCCGTTTTATCAGTGCTCTTGATGCTTTGAGGACTTAAACGGCATTGCAAGGTTTAGAAGAGTATTTAATTACATTTTTTATCTATAATGCAGTTTGCTGTGTACCTTTGATCTCTGTAGGCTAACATACAAATACCATCCCAACTGTGACTGTGAGCAATGACTTCATCACTGTCTGGTGTGACACCACCACCACTAACAGTCATGTCACTGTACAACACTTTGGCATCGGGCTTCACTGTTTACTGTGACATCTGTGTTGCTGCTTCTTGCAACATCTGCATCTGGTGCAACCACGAGCTGTCGTGGCGTCCCGTTCTCACATGGTGATGTCGTTGCTTCTTGTTGCGATATTAGTGCTGTATGCTAGGACACTTAACCACCTCTCACTGTGACATCAGCAGGCAGACAACAAGACACTGATAGTCAGAGACAGTCATATGGCCTATATGGATTTGCTAAAATACATATTATATATATAATATATAATATCACTGACTGTTATATTAATAACAGTCAGAAATCCAACAGTTGGGATAGAAAAAGACCACAGAAGGGGATCTGTGCTGCAGCTGAGAATTACCTTACAGGAATGCTCTGTTCCAACAGATTTATGACACTGTATTGTGGGATGTCTCAGGTAGGCTGGTATTTTGATTGTCGAACAGAACTCATTGAATCGTTGATCATTTGCAGGCCATGTCCACACTAATCCAGACTGACAATCCAGATGTCAAATTGGATCTACTTTTCTCAGTTCTGGCCTTCTTTCCACACTGGACCATCAAAAACTGACTTTTAAGAAAATCCTCCAGTTTGGATAAAGTTGAATCTGTTTCTGTAGCATTTTGTTGTATAAGAACATTATACATTTTTAGAAATTTAGATATAAAACACTATGTGATCTGGTGTAAAGCTTCTGCCTCAAGTGTTCTGTTCTTGGTCTAATACAGCAGCTTTAAACAGAAAAAAACATAGATGAAATATTTCATTTTATCTACTTTAGAGTGGACATGGCTTCATTCTGAGAGTTTCTCCTTTCAGTATCTAATTCCGTCTGCTTTACTGTAATCAGTCGGTTGAATGTAAGGGTGGGTTTTATTTCTTGTGAAAGAAACATTAAATAAATTCATTTTCTTCAAGAAAATTCTGACACTAGACTTTTGTTTTTCTTTTTAATTTGTCCATTTGAAAATGTACAAAAGACAATGTAACATAAACAATAGCTATGATATTATTTCATTAAAAACCTTGTTCAAAACATGTAAAATGATTTTATGACAAAATAAATCATGAAAACAAAAAAATTATAGATTATAGATTTTCTGTACTATATTTTTCCTCAATAAATGAGCACTATGGGGAGCCGGTTGACAAAGCTGCTTGTGAGAAAAATGTGAGTGTTACATTATAAAAAAATCTAGTGTTAAATGCTCACAGATGTAATAAAGTTTGCTTCAGGCCCAGATCGGCTATGGCCTGTGTTTCAAACACAATGGCCTCCTGCAGGCTAAGCTGGTGCCAGACAAGGTAACACACACAGATACACACACTTAGTGCTCACACACACATATCAAGACCAGTCAACAGTCTACTCCTCCACAGGAAGAAAAGAGAGAGGGATAAATGAGGGAGGGAAGGCAGTACACAGCAGATAATCCTGCAGGCTCACTCTTCTGTTTATCAGTCAGAAGGAGGGAGGGAGAGTTAGTAGAAAGGGAGGGACCAGTAGGCCTCCTGATCTGTCTTTTGATATTTTAAAGAGGCCTGTTCTCTCCTCCCCAACACTTTGCCAGAGAGACAGAGAAAAAAGGATAGAAAAACTGCAGACAGAGGCGAAGAGAGAGAGAGAGAGAGAGAGAGAGAGAGGAAGAGAGGCTGAAAAAGACAAGAAGGCAGAGGAGAAGGAGAGAAAAGAAATGGGATAAGATACATCTGAATGGCTGGAAGGAAAGGCGAAGTGAGACAGCTGGAAATGAGATGAAACTAGATCGAAACAGCGGGGAAAAGCTTCCCCCATGAAAGAAAAGAGAAGCTGACTGAGAGACTGAGATTGACTGGCCGAGTGAGTGATCGAACAGAGAAAAAGAGAGAGACAGAGTGCTCCCAGCTCGACACAAGGGCCCCATTAACTTGACCACTTGCCCTTTGCACACAAAGGCAGGGCCAGCCCACTGCCCCTCCCACCCAATTATCCACGATTAGGCTCAGTGCACTGTGTCAAGATGGAGAGGGAAGGAAAAGAGGAGAGGGGGAGAAAGACGAGCAGAGGGAGGAGGGAGAAAGGGAAAGAGAGCAAGGACTGGAAGGAAGTGACGGGCGGATGGTGAAGGACGACAAAATTGTTAACATGTAAAAGAATCAAATATTTGATTTAGCTCTCTCTATGTAGATTAGTATTCTGTGAATTACTATGACGGCTGAGAGCTCAATGGACAGTACCCCCTGGAAACTTCTGCCTTCCTATGCCTCAGAACTTAACTATTTTCTTAAGTTTTTTTATTTGCAGTGTGTTTCTGTATGTCGTCACTTGATATCTCAGTTTGATTTTATTTGCAGATCTTTTTTCAAACAAAATATACATGTTGTCAGAGTGATGAAGATGTTTTCTTCAGTTGTTTGTTCAGTAACACTTTAGAATAACAATCCTTTATAAGACATTTATAAGCTATTAGTAGATATTAGTAGATAGTTAACTAATCATGAACAAAACACTCATACATTTGTAAATGATTATGATTAAACACTTATTACTTAAGTTACAAGACATTTATAAGCTATTAGTAGATAGTGAACTAATCATGAATAAATCATTTATATACATTTGTAAATGATTATAAAACCATTTATAACTAAAGTTGTGCAACATTTATATATGATTTAGGCATTATTAAAAATGCTGTCAACATTGTACATGATTTATTCATCATCAACTAATTTTCAATATGATCAGTCTTATTAGTAAATTATCGGTGAAATAGTGTAGATGTGTTAAAAAACCCACTGTACCACCATTTGTTTATTCATGTTTAACAGATGATTTGTTAGGTATTCATAAAAAAAAAATCTTAATCAAATGGGCCCACACAACCTCTCCGTAGCTTCAGCTTTATTTTATGCTGACATTAATTGCATTTAACCTTCCTTTGTAGTATATTTTTCTTTTGCAGCCATTTAATCAGTTTGTGGTGTTTTTTGGAAGTTTTTTCCATTCTGTCAGCTCTCTGAATATACTGGCAAAACCAGGCATTTTAACAGCTCACAAAAATTAAACCTCCAAGTTCACCGCCTACATTTGAATGCATATCCCGCATTTATGAATGAATGGATGGGCCCGCCAGAAAACTTCAATCTCCCACAAGGCAGTTCGACTTGTTTATATGTCTGTGTGTGTTTAGAGAGCTGTTGGCAGCATTGCCAGGTGTATGACAATTACCATATTTTGTACGATAATTGTGCCCTTTGTACTATATACGATCTGTGATGTCAAAAGTCCCATAATGTACGTTCATTTGATCAGCATGTGACACTTTGTATTAGTAGCTACAGCTTGTATGTGCATCAGTTGCTGCCTTCCTGTGTTGTGGGGCATTTAAAAAATCACATTTACAGCGCAGAGGAAAGATACAACAAATCTACAACCTCTAAACATCACACTGTCTAAATAGTTTCTAACATGCATATTTTCTATCTTTGATGTGCCTTCTTTGATAATATATTTTACATTAGTGCTTTAGAAATGGTAATTGTGTCCCTGAACGCAGCACCACTTTCAGCCAGCACAGGCAGCGACAGCAGAGACTACACATTTCTGCTGTTGGTTATGACTCATGTACACTTTCCCTCAATATTTTAACATTTCCCATCTGGCAACGATGTCCCTTGCATGAATGTTACAACAAGAGCTAAGTGTTCCTAGTGATCTTCGACTATTGAAGATGGGGAAGGAGCTGGCAGCAGCAGCAGCGCAGGTAATGTTAAGCTAACGGTTACAGTAATGTTAAAAGTACACAGTTCTAAATTCATGTTTGCTGGCTAGCTTATTTGTTGACTTATTTTACCTGGCAGAATTAGCTATATTGGCTAGTCTAGCTAACTTTATCAACACGTCAGTGTAGTTTGGATAGTTTTGCTAATCCCACATGGTGAATGCAGATTGATGCAAGAGGATAAGCTATTGTAACATGAAACATGGACTTGTGCTTGTGCTATTAAGCATAGTAGTACTTGTTTTAGCTGCCGTGATAACTAGAGATGGGAATCAGTTCAGGTTGAGAATCGGTAGTAAACCGCTCTAGTGAGCAAGCTACTACATTTTCTGTCAAATCATGGACAATGATTTTTATTTAGAGTGATTAAAATTGTGTTGGAAAAAAAGAAGTCCATGTAAACGCAGTTAGTTATATGAATTGAGATATTGCAACGTGTTGACCTTCTATCAGGTAAGCAGGCGTCCTCCTGTCTGAAGAATCAGATGAATAAGTAGAAATGATAATAGATTTGACATCCATAACATGCTACCAATTCCCATCCCAAGTTATAAAACAATGTTATTCCTATTGTTATTTTTGTAAGACCTCAAAATGTCATAAAAAACGTCATAATATAATAAGGCGTCAAAATCGGCCAAAAAAAGTCAAAAATTTTTTGACCTCAAAATGTCTTAAAAAACGTCATAGTATAGTATGACGTCAAAATCGGCCAAAAAAAGTCAAAATTTTTTTTGACTTCAAAATGAAATAAAAAACGTCATAGTATAGTATGGCGTTTTTTTCAGCCAAAAAAAGTCAAAAAAAAACTTTTGACCTCAAAATGTCATAAAAAACGTCATAGTATAGTATGGCGTCAAAATCGGCTAAAAAAAGTCCAAAAAAATTTTGACCTCAAAATGTCATAAAAAACGTCATAGTATAGTATGGCGTTTTTTTCGGCCAAAAAAAGTCAAAAAAATTTTTGACCTCAAAATGTCATAAAAAACGTCATAGTATAGTAAGGCATTTAAATCGGCCAAAAAAAGTCAAAAAAATTTTTGACCTCAAAACGTCATAAAAAACGTCATAGTATAGTATGGCGTTTTTTTCGGCCAAAAAAAGTCAAATTTTTTTTTGACCTCAAAATGTCATAAAAAACGTCATAGTATAGTAAGGCGTCAAAATCGGCCAAAAAAAGTCAAAAATTTTTTTGACCTCAAAATGTCATAAAAAACGTCATAGTATAGTAAGGCGTCAAAATCGGCCAAAAAAAGTCAAAAAAATTTTTGACCTCAAAATGTCATAAAAAACGTCATAGTATAGTAAGGCGTCAAAATCGGCCAAAAAAAGTCAAAAAAATTTTTGACCTCAAAATGTCATAAAAAACGTCATAGTATAGTATGGCGTTTTTTTCGGACAAAAAAAGTCAAAAAAATTTTTGACCTCAAAATGTCATAAAAAACATCATAGTATAGTAAGGCGTCAAAATCGGCCAAAAAAAGTCAAAATTTTTTTTGACCTCAAAATGTCATAAAAAACGTCATAGTATAGTAAGGCGTCAAAATCGGACAAAAAAAGTCAAAATTTTTTTTGACCTCAAAATGTCATAAAAAACGTCATACTATAGTAAGGCGTCAAAATCGGCCAAAAAAATCAAAAAATTTTTTGACCTCAAAATGTCATAAAAAACGTCATAGTATAGTATGGCGTTTTTTTCGGCCAAAAAAAGTCAAAAAAATTTTTGACCTCAGAATGTCATAAAAAACGTCATAGTATAGTAAGGCGTCAAAATCGGCCAAAAAAAGTCAAAAAAATTTTTGACCTCAAAATGTCATTAAAAACGTCATAGTATAGTATGGCGTTTTTTTCGGCCAAAAAAAAGTCAAAAAATTTTTTGACCTCAAAATGTCATAAAAAACGTCATAGTATAGTATGGCGTTTTTTTCGGCCAAAAAAAGTCAAAAAAATTTTTGACCTCAAAATGTCATAAAAAACGTCATAGTATAGTAAGGCGTTTAAATCGGCCAAAAAAAGTCAAAAAAATTTTTGACCTCAAAACGTCATAAAAAACGTCATAGTATAGTATGGCGTTTTTTTCGGCCAAAAAAAGTCAAATTTTTTTTTGACCTCAAAATGTCATAAAAAACGTCATAGTATAGTAAGGCGTCAAAATCGGCCAAAAAAAGTCAAAATTTTTTTTGACCTCAAAATGTCATAAAAAACGTCATAGTATAGTAAGGCGTCAAAATCGGCCAAAAAAAGTCAAAAAAATTTTTGACCTCAAAATGTCATAAAAAACGTCATAGTATAGTAAGGCGTCAAAATCGGCCAAAAAAAGTCAAAAAATTTTTTGACCTCAAAATGTCATAAAAAACGTCATAGTATAGTATGGCGTTTTTTTCGGACAAAAAAAGTCAAAAAAATTTTTGACCTCAAAATGTCATAAAAAACATCATAGTATAGTAAGGCGTCAAAATCGGCCAAAAAAAGTCAAAATTTTTTTTGACCTCAAAATGTCATAAAAAACGTCATAGTATAGTAAGGCGTCAAAATCGGCCAAAAAAAGTCAAAATTTTTTTTGACCTCAAAATGTCATAAAAAACGTCATAGTATAGTAAGGCGTCAAAATCGGCCAAAAAAAGTCAAAATTTTTTTTGACCTCAAAATGTCATAAAAAACGTCATAGTATAGTAAGGCGTCAAAATCGGCCAAAAAAGTCAAAACATTTTTTGACCTCAAAATGTCATAAAAAAACGTCATAGTATAGTATGGCGTTTTTTTCGGACAAAAAAAGTCAAAAAAATTTTTGACCTCAAAATGTCATAAAAAACATCATAGTATAGTAAGGCGTCAAAATCGGCCAAAAAAAGTCAAAATTTTTTTTGACCTCAAAATGTCATAAAAAACGTCATACTATAGTAAGGCGTCAAAATCGGCCAAAAAAATCAAAAAATTTTTTGACCTCAAAATGTCATAAAAAACGTCATAGTATAGTATGGCGTTTTTTTCGGCCAAAAAAAGTCAAAAAAATTTTTGACCTCAAAATGTCATAAAAAACGTCATAGTATAGTATGGCGTTTTTTTCGGCCAAAAAAAGTCAAAATTTTTTTTGACCTCAAAATGTCATAAAAAACGTCATAGTATAGTATGGCGTCAAAATCGGCCAAAAAAAGTCAAAAAAATTTTTGACCTCAAAATGTCATAAAAAACGTCATAGTATAGTAAGGCGTCAAAATCGGCCAAAAAAAGTCAAAAAATTTTTTGACCTCAAAATGTCATAAAAAACGTCATAGTATAGTATGGCGTTTTTTTCGGACAAAAAAAATCAAAAAAATTTTTGACCTCAAAATGTCATAAAAAACGTCATAGTATAGTAAGGCGTCAAAATCGGCCAAAAAAGTCAAAACATTTTTTGACCTCAAAATGTCATAAAAAAACGTCATAGTATAGTATGGCATTTTTTTCAGCCAAAAAAAGTCATAAAAAACTTTTGACCTCAAAATGTCATAAAAAACGTCATAGTATAGTATGGCGTCAAAATCGGACAAAAAAAGTCAAAAAAATTTTTGACCTCAAAATGTCATAAAAAACATCATAGTATAGTAAGGCGTTTAAATCGGCCAAAAAAAGTCAAAAAAATTTTTGACCTCAAAACGTCATAAAAAACGTCATAGTATAGTATGGCGTTTTTTTCGGCCAAAAAAAGTCAAATTTTTTTTTGACCTCAAAATGTCATAAAAAACGTCATAGTATAGTAAGGCGTCAAAATCGGCCAAAAAAAGTCAAAAAATTTTTTGACCTCAAAATGTCATAAAAAACGTCATAGTATAGTATGGCGTTTTTTTCGGACAAAAAAAGTCAAAAAAATTTTTGACCTCAAAATGTCATAAAAAACATCATAGTATAGTAAGGCGTCAAAATCGGCCAAAAAAAGTCAAAATTTTTTTTGACCTCAAAATGTCATAAAAAACGTCATAGTATAGTAAGGCGTCAAAATCGGACAAAAAAAGTCAAAATTTTTTTTGACCTCAAAATGTCATAAAAAACGTCATACTATAGTAAGGCGTCAAAATCGGCCAAAAAAATCAAAAAATTTTTTGACCTCAAAATGTCATAAAAAACGTCATAGTATAGTATGGCGTTTTTTTCGGCCAAAAAAAGTCAAAAAAATTTTTGACCTCAGAATGTCATAAAAAACGTCATAGTATAGTAAGGCGTCAAAATCGGCCAAAAAAAGTCAAAAAAATTTTTGACCTCAAAATGTCATTAAAAACGTCATAGTATAGTATGGCGTTTTTTTCGGCCAAAAAAAAGTCAAAAAAAATTTTGACCTCAAAATGTCATAAAAAACGTCATAGTATAGTATGGCGTTTTTTTCGGCCAAAAAAAGTCAAAAAAATTTTTGACCTCAAAATGTCATAAAAAACGTCATAGTATAGTAAGGCGTTTAAATCGGCCAAAAAAAGTCAAAAAAATTTTTGACCTCAAAACGTCATAAAAAACGTCATAGTATAGTATGGCGTTTTTTTCGGCCAAAAAAAGTCAAATTTTTTTTTGACCTCAAAATGTCATAAAAAACGTCATAGTATAGTAAGGCGTCAAAATCGGCCAAAAAAAGTCAAAATTTTTTTTGACCTCAAAATGTCATAAAAAACGTCATAGTATAGTAAGGCGTCAAAATCGGCCAAAAAAAGTCAAAAAAATTTTTGACCTCAAAATGTCATAAAAAACGTCATAGTATAGTAAGGCGTCAAAATCGGCCAAAAAAAGTCAAAAAATTTTTTTAACCTCAAAATGTCATAAAAAACGTCATAGTATAGTATGGCGTTTTTTTCGGACAAAAAAAGTCAAAAAAATTTTTGACCTCAAAATGTCATAAAAAACGTCATAGTATAGTAAGGCGTCAAAATCGGCCAAAAAAGTCAAAACATTTTTTGACCTCAAAATGTCATAAAAAAACGTCATAGTATAGTATGGCATTTTTTTCAGCCAAAAAAAGTCAAAAAAAACTTTTGACCTCAAAATGTCATAAAAAACGTCATAGTATAGTATGGCGTCAAAATCGGACAAAAAAAGTCAAAAAAATTTTTGACCTCAAAATGTCATAAAAAACATCATAGTATAGTAAGGCGTTTAAATCGGCCAAAAAAAGTCAAAAAAATTTTTGACCTCAAAACGTCATAAAAAACGTCATAGTATAGTAAGGCGTCAAAATCGGCCAAAAAAAGTCAAAAAAATTTTTGACCTCAAAATGTCATAAAAAACGTCATAGTATAGTATGGCGTTTTTTTCGGCCAAAAAAAGTCAAAAAATATTTTGACCTCAAAATGTCAATTAAAAACGTCATAGTATAGTAAGGCATTTAAATCGGCCAAAAAAAGTCAAAAAAATTTTTGACCTCAAAATGTCATAAAAAACGTCATAGTATAGTATGGCGTTTTTTTCGGCCAAAAAAAGTCAAAAAAATTTTTGACCTCAGAATGTCATAAAAAACGTCATAGTATAGTAAGGCGTCAAAATCGGCCAAAAAAGTCAAAAAAATTTTTGACCTCAAAATGTCATTAAAAACGTCATAGTATAGTATGGCGTTTTTTTCGGCCAAAAAAAAGTCAAAAAATTTTTTGACCTCAAAATGTCATAAAAAACGTCATAGTATAGTAAGGCGTCAAAATCGGCCAAAAAAAGTCAAACATTTTTTTTGACCTCAAAATGTCATAAAAAACGTCATAGTATAGTATGGCGTCAAAATCGGACAAAAAAAGTCAAAAAAATTTTTGACCTCAAAATGTCATAAAAAACATCATAGTATAGTAAGGCGTTTAAATCGGCCAAAAAAAGTCAAAAAAATTTTTGACCTCAAAACGTCATAAAAAACGTCATAGTATAGTATGGCGTTTTTTTCGGCCAAAAAAAGTCAAATTTTTTTTTGACCTCAAAATGTCATAAAAAACGTCATAGTATAGTAAGGCGTCAAAATCGGCCAAAGAAAGTCAAAAAATTTTTTGACCTCAAAATGTCATAAAAAACGTCATAGTATAGTATGGCGTTTTTTTCGGACAAAAAAAGTCAAAAAAATTTTTGACCTCAAAATGTCATAAAAAACATCATAGTATAGTAAGGCGTCAAAATCGGCCAAAAAAAGTCAAAATTTTTTTTGACCTCAAAATGTCATAAAAAACGTCATAGTATAGTAAGGCGTCAAAATCGGACAAAAAAAGTCAAAATTTTTTTTGACCTCAAAATGTCATAAAAAACGTCATACTATAGTAAGGCGTCAAAATCGGCCAAAAAAATCAAAAAATTTTTTGACCTCAAAATGTCATAAAAAACGTCATAGTATAGTATGGCGTTTTTTTCGGCCAAAAAAAGTCAAAAAAATTTTTGACCTCAGAATGTCATAAAAAACGTCATAGTATAGTAAGGCGTCAAAATCGGCCAAAAAAAGTCAAAAAAATTTTTGACCTCAAAATGTCATTAAAAACGTCATAGTATAGTATGGCGTTTTTTTCGGCCAAAAAAAAGTCAAAAAAATTTTTGACCTCAAAATGTCATAAAAAACGTCATAGTATAGTATGGCGTTTTTTTCGGCCAAAAAAAGTCAAAAAAATTTTTGACCTCAAAATGTCATAAAAAACGTCATAGTATAGTAAGGCGTTTAAATCGGCCAAAAAAAGTCAAAAAAATTTTTGACCTCAAAACGTCATAAAAAACGTCATAGTATAGTATGGCGTTTTTTTCGGCCAAAAAAAGTCAAATTTTTTTTTGACCTCAAAATGTCATAAAAAACGTCATAGTATAGTAAGGCGTCAAAATCGGCCAAAAAAAGTCAAAATTTTTTTTGACCTCAAAATGTCATAAAAAACGTCATAGTATAGTAAGGCGTCAAAATCGGCCAAAAAAAGTCAAAAAAATTTTTGACCTCAAAATGTCATAAAAAACGTCATAGTATAGTAAGGCGTCAAAATCGGCCAAAAAAAGTCAAAAAATTTTTTGACCTCAAAATGTCATAAAAAACGTCATAGTATAGTATGGCGTTTTTTTCGGACAAAAAAAGTCAAAAAAATTTTTGACCTCAAAATGTCATAAAAAACATCATAGTATAGTAAGGCGTCAAAATCGGCCAAAAAAAGTCAAAATTTTTTTTGACCTCAAAATGTCATAAAAAACGTCATAGTATAGTAAGGCGTCAAAATCGGACAAAAAAAGTCAAAATTTTTTTTGACCTCAAAATGTCATAAAAAACGTCATAGTATAGTAAGGCGTCAAAATCGGCCAAAAAAAGTCAAAAAAATTTTTGACCTCAAAATGTCATAAAAAACGTCATAGTATAGTATGGCGTTTTTTTCGGCCAAAAAAAGTCAAAAAATATTTTGACCTCAAAATGTCAATTAAAAACGTCATAGTATAGTAAGGCATTTAAATCGGCCAAAAAAAGTCAAAAAAATTTTTGACCTCAAAATGTCATAAAAAACGTCATAGTATAGTATGGCGTTTTTTTCGGCCAAAAAAAGTCAAAAAAATTTTTGACCTCAGAATGTCATAAAAAACGTCATAGTATAGTAAGGCGTCAAAATCGGCCAAAAAAGTCAAAAAAATTTTTGACCTCAAAATGTCATTAAAAACGTCATAGTATAGTATGGCGTTTTTTTCGGCCAAAAAAAAGTCAAAAAATTTTTTGACCTCAAAATGTCATAAAAAACGTCATAGTATAGTAAGGCGTCAAAATCGGCCAAAAAAAGTCAAACATTTTTTTTGACCTCAAAATGTCATAAAAAACGTCATAGTATAGTAAGGCGTCAAAATCGGCCAAAAAAATCAAAAAATTTTTTGACCTCAAAATGTCATAAAAAACGTCATAGTATAGTATGGCGTTTTTTTCGGCCAAAAAAAGTCAAAAAAATTTTTGACCTCAGAATGTCATAAAAAACGTCATAGTATAGTAAGGCGTCAAAATCGGCCAAAAAAAGTCAAAAAAATTTTTGACCTCAAAATGTCATTAAAAACGTCATAGTATAGTATGGCGTTTTTTTCGGCCAAAAAAAAGTCAAAAAAATTTTTGACCTCAAAATGTCATAAAAAACGTCATAGTATAGTATGGCGTTTTTTTCGGCCAAAAAAAGTCAAAAAAAATTTTGACCTCAAAATGTCATAAAAAACGTCATAGTATAGTAAGGCGTTTAAATCGGCCAAAAAAAGTCAAAAAAATTTTTGACCTCAAAACGTCATAAAAAACGTCATAGTATAGTATGGCGTTTTTTTCGGCCAAAAAAAGTCAAATTTTTTTTTGACCTCAAAATGTCATAAAAAACGTCATAGTATAGTAAGGCGTCAAAATCGGCCAAAAAAAGTCAAAATTTTTTTTGACCTCAAAATGTCATAAAAAACGTCATAGTATAGTAAGGCGTCAAAATCGGCCAAAAAAAGTCAAAAAAAATTTTTGACCTCAAAATGTCATAAAAAACGTCATAGTATAGTATGGCGTTTTTTTTCGGCCAAAAAAAGTCAAAAAATATTTTGACCTCAAAATGTCAATTAAAAACGTCATAGTATAGTAAGGCGTTTAAATCGGCCAAAAAAAGTCAAAAAATTTTTTGACCTCAAAATGTCATAAAAAACGTCATAGTATAGTATGGCGTTTTTTTCGGCCAAAAAAAGTCAAAAAAATTTTTGACCTCAGAATGTCATAAAAAACGTCATAGTATAGTAAGGCGTCAAAATCGGCCAAAAAAAGTCAAAAAAATTTTTGACCTCAAAATGTCATAAAAAACGTCATAGTATAGTAAGGCGTCAAAATCGGCCAAAAAAAGTCAAAAAATTTTTTGACCTCAAAATGTCATAAAAAACGTCATAGTATAGTAAGGCGTCAAAATCGGCCAAAAAAAGTCAAAAAATTTTTTGACCTCAAAATGTCATAAAAAACGTCATAGTATAGTAAGGCGTTTTTTTCGGCCAAAAAAAAGTCAAAAAATTTTTTGACCTCAAAATGTCATAAAAAACGTCATAGTATAGTAAGGCGTCAAAATCTGCCAAAAAAAGTCAAAATTTTTTTTGACCTCAAAATGTCATAAAAAACGTCATACTATAGTAAGGCGTCAAAATCGGACGAAAAAATCAAAAAATTTTTTGACCTCAAAATGTCATAAAAAACGTCATAGTATAGTAAGGCGTCAAAATCGGCCAAAAAAAGTCAAAAAAATTTTTGACCTCAGAATGTCATAAAAAACGTCATAGTATAGTAAGGCGTCAAAATCGGCCAAAAAAAGTCAAAAAAATTTTTGACCTCAAAATGTCATTAAAAACGTCATAGTATAGTATGGCGTTTTTTTCGGCCAAAAAAAAGTCAAAAAATTTTTTGACCTCAAAATGTCATAAAAAACGTCATAGTATAGTAAGGCGTCAAAATCGGCCAAAAAAAGTCAAACATTTTTTTTGACCTCAAAATGTCATAAAAAACGTCATAGTATAGTATGGCGTTTTTTTCGGCCAAAAAAAGTCAAAAAAAATTTTGACCTCAAAATGTCATAAAAAACGTCATAGTATAGTAAGGCGTTTAAATCGGCCAAAAAAAGTCAAAAAATTTTTTGACCTCAAAATGTCATAAAAAACGTCATAGTATAGTATGGCGTTTTTTTCGGCCAAAAAAAGTCAAAAAAATTTTTGACCTCAAAATGTCATAAATAACGTCATAGTATAGTAAGGCGTTTTTTTCGGCCAAAAAAAAGTCAAAAAAATTTTTGACCTCAAAATGTCATAAAAAACATCATAGTATAGTAAGGCGTTTAAATCGGCCAAAAAAAGTCAAAAAAATTTTTGACCTCAAAATGTCATAAAAAACGTCATAGTATAGTAAGGCGTCAAAATCGGCCAAAAAAAGTCAAAAAAATTTTTGACCTCAAAATGTCATAAAAAACGTCATAGTATAGTATGGCGTTTTTTTCGGCCAAAAAAAGTCAAAAAATATTTTGACCTCAAAATGTCATAAAAAACGTCATAGTATAGTATGGCGTTTTTTTCAGCCAAAAAAAGTCAAAAAAAACTTTTGACCTCAAAATGTCATAAAAAACGTCATAGTATAGTATGGCGTCAAAATCGGCCAAAAAAAGTCAAAAAAATTTTTGACCTCAAAATGTCATAAAAAACATCATAGTATAGTAAGGCGTTTAAATCGGCCAAAAAAAGTCAAAAAAATTTTTGACCTCAAAATGTCATAAAAAACGTCATAGTATAGTAAGGCGTCAAAATCGGCCAAAAAAAGTCAAAAAAATTTTTGACCTCAAAATGTCATAAAAAACGTCATAGTATAGTATGGCGTTTTTTTCGGCCAAAAAAAGTCAAAAAATATTTTGACCTCAAAATGTCATAAAAAACGTCATAGTATAGTAAGGCGTTTTTTTCGGCCAAAAAAAAGTCAAAAAAATTTTTGACCTCAAAATGTCATAAAAAACATCATAGTATAGTAAGGCGTTTAAATCGGCCAAAAAAAGTCAAAAAAATTTTTGACCTCAAAATGTCATAAAAAACGTCATAGTATAGTAAGGCGTCAAAATCGGCCAAAAAAAGTCAAAAAAATTTTTGACCTCAAAATGTCATAAAAAACGTCATAGTATAGTATGGCGTTTTTTTCGGCCAAAAAAAGTCAAAAAATATTTTGACCTCAAAATGTCATAAAAAACGTCATAGTATAGTATGGCGTTTTTTTCAGCCAAAAAAAGTCAAAAAAAACTTTTGACCTCAAAATGTCATAAAAAACGTCATAGTATAGTATGGCGTCAAAATCGGCCAAAAAAAGTCAAAAAAATTTTTGACCTCAAAATGTCATAAAAAACATCATAGTATAGTAAGGCGTTTAAATCGGCCAAAAAAAGTCAAAAAAATTTTTGACCTCAAAATGTCATAAAAAACGTCATAGTATAGTAAGGCGTCAAAATCGGCCAAAAAAAGTCAAAAAAATTTTTGACCTCAAAATGTCATAAAAAACGTCATAGTATAGTATGGCGTTTTTTTCGGCCAAAAAAAGTCAAAAAATATTTTGACCTCAAAATGTCATAAAAAACGTCATAGTATAGTATGGCGTTTTTTTCAGCCAAAAAAAGTCAAAAAAAACTTTTGACCTCAAAATGTCATAAAAAACGTCATAGTATAGTATGGCGTCAAAATCGGCCAAAAAAAGTCAAAAAAATTTTTGACCTCAAAATGTCATAAAAAACGTCATAGTATAGTAAGGCGTTTAAATCGGCCAAAAAAAGTCAAAAAATTTTTTGACCTCAAAATGTCATAAAAAACGTCATAGTATAGTATGACGTTTTTTCGGACAAAAAAAGTCAAAAAAATTTTTGACCTCAAAATGTCATAAAAAACGTCATAGTATAGTAAGGCGTCAAAATCGGCCAAAAAAGTCAAAAAAAATTTTGACCTCAAAATGTCATAAAAAACGTCATAGTATAGTAAGGCGTTTTTTCCGGCCAAAAAAAAGTCAAAAAATTTTTTGACCTCAAAATGTCATAAAAAACGTCATAGTATAGTAAGGCGTCAAAATCTGCCAAAAAAAGTCAAAATTTTTTTTGACCTCAAAATGTCATAAAAAACGTCATACTATAGTAAGGCGTCAAAATCGGCCAAAAAAATCAAAAAATTTTTTGACCTCAAAATGTCATAAAAAACGTCATAGTATAGTATGGCGTTTTTTTCGGCCAAAAAAAGTCAAAAAAATTTTTGACCTCAGAATGTCATAAAAAACGTCATAGTATAGTAAGGCGTCAAAATCGGCCAAAAAAAGTCAAAATTTTTTTTGACCTCAAAATGTCATAAAAAACGTCATAGTATAGTAAGGCGTCAAAATCGGACAAAAAAAGTCAAAATTTTTTTTGACCTCAAAATGTCATAAAAAACGTCATACTATAGTAAGGCGTCAAAATCGGCCAAAAAAATCAAAAAATTTTTTGACCTCAAAATGTCATAAAAAACGTCATAGTATAGTAAGGCGTCAAAATCGGACAAAAAAAGTCAAAATTTTTTTTGACCTCAAAATGTCATAAAAAACGTCATACTATAGTAAGGCGTCAAAATCGGCCAAAAAAATCAAAAAATTTTTTGACCTCAAAATGTCATAAAAAACGTCATAGTATAGTATGGCGTTTTTTTCGGCCAAAAAAAGTCAAAAAAATTTTTGACCTCAGAATGTCATAAAAAACGTCATAGTATAGTAAGGCGTCAAAATCGGCCAAAAAAAGTCAAAAAAATTTTTGACCTCAAAATGTCATTAAAAACGTCATAGTATAGTATGGCGTTTTTTTCGGCCAAAAAAAAGTCAAAAAATTTTTTGACCTCAAAATGTCATAAAAAACGTCATAGTATAGTATGGCGTTTTTTTCGGCCAAAAAAAGTCAAAAAAATTTTTGACCTCAAAATGTCATAAAAAACGTCATAGTATAGTAAGGCGTTTAAATCGGCCAAAAAAAGTCAAAAAAAATTTTGACCTCAAAACGTCATAAAAAACGTCATAGTATAGTATGGCGTTTTTTTCGGCCAAAAAAAGTCAAATTTTTTTTTGACCTCAAAATGTCATAAAAAACGTCATAGTATAGTAAGGCGTCAAAATCGGCCAAAAAAAGTCAAAAATTTTTTTGACCTCAAAATGTCATAAAAAACGTCATAGTATAGTAAGGCGTCAAAATCGGCCAAAAAAAGTCAAAAAAATTTTTGACCTCAAAATGTCATAAAAAACGTCATAGTATAGTATGGCGTTTTTTTTTTTCGGCCAAAAAAAGTCAAAAAATTTTTTGACCTCAAAATGTCATAAAAAACGTCATAGTATAGTATGGCGTTTTTTTCGGACAAAAAAAGTCAAAAAAATTTTTGACCTCAAAATGTCATAAAAAACATCATAGTATAGTAAGGCGTCAAAATCGGCCAAAAAAGTCAAAACATTTTTTGACCTCAAAATGTCATAAAAAAACGTCATAGTATAGTATGGCATTTTTTTCAGCCAAAAAAAGTCAAAAAAAACTTTTGACCTCAAAATGTCATAAAAAACGTCATAGTATAGTATGGCGTCAAAATCGGACAAAAAAGTCAAAAAATTTTTTGACCTCAAAATGTCATAAAAAACGTCATAGTATAGTAAGGCGTTTTTTTCGGCCAAAAAAAAGTCAAAAAATTTTTTGACCTCAAAATGTCATAAAAAACGTCATAGTATAGTAAGGCGTCAAAATCTGCCAAAAAAAGTCAAAATTTTTTTTGACCTCAAAATGTCATAAAAAACGTCATACTATAGTAAGGCGTCAAAATCGGCCAAAAAAATCAAAAAATTTTTTGACCTCAAAATGTCATAAAAAACGTCATAGTATAGTAAGGCGTTTAAATCGGCCAAAAAAAGTCAAAAAATTTTTTGACCTCAAAATGTCATAAAAAACGTCATAGTATAGTATGGCGTTTTTTTCGGCCAAAAAAAGTCAAAAAAATTTTTGACCTCAAAATGTCATAAAAAAACATCATAGTATAGTATGGCGTTTTTTCGGACAAAAAAAAACGCCATACTATACTATGCCGTTTCATACGTCATAGTATAGTATGGCGTTTTTTCGGACAAAAAAAACCGCCATACTATACTATGCCGTTTTTTATGACATTTTGAGGTCAAAAAAATTTTTGACTTTTTTTGGCCGATTTTGACGCCTTACTATAATGTGACGTTTTTTATGACATTTTGAGGTCAAAAAATTTTTTGACTTTTTTTGGCCGATTTTGACGCCTTACTATACTATGACGTTTTTTATGACATTTTGAGGTCAAAAAAATTTTTGACTTTTTTTGGCCGATTTTGACGCCTTACTATAATGTGACGTTTTTTATGACATTTTGAGGTCAAAAAATTTTTTGACTTTTTTTGTCCGATTTTGACGCCTTACTATACTATGACGTTTTTTATGACATTTTGAGGTCAAAAAATTTTTTGACTTTTTTTGTCCGATTTTGACGCCTTACTATACTATGATGTTTTTTATGACATTTTGAGGTCAAAAAATTTTTTGACTTTTTTTGGCCGAAAAAAACGCCATACTATACTATGACGTTTTTTATGACATTTTGAGGTCAAAAAAAATTTTGACTTTTTTTGTCCGATTTTGACGCCTTACTATACTATGACGTTTTTTATGACATTTTGAGGTCAAAAAAAATTTTGACTTTTTTTGGCCGATTTTGACGCCTTACTATACTATGACGTTTTTTATGACATTTTGAGGTCAAAAAATTTTTTGACTTTTTTTGTCCGATTTTGACGCCTTACTATACTATGACGTTTTTTATGACATTTTGAGGTCAAAAATTTTTTTGACTTTTTTTGTCCGAAAAAAACGCCATACTATACTATGACGTTTTTTATGACATTTTGAGGTCAAAAATTTTTTTGACTTTTTTTGGCCGATTTTGACGCCTTACTATACTATGACGTTTTTTATGACATTTTGAGGTCAAAAAATTTTTTGACTTTTTTTGGCCGATTTTGACGCCTTACTATACTATGACGTTTTTTATGACATTTTGAGGTCAAAAAAAATTTTGACTTTTTTTGGCCGATTTTGACGCCTTACTATACTATGACGTTTTTTATGACATTTTGAGGTTAAAAATTTTTTTGACTTTTTTTGTCCGAAAAAAACGCCATACTATACTATGACGTTTTTTATGACATTTTGAGGTCAAAAATTTTTTTGACTTTTTTTGGCCGATTTTGACGCCTTACTATACTATGACGTTTTTTATGACATTTTGAGGTCAAAAAATTTTTTGACTTTTTTTGGCCGATTTTGACGCCTTACTATAATGTGACGTTTTTTATGACATTTTGAGGTCAAAAAATTTTTTGACTTATTTTGTCCGAAAAAACGCCATACTATACTATGACGTTTTTTATGACATTTTGAGGTCAAATTTTTTTTTGACTTTTTTTGTCCGAAAAACCCGCCATACTATACTATGACGTTTTTTATGACATTTGTGAGGTCAAAAATTATTTTGACTTTTTTTGGCCAATTTTGACGCCTTACTATACTATGACGTTTTTTATGACATTTTGAGGTCAAAAAATTTTTTGACGTTTTTTTGCTGAAAAAAACGCCATACTATACTATGACGTTTTTTTATGACATTTTGAGGTCAAAAATTTTTTTGACTTTTTTTGTCCGAAAAAAACGCCATACTATACTATGACGTTTTTTATGACATTTCTAGGTCAAAAATTATTTTGACTTTTTTTGGCCAATTTTGACGCCTTACTATACTATGACGTTTTTTATGACATTTGTGAGGTCAAAATTTTTTTTGACTTTTTTTGGTCGAAAAAAACGCCATACTATACTATGACGTTTTTTATGACATTTTGAGGTCAAAAATTTTTTTGACTTTTTTTGTCCGATTTTGACGCCTTACTATACTATGACGTTTTTTATGACATTTTGAGGTCAAAAAAAATTTGGACTTTTTTTGTCCGATTTTGACGCCTTACTATACTATGACGTTTTTTATGACATTTTGAGGTCAAAAATTTTTTTGACTTTTTTTGTCCGATTTTGACGCCTTACTATACTATGACGTTTTTTATGACATTTTGAGTTCAAAAATTTTTTTGACTTTTTTTGGCCGAAAAAAACGCCATTCTATAATATGACGTTTTTTATGACATTTTGAGGTCAAAAAAATTTTTGACTTTTTTTGGCCGATTTTGACGCCTTACTATACTATGACGTTTTTTATGACATTTTGAGGTCAAAAAATTTTTTGACTTTTTTTGTCCGATTTTGACGCCTTACTATACTATGACGTTTTTTATGACATTTTGAGGTCAAAAAATTTTTTGACTTTTTTTGGCCGAAAAAAACGCCATACTATACTATGACGTTTTTTATGACATTTTGAGGTCAAAAAAAATTTTGACTTTTTTTGTCCGATTTTGACGCCTTACTATACTATGACGTTTTTTATGACATTTTGAGGTCAAAAAAAATTTTGACTTTTTTTGGCCGATTTTGACGCCTTACTATACTATGACGTTTTTTATGACATTTTGAGGTCAAAAAATTTTTTGACTTTTTTTGTCCGATTTTGACGCCTTACTATACTATGACGTTTTTTATGACATTTTGAGGTCAAAAATTTTTTTGACTTTTTTTGTCTGAAAAAAACGCCATACTATACTATGACGTTTTTTATGACATTTTGAGGTCAAAAATTTTTTTGACTTTTTTTGGCCGATTTTGACGCCTTACTATACTATGACGTTTTTTATGACATTTTGAGGTCAAAAAATTTTTTGACTTTTTTTGGCCGATTTTGACGCCTTACTATACTATGACGTTTTTTATGACATTTTGAGGTCAAAAAAAATTTTGACTTTTTTTGGCCGATTTTGACGCCTTACTATACTATGACGTTTTTTATGACATTTTGAGGTTAAAAATTTTTTTGACTTTTTTTGTCCGAAAAAAACGCCATACTATACTATGACGTTTTTTATGACATTTTGAGGTCAAAAATTTTTTTGACTTTTTTTGGCCGATTTTGACGCCTTACTATACTATGACGTTTTTTATGACATTTTGAGGTCAAAAAAAATTTTTTGACTTTTTTTGGCCGATTTTGACGCCTTACTATAATGTGACGTTTTTTATGACATTTTGAGGTCAAAAAATTTTTTGACTTATTTTGTCCGAAAAAACGCCATACTATACTATGACGTTTTTTATGACATTTTGAGGTCAAATTTTTTTTTGACTTTTTTTGTCCGAAAAACCCGCCATACTATACTATGACGTTTTTTATGACATTTGTGAGGTCAAAAATTTTTTTGACTTTTTTTGTCCGAAAAAAACGCCATACTATACTATGACGTTTTTTATGACATTTTGAGGTCAAAAAATTTTTTGACGTTTTTTTGCTGAAAAAAACGCCATACTATACTATGACGTTTTTTTATGACATTTTGAGGTCAAAAATTTTTTTGACTTTTTTTGTCCGAAAAAAACGCCATACTATACTATGACGTTTTTTATGACATTTCTAGGTCAAAAATTATTTTGACTTTTTTTGGCCAATTTTGACGCCTTACTATACTATGACGTTTTTTATGACATTTGTGAGGTCAAAATTTTTTTTGACTTTTTTTGGTCGAAAAAAACGCCATACTATACTATGACGTTTTTTATGACATTTTGAGGTCAAAAATTTTTTTGACTTTTTTTGTCCGATTTTGACGCCTTACTATACTATGACGTTTTTTATGACATTTTGAGGTCAAAAAAAATTTGGACTTTTTTTGTCCGATTTTGACGCCTTACTATACTATGACGTTTTTTATGACATTTTGAGGTCAAAAATTTTTTTGACTTTTTTTGTCCGATTTTGACGCCTTACTATACTATGACGTTTTTTATGACATTTTGAGTTCAAAAAATTTTTTGACTTTTTTTGGCCGAAAAAAACGCCATACTATAATATGACGTTTTTTATGACATTTTGAGGTCAAAAAAATTTTTGACTTTTTTTGGCCGATTTTGACGCCTTACTATACTATGACGTTTTTTATGACATTTTGAGGTCAAAAAATTTTTTGACTTTTTTTGTCCGATTTTGACGCCTTACTATACTATGACGTTTTTTATGACATTTTGAGGTTAAAAATTTTTTTGACTTTTTTTGTCCGAAAAAAACGCCATACTATACTATGACGTTTTTTATGACATTTTGAGGTCAAAAATTTTTTTGACTTTTTTTGGCCGATTTTGACGCCATACTATACTATGACGTTTTTTATGACATTTTGAGGTCAAAAAAAATTTTGACTTTTTTTGTCCGATTTTGACGCCTTACTATACTATGACGTTTTTTATGACATTTTGAGGTCAAAAAATTTTTTGACTTTTTTTGTCCGATTTTGACGCCTTACTATACTATGACGTTTTTTATGACATTTTGAGGTCAAAAAATTTTTTGACTTTTTTTGTCCGAAAAAAACGCCATAATATACTATGACGTTTTTTATGACATTTTGAGGTCAAATTTTTTTTTGACTTTTTTTGTCCGAAAAAAACGCCATACTATACTATGACGTTTTTTATGACATTTTGAGGTCAAAAAAAATTTTGACTTTTTTTGGCCGATTTTGACGCCTTACTATACTATGACGTTTTTTATGACATTTTGAGGTCAAAAAAAATTTTGACTTTTTTTGGCCGATTTTGACGCCTTACTATACTATGACGTTTTTTATGACATTTTGAGGTCAAAAAATTTTTTGACTTTTTTTGTCCGATTTTGACGCCTTACTATACTATGACGTTTTTTATGACATTTTGAGGTCAAAAAATTTTTTGACTTTTTTTGGCCGAAAAAAACGCCATACTATACTATGACGTTTTTTATGATATTTTGAGGTCAAAAAATTTTTTGACTTTTTTTGGCCGAAAAAAACGCCATACTATACTATGACGTTTTTTATGACATTTTGAGGTCAAAAATTTTTTTGACTTTTTTTGGCCGATTTTGACGCCTTACTATACTATGACGTTTTTTATGACATTTTGAGGTCAAAAAAATTTTTGACTTTTTTTGTCCGATTTTGACGCCTTACTATACTATGACGTTTTTTATGACATTTTGAGGTCAAAAAATTTTTTGACTTTTTTTGTCCGAAAAAAACGCCATACTATACTATGACGTTTTTTATGACATTTCTAGGTCAAAAATTATTTTGACTTTTTTTGGCCAATTTTGACGCCTTACTATACTATGACGTTTTTTATGACATTTGTGAGGTCAAAATTTTTTTTGACTTTTTTTGGCCGAAAAAAACGCCATACTATACTATGACGTTTTTTATGACATTTTGAGGTCAAAAATTTTTTTGACTTTTTTTGTCCGATTTTGACGCCTTACTATACTATGACGTTTTTTATGACATTTTGAGGTCAAAAAAAATTTGGACTTTTTTTGTCCGATTTTGACGCCTTACTATACTATGACGTTTTTTATGACATTTTGAGGTCAAAAATTTTTTTGACTTTTTTTGTCCGAAAAAAACGCCATACTATACTATGACGTTTTTTATGACATTTTGAGGTCAAAAAAAATTTTGACTTTTTTTGTCCGATTTTGACGCCTTACTATACTATGACGTTTTTTATGACATTTTGAGGTCAAAAATTTTTTTGACTTTTTTTGTCCGATTTTGACGCCTTACTATACTATGACGTTTTTTATGACATTTTGAGTTCAAAAAATTTTTTGACTTTTTTTGGCCGAAAAAAACGCCATACTATAATATGACGTTTTTTATGACATTTTGAGGTCAAAAAAATTTTTGACTTTTTTTGGCCGATTTTGACGCCTTACTATACTATGACGTTTTTTATGACATTTTGAGGTCAAAAATTTTTTTGACTTTTTTTGTCCGATTTTGACGCCTTACTATACTATGACGTTTTTTATGACATTTTGAGGTTAAAAATTTTTTTGACTTTTATTGTCCGAAAAAAACGCCATACTATACTATGACGTTTTTTATGACATTTTGAGGTCAAAAATTTTTTTGACTTTTTTTGGCCGATTTTGACGCCATACTATACTATGACGTTTTTTATGACATTTTGAGGTCAAAAAAAATTTTGACTTTTTTTGTCCGATTTTGACGCCTTACTATACTATGACGTTTTTTATGACATTTTGAGGTCAAAAAATTTTTTGACTTTTTTTGTCCGATTTTGACGCCTTACTATACTATGACGTTTTTTATGACATTTTGAGGTCAAAAAATTTTTTGACTTTTTTTGTCCGAAAAAAACGCCATAATATACTATGACGTTTTTTATGACATTTTGAGGTCAAATTTTTTTTTGACTTTTTTTGTCCGAAAAAAACGCCATACTATACTATGACGTTTTTTATGACATTTTGAGGTCAAAAAAAATTTTGACTTTTTTTGGCCGATTTTGACGCCTTACTATACTATGACGTTTTTTATGACATTTTGAGGTCAAAAATTTTTTTGACTTTTTTTGGCCGAAAAAACGCCATACTATACTATGACGTTTTTTATGACATTTTGAGGTCAAAACATTTTTTGACTTTTTTTGTCCGAAAAAAACGACATACTTTACTATGACGTTTTTTATGACATTTTGAGGTCAAAAAAAATTTTGACTTTTTTTGGCCGATTTTGACGCCTTACTATACTATGACGTTTTTTATGACATTTTGAGGTCAAAAAATTTTTTGACTTTTTTTGTCCGATTTTGACGCCTTACTATACTATGACGTTTTTTATGACATTTTGAGGTCAAAAAATTTTTTGACTTTTTTTGGCCGAAAAAAACGCCATACTATACTATGACGTTTTTTATGATATTTTGAGGTCAAAAAATTTTTTGACTTTTTTTGGCCGAAAAAAACGCCATACTATACTATGACGTTTTTTATGACATTTTGAGGTCAAAAATTTTTTTGACTTTTTTTGGCCGATTTTGACGCCTTACTATACTATGACGTTTTTTATGACATTTTGAGGTCAAAAAAATTTTTGACTTTTTTTGTCCGATTTTGACGCCTTACTATACTATGACGTTTTTTATGACATTTTGAGGTCAAAAAATTTTTTGACTTTTTTTGTCCGATTTTGACGCCTTACTATACTATGACGTTTTTTATGACATTTTGAGGTCAAAAAAAATTTTGACTTTTTTTGGCCGATTTTGACGCCTTACTATACTATGACGTTTTTTATGACATTTTGAGGTCAAAAAATTTTTTGACTTTTTTTGGCCGAAAAAAACGCCATACTATACTATGACGTTTTTTATGACATTTTGAGGTCAAAAATTTTTTTGACTTTTTTTGGCCGATTTTGACGCCTTACTATACTATGACGTTTTTTATGACATTTTGAGGTCAAAAAAAATTTTGACTTTTTTTGGCCGATTTTGACGCCTTACTATACTATGACGTTTTTTATGACATTTTGAGGTCAAAAATTTTTTTGACTTTTTTTGTCCGATTTTGACGCCTTACTATACTATGACGTTTTTTATGACATTTTGAGGTTAAAAATTTTTTTGACTTTTTTTGTCCGAAAAAAACGCCATACTATACTATGACGTTTTTTATGACATTTTGAGGTCAAAATTTTTTTTGACTTTTTTTGTCCGAAAAAAACGCCTTACTATACTATGACGTTTTTTAGGACATTTCTAGGTCAAAAATTATTTTGACTTTTTTTGGCCAATTTTGACGCCTTACTATACTATGACGTTTTTTATGACATTTTGAGGTCAAAAATTTTTTTGACTTTTTTTGGCCGATTTTGACGCCTTACTATACTATGACGTTTTTTATGACATTTTGAGGTCAAAAATTTTTTTGACTTTTTTTGTCCGATTTTGACGCCTTACTATACTATGACGTTTTTTATGACATTTTGAGGTCAAAAAATTTTTTGACTTTTTTTGGCCAAAAAAAACGCCATACTATACTATGACGTTTTTTATGACATTTTGAGGTCAAAAAATTTTTTGACTTTTTTTGGCCGAAAAAAAAACGCCATACTATACTATGACGTTTTTTATGACATTTTGAGGTCAAAAAATTTTTTGACTTTTTTTGGCCGAAAAAAACGCCATACTATACTATGACGTTTTTTATGACATTTTGAGGTCAAAAATTTTTTTGACTTTTTTTGGCCGATTTTGACGCCTTACTATACTATGACGTTTTTTATGACATTTTGAGGTCAAAAAAAATTTTGACTTTTTTTGGCCGATTTTGACGCCTTACTATACTATGACGTTTTTTATTACATTTTGAGGTCAAAAATTTTTTTGACTTTTTTTGTCTGATTTTGACGCCTTACTATACTATGACGTTTTTTATGACATTTTGAGGTCAAAAAATTTTTTGACTTTTTTTGGCCGAAAAAAACGCCATACTATACTATGACATTTTTTATGACATTTTGAGGTCAAAAAAAATTTTGACTTTTTTTGACCGATTTTGACGCCTTACTATACTATGACGTTTTTTATGACATTTTGAGGTCAAAAAATTTTTTGACTTTTTTTGTCCGATTTTGACGCCTTACTATACTATGACGTTTTTTATGACATTTTGAGGTCAAAATTTTTTTTGACTTTTTTTGTCCGAAAAAAACGCCATACTATACTATGACGTTTTTTAGGACATTTTGAGGTCAAAAAAAATTTTGACTTTTTTTGGCCGATTTTGACGCCTTACTATACTATGACGTTTTTTATGACATTTTGAGGTCAAAAAATTTTTTGACTTTTTTTGGCCGAAAAAAAACGCCATACTATACTATGACGTTTTTTATGACATTTTGAGGTCAAAAAATTTTTTGACTTTTTTTGGCCGAAAAAAACGCCATACTATACTATGACGTTTTTTATGACATTTTGAGGTCAAAAATTTTTTTGACTTTTTTTGGCCGATTTTGACGCCTTACTATACTATGACGTTTTTTATGACATTTTGAGGTCAAAAAAAATTTTGACTTTTTTTGGCCGATTTTGACGCCTTACTATACTATGACGTTTTTTATTACATTTTGAGGTTAAAATTTTTTTTGACTTTTTTTGTCTGATTTTGACGCCTTACTATACTATGACGTTTTTTATGACATTTTGAGGTCAAAAAATTTTTTGACTTTTTTTGGCCGAAAAAAACGCCATACTATACTATGACGTTTTTTATGACATTTTGAGGTCAAAAAATTTTTTGACTTTTTTTGGCCGAAAAAAACGCCATACTATACTATGACATTTTTTATGACATTTTGAGGTCAAAAAAATTTTTGACTTTTTTTGACCGATTTTGACGCCTTACTATACTATGACGTTTTTTATGACATTTTGAGGTTAAAAATTTTTTTGACTTTTATTGTCCGAAAAAAACGCCATACTATACTATGACGTTTTTTATGACATTTTGAGGTCAAAAATTTTTTTGACTTTTTTTGGCCGATTTTGACGCCATACTATACTATGACGTTTTTTATGACATTTTGAGGTCAAAAAAAATTTTGACTTTTTTTGTCCGATTTTGACGCCTTACTATACTATGACGTTTTTTATGACATTTTGAGGTCAAAAAATTTTTTGACTTTTTTTGTCCGATTTTGACGCCTTACTATACTATGACGTTTTTTATGACATTTTGAGGTCAAAAAATTTTTTGACTTTTTTTGTCCGAAAAAAACGCCATAATATACTATGACGTTTTTTATGACATTTTGAGGTCAAATTTTTTTTTGACTTTTTTTGTCCGAAAAAAACGCCATACTATACTATGACGTTTTTTATGACATTTTGAGGTCAAAAAAAATTTTGACTTTTTTTGGCCGATTTTGACGCCTTACTATACTATGACGTTTTTTATGACATTTTGAGGTCAAAAATTTTTTTGACTTTTTTTGGCCGAAAAAACGCCATACTATACTATGACGTTTTTTATGACATTTTGAGGTCAAAACATTTTTTGACTTTTTTTGTCCGAAAAAAACGCCATACTTTACTATGACGTTTTTTATGACATTTTGAGGTCAAAAAAAATTTTGACTTTTTTTGGCCGATTTTGACGCCTTACTATACTATGACGTTTTTTATGACATTTTGAGGTCAAAAAATTTTTTGACTTTTTTTGTCCGATTTTGACGCCTTACTATACTATGACGTTTTTTATGACATTTTGAGGTCAAAAAATTTTTTGACTTTTTTTGGCCGAAAAAAACGCCATACTATACTATGACGTTTTTTATGATATTTTGAGGTCAAAAAATTTTTTGACTTTTTTTGGCCGAAAAAAACGCCATACTATACTATGACGTTTTTTATGACATTTTGAGGTCAAAAATTTTTTTGACTTTTTTTGGCCGATTTTGACGCCTTACTATACTATGACGTTTTTTATGACATTTTGAGGTTAAAAATTTTTTTGACTTTTTTTGTCCGAAAAAAACGCCATACTATACTATGACGTTTTTTATGACATTTTGAGGTCAAAATTTTTTTTGACTTTTTTTGTCCGAAAAAAACGCCTTACTATACTATGACGTTTTTTAGGACATTTCTAGGTCAAAAATTATTTTGACTTTTTTTGGCCAATTTTGACGCCTTACTATACTATGACGTTTTTTATGACATTTTGAGGTCAAAAATTTTTTTGACTTTTTTTGGCCGATTTTGACGCCTTACTATACTATGACGTTTTTTATGACATTTTGAGGTCAAAAATTTTTTTGACTTTTTTTGTCCGATTTTGACGCCTTACTATACTATGACGTTTTTTATGACATTTTGAGGTCAAAAAATTTTTTGACTTTTTTTGGCCAAAAAAAACGCCATACTATACTATGACGTTTTTTATGACATTTTGAGGTCAAAAAATTTTTTGACTTTTTTTGGCCGAAAAAAAAACGCCATACTATACTATGACGTTTTTTATGACATTTTGAGGTCAAAAAATTTTTTGACTTTTTTTGGCCGAAAAAAACGCCATACTATACTATGACGTTTTTTATGACATTTTGAGGTCAAAAATTTTTTTGACTTTTTTTGGCCGATTTTGACGCCTTACTATACTATGACGTTTTTTATGACATTTTGAGGTCAAAAAAAATTTTGACTTTTTTTGGCCGATTTTGACGCCTTACTATACTATGACGTTTTTTATTACATTTTGAGGTCAAAAATTTTTTTGACTTTTTTTGTCTGATTTTGACGCCTTACTATACTATGACGTTTTTTATGACATTTTGAGGTCAAAAAATTTTTTGACTTTTTTTGGCCGAAAAAAACGCCATACTATACTATGACATTTTTTATGACATTTTGAGGTCAAAAAAAATTTTGACTTTTTTTGACCGATTTTGACGCCTTACTATACTATGACGTTTTTTATGACATTTTGAGGTCAAAAAATTTTTTGACTTTTTTTGTCCGATTTTGACGCCTTACTATACTATGACGTTTTTTATGACATTTTGAGGTCAAAATTTTTTTTGACTTTTTTTGTCCGAAAAAAACGCCATACTATACTATGACGTTTTTTAGGACATTTTGAGGTCAAAAAAAATTTTGACTTTTTTTGGCCGATTTTGACGCCTTACTATACTATGACGTTTTTTATGACATTTTGAGGTCAAAAAATTTTTTGACTTTTTTTGTCCGATTTTGACGCCTTACTATACTATGACGTTTTTTATGACATTTTGAGGTCAAAAAATTTTTTGACTTTTTTTGGCCAAAAAAAACGCCATACTATACTATGACGTTTTTTATGACATTTTGAGGTCAAAAAATTTTTTGACTTTTTTTGGCCGAAAAAAAACGCCATACTATACTATGACGTTTTTTATGACATTTTGAGGTCAAAAAATTTTTTGACTTTTTTTGGCCGAAAAAAACGCCATACTATACTATGACGTTTTTTATGACATTTTGAGGTCAAAAATTTTTTTGACTTTTTTTGGCCGATTTTGACGCCTTACTATACTATGACGTTTTTTATGACATTTTGAGGTCAAAAAAAATTTTGACTTTTTTTGGCCGATTTTGACGCCTTACTATACTATGACGTTTTTTATTACATTTTGAGGTCAAAATTTTTTTTGACTTTTTTTGTCTGATTTTGACGCCTTACTATACTATGACGTTTTTTATGACATTTTGAGGTCAAAAAATTTTTTGACTTTTTTTGGCCGAAAAAAACGCCATACTATACTATGACGTTTTTTATGACATTTTGAGGTCAAAAAATTTTTTGACTTTTTTTGGCCGAAAAAAACGCCATACTATACTATGACATTTTTTATGACATTTTGAGGTCAAAAAAATTTTTGACTTTTTTTGACCGATTTTGACGCCTTACTATACTATGACGTTTTTTATGACATTTTGAGGTCAAAAAAAATTTTGACTTTTTTTGGCCGATTTTGACGCCTTACTATACTATGACGTTTTTTATGACATTTTGAGGTCAAAAATTTTTTTGACTTTTTTTGTCCGATTTTGACGCCTTACTATACTATGACGTTTTTTATGACATTTTGAGGTTAAAAATTTTTTTGACTTTTTTTGTCCGAAAAAAACGCCATACTATACTATGACGTTTTTTATGACATTTTGAGGTCAAAATTTTTTTTGACTTTTTTTGTCCGAAAAAAACGCCTTACTATACTATGACGTTTTTTAGGACATTTCTAGGTCAAAAATTATTTTGACTTTTTTTGGCCAATTTTGACGCCTTACTATACTATGACGTTTTTTATGACATTTTGAGGTCAAAAAATTTTTTTGACTTTTTTTGGCCGATTTTGACGCCTTACTATACTATGACGTTTTTTATGACATTTTGAGGTCAAAAATTTTTTTGACTTTTTTTGTCCGATTTTGACGCCTTACTATACTATGACGTTTTTTATGACATTTTGAGGTCAAAAATTTTTTTGACTTTTTTTGGCCGAAAAACCCGCCATACTATACTATGACGTTTTTTATGACATTTTGAGGTCAAAAATTTTTTTGACTTTTTTTGTCCGAAAAAAACGCCATACTATACTATGATGTTTTTTATGACATTTTGAGGTCAAATTTTTTTTTTGACTTTTTTTGTCCGAAAAAAACGCCATTCTATACTATGACGTTTTTTATGACATTTTGAGGTCAAAAAAAATTTTGACTTTTTTTGGCCGATTTTGACGCCTTACTATACTATGACGTTTTTTATGACATTTTGAGGTCAAAAAATTTTTTGACTTTTTTTGGCCAAAAAAAAACGCCATACTATACTATGACGTTTTTTATGACATTTTGAGGTCAAAAAATTTTTTGACTTTTTTTGGCCGAAAAAAAACGCCATACTATACTATGACGTTTTTTATGACATTTTGAGGTCAAAAAATTTTTTGACTTTTTTTGGCCGAAAAAAACGCCATACTATACTATGACGTTTTTTATGACATTTTGAGGTCAAAAATTTTTTTGACTTTTTTTGTCCGAAAAAAACGCCATACTATACTATGATGTTTTTTATGACATTTTGAGGTCAAATTTTTTTTTTGACTTTTTTTGTCCGAAAAAAACGCCATTCTATACTATGACGTTTTTTATGACATTTTGAGGTCAAAAAAAATTTTGACTTTTTTTGGCCGATTTTGACGCCTTACTATACTATGACGTTTTTTATGACATTTTGAGGTCAAAAAATTTTTTGACTTTTTTTGGCCAAAAAAAACGCCATACTATACTATGACGTTTTTTATGACATTTTGAGGTCAAAAAATTTTTTGACTTTTTTTGGCCGAAAAAAAACGCCATACTATACTATGACGTTTTTTATGACATTTTGAGGTCAAAAAATTTTTTGACTTTTTTTGGCCGAAAAAAACGCCATACTATACTATGACGTTTTTTATGACATTTTGAGGTCAAAAATTTTTTTGACTTTTTTTGGCCGATTTTGACGCCTTACTATACTATGACGTTTTTTATGACATTTTGAGGTCAAAAAAAATTTTGACTTTTTTTGGCCGATTTTGACGCCTTACTATACTATGACGTTTTTTATTACATTTTGAGGTCAAAAATTTTTTTGACTTTTTTTGTCTGATTTTGACGCCTTACTATACTATGACGTTTTTTATGACATTTTGAGGTCAAAAATTTTTTGACTTTTTTTGGCCGAAAAAAACGCCATACTATACTATGACGTTTTTTATGACATTTTGAGGTCAAAAAATTTTTTGACTTTTTTTGGCCGAAAAAAACGCCATACTATACTATGACATTTTTTATGACATTTTGAGGTCAAAAAAAATTTTGACTTTTTTTGACCGATTTTGACGCCTTACTATACTATGACGTTTTTTATGACATTTTGAGGTCAAAAATTTTTTTGACTTTTTTTGTCCGATTTTGACGCCTTACTATACTATGACGTTTTTTATGACATTTTGAGGTCAAAAATTTTTTTGACTTTTTTTGTCCGAAAAAAACGCCATACTATACTATGACGTTTTTTATGACATTTTGAGGTCAAAAAAAATTTTGACTTTTTTTGGCCGATTTTGACGCCTTACTATAGTATGACGTTTTTTATGACATTTTGAGGTCAAAAATTTTTTTGACTTTTTTTGGCCGAAAAAAACGCCATACTATACTATGACGTTTTTTATGACATTTTGAGGTCAAAATTTTTTTTGACTTTTTTTGTCCGAAAAAAACGCCATACTATACTATGACGTTTTTTATGACATTTTGAGGTCAAAAATTTTTTTGACTTTTTTTGGCCGATTTTGACGCCATACTATACTATGACGTTTTTTATGACATTTTGAGGTCAAAAAAAATTTTGACTTTTTTTGTCCGATTTTGACGCCTTACTATACTATGACGTTTTTTATGACATTTTGAGGTCAAAAAATTTTTTGACTTTTTTTGTCCGATTTTGATGCCTTACTATACTATGACGTTTTTTATGACATTTTGAGGTCAAAAAATTTTTTGACTTTTTTTGGCCGAAAAAAACGCCATACTATACTATGACGTTTTTTATGACATTTTGAGGTCAAAAAAAATTTTGACTTTTTTTGGCCGATTTTGACGCCTTACTATACTATGACGTTTTTTATGACATTTTGAGGTCAAAAAATTTTTTGACTTTTTTTGGCCGAAAAAAACGCCATACTATACTATGACGTTTTTTATGACATTTTGAGGTCAAAAATTTTTTTGACTTTTTTTTGGCCGATTTTGACGCCTTACTATACTATGACGTTTTTTATGACATTTTGAGGTCAAAAAAAATTTTGACTTTTTTTGGCCGATTTTGACGCCTTACTATACTATGACGTTTTTTATGACATTTTGAGGTCAAAAATTTTTTTGACTTTTTTTGTCCGATTTTGACGCCTTACTATACTATGACGTTTTTTATGACATTTTGAGGTTAAAAATTTTTTTGACTTTTTTTGTCCGAAAAAAACGCCATACTATACTATGACGTTTTTTATGACATTTTGAGGTCAAAATTTTTTTTGACTTTTTTTGTCCGAAAAAAAACGCCTTACTATACTATGACGTTTTTTAGGACATTTCTAGGTCAAAAATTATTTTGACTTTTTTTGGCCAATTTTGACGCCTTACTATACTATGACGTTTTTTATGACATTTTGAGGTCAAAAATTTTTTTGACTTTTTTTGTCCGAAAAACCCGCCATACTATACTATGACGTTTTTTATGACATTTGTGAGTTCAAAATTTTTTTTGACTTTTTTTGTCCGAAAAAAACGCCATACTATACTATGATGTTTTTTATGACATTTTGAGGTCAAATTTTTTTTTGACTTTTTTTGGCCGAAAAAAACGCCATACTATACTATGACGTTTTTTATGACATTTTGAGGTCAAAAATTTTTTTGACTTTTTTTGTCCGATTTTGACGCCTTACTATACTATGACGTTTTTTATGACATTTTGAGGTTAAAATTTTTTTTGACTTTTTTTGTCCGAAAAAAACGCCATACTATACTATGACGTTTTTTATGACATTTTGAGGTCAAAATTTTTTTTGACTTTTTTTGTCCGAAAAAAACGCCTTACTATACTATGACGTTTTTTAGGACATTTCTAGGTCAAAAATTTTTTGACTTTTTTTGTCCGAAAAACCCGCCATACTATACTATGACGTTTTTTATGACATTTGTGAGTTCAAAATTTTTTTGGACTTTTTTTGTCCGAAAAAAACGCCATACTATACTATGATGTTTTTTATGACATTTTGAGGTCAAATTTTTTTTTGACTTTTTTTGGCCGAAAAAAACGCCATACTATACTATGACGTTTTTTATGACATTTTGAGGTCAAAAATTTTTTTGACTTTTTTTGGCCGATTTTGACGCCTTACTATAGACCCTTTTACTGTTTGTACACAATGATGACGTAAAACGTATGCGCGCGCATGTTGGCAACGGAAGTATGGCAGGAATCAGTAGTTTGTCAACCTACGCGAGTGGATTATCCATCAAAGATCGCGAATGTTACTTTAACAAGCTGACTTTGTCAAATGGTATCCGGCTACCAGATCCGTGTGCAATAGTGGAGTGGGTAGAAGATGTTAGTAAGTGGCCGAATATACAGTGGCCAGACATTTATACGTATTTGGTTGAGAAACCGAGCGTGTACACCAGAGAGAAATTACGAGCTTACAAGTCACTGGATGCTTATGAATACGTACTCTGTGGTCATGTACAGAACGTCAAATATCATGAAATAGACTCGGAGTTTTGTGTGTTGAAATCCGAGGTTCTACCTAGTCAAAGACAAGGACACAAGACAACCATGTATGAGGCTTGGGTTATAATCAACCAACAACAAAACTACGTCCTCACAGCGAACTGCACCTGTATGGCGGGGTAAGTAGTAGCTTATTTTGGTGTTGTGGGCTTGTAGCTAACATACTTCAGAGCTCTATACGTAGCTGACATGCAAAGGCAAATTATGCTTCTGTGTTACTGTCCTTTCAGATTTAAGCTAGGCTATACTCTCCTTTCCATATCAAAAAGTCGTATGCCTTGCCTCTGAGACATTCTCATAACCAGGGTTTGAAACAATATTTTAATGAAATACACAGTGGCAACAGGTTCAAAATTCAACAGTTCAATTCAAACAATTCAAAATCAACCAGTATGTATGTTCTTGTGAATTTTCAGGCTTGGGTCATGCTGCAGTCATGCAGCTTCAATCTTATTCAAAGTTGAGCTCTATGGTAGGATGGGGAGGAGTGAGAGTGCAGCAGTTACCTCTGGCATGTGCATGTGGAAAGACATGAGCAGGAAAGAAGTCAGACCAGCTCCACTGAAGGAAATCAGCTTCCACAAACCAAAGAGGCTAGGCAGGCAGCTTCCAACGGCTTCAGCATCTGCCAGGAAGAATAGTATCACACCCAGAGGCATGTAATAGTTGACAGAGCCTAGATAAGCTTTCTATTGCCATATAGTATTTAATAGCCCTGTGATGTACTTCCATTTTACCCAGTGACTCGCAGATTAGTTTCCGGTTTACTTCCTGCCACATCGGCGGTAAATATTACTCAAAGTGAACAAATGACAGCTGTAACCGTAAGAAAACAAAATATTATGTCAGAGATTTATACAAGTTGCGACCACGACTGTGGAGCAAGTCCCACAGTGTACTTGCTGCAATGTTAGGTCTGTCATCTCTTCTCCTTTTCCTATGGTACCTACGGTAAAAATAGCAGAAATGTACAGTTAGACCAATCTATCTAAAAACATCAGCTAAAGGCACCAAAAGCTTATGCAAGAGAGCAAAACAAACAGAGGGAGAAAACTCTAATTATTCTTACCTGTCCATCTTTGCTCCTGGGTTCTGACTTTGTTTTGTGTACACAAACACAGAAGGCACAAAATCAGGACTGCTGGAGTCCAATGATGCCTCACCTGCAAATCACATACAAACACACGTACACACGTTTGTTTACTAGCCAAATTTTTATTTTCATTCATATCTGACAGTGTTCATCAAACTTTAGCCGATTTGATATGGTACATCGTAAAGACAATCACTAATGTAAAACAGGATTACAAGAGTCCAATGACGCCTCATCCGCAAACACACGCGTTTGTTTACTAGCGAAATTTAACACCAGCATATGAAACTCTAACTGCATGCGATCAAATTTAGGTAGCATTGATGGACAGACTACTACTACAAGAGTAGGTAGATAAACTTACCTGATATAAAGTGGGCGCTGCAGACACGAGCATTTTTGATTATTTCCTCATTCCAATCAGCCCGTTTAATCGCCTGCAGCCACAGGCGCCGCCGGTTCTTCTGAAACGGCCGTGATCCTGTCGGAATCCTATAAAACTTCAGCCCACCTGTGGAGTATCGATTAGTGCAACCGTAAACGCAACAACCAGACATTTTGATGCTGGGAAACAACTGGCTGCGTTGTCAGAGCGACTGGTGAACAACACCGCTTCCGTTGCCAAAATGCGCGCGCAACTATTTGATCACGTGGGCTGTAAAAGGGTCTATACTATGACGTTTTTTATGACATTTTGAGGTTAAAATTTTTTTTGACTTTTTTTGTCCGAAAAAAACGCCATACTATACTATGACGTTTTTTATGACATTTTGAGGTCAAAATTTTTTTTGACTTTTTTTGTCCGAAAAAAACGCCTTACTATACTATGACGTTTTTTAGGACATTTCTAGGTCAAAAATTATTTTGACTTTTTTTGGCCAATTTTGACGCCTTACTATACTATGACGTTTTTTATGACATTTTGAGGTCAAAAATTTTTTTGACTTTTTTTGTCCGAAAAACCCGCCATACTATACTATGACGTTTTTTATGACATTTGTGAGTTCAAAATTTTTTTGGACTTTTTTTGTCCGAAAAAAACGCCATACTATACTATGATGTTTTTTATGACATTTTGAGGTCAAATTTTTTTTTGACTTTTTTTGGCCGAAAAAAACGCCATACTATACTATGACGTTTTTTATGACATTTTGAGGTCAAAAATTTTTTTGACTTTTTTTGGCCGATTTTGACGCCTTACTATACTATGACGTTTTTTATGACATTTTGAGGTCAAAAATTTTTTTGACTTTTTTTGTCCGAAAAACCCGCCATACTATACTATGACGTTTTTTATGACATTTGTGAGTTCAAAATTTTTTTGGACTTTTTTTGTCCGAAAAAAACGCCATACTATACTATGATGTTTTTTATGACATTTTGAGGTCAAATTTTTTTTTGACTTTTTTTGGCCGAAAAAAACGCCATACTATACTATGACGTTTTTTATGACATTTTGAGGTCAAAAATTTTTTTGACTTTTTTTGTCTGATTTTGACGCCTTACTATACTATGATGTTTTTTATGACATTTTGAGGTCAAAAAATTTTTTGACTTTTTTTGGCCGAAAAAAACGCCATACTATACTATGACGTTTTTTATGACATTTTGAGGTCAAAATTTTTTTTGACTTTTTTTGGCCGAAAAAAACGCCATACTATACTATGACGTTTTTTATGACATTTTGAGGTCAAAAAATGTTTTGACTTTTTTTGGCCGATTTTGACGCCTTACTATACTATGACGTTTTTTATGACATTTTGAGGTCCAAAAAATTTTTGACCTCAAAATGTCATTACAGGGTGTTTTGTTATGACAGCAAATATGCACACATAGACATTCACACATAGTGCATATCAAAACAGTTTCTCCCCTCACTTTGACTGGCATGTTTTTTGGTGCCACAATTCCTGTAGCTCTCTAAAAAGTCTTAATTTTAGTTTTTGACATACAAGGTCAAACATCATGTATTTAATTTGATCTGGGCCAAACAGACTGATTGTTTTTGTTCAGCATGTGTATTTTATTTCATTAACTTTCATTTCACAACAACTATTTCCATTTCTTTGTTTTATGTTTTTAATGTTAAGTAGTTCAAACTTCACTTTATAGGTGGCTGCCTACGCAGAAGAAGAAAATGTTACATTTTTTTGATTTTAGAGGCTGAAGCAAAGACAGGAAAGCCTTATCTGTGCTTCAGCCACTTTTACCATGTAAACATCTATTTTCTTTCAAAGGTGTGCAGATTACAGATCTACACAAACACACACTTTTTCACATTCTCTTCTCTCTCTACCAAGGCTCAGTTTTGAGATTCAGATGGAGTGTGCCAGGTGGGTTCAGGTGGTCAACAACTCCTATGACTGTTTGACCCGTACTTTCACACACAAACATGAATGTCATAAGTTTCAGTATATATACTGTATGTGTGAGTATATAGTATGTGCGTCTCACAGCCCAACATGTTTTCATGTCCCCTGCTCTGTTTTGTAAGCCCCGCCCCCCCTTCCCTGCACCACTCTGTCCATTGCCCAAAATCTCTCAAAACCTTTCAAGCCTTTTCCTCTCTCTTCTCCTCCTCAAGGCAATTTGAGGAGGGCTTTTTAAATGATCCGCTCATTATCGGTAGTGGAGTCACTTTGGTTTTTCCGTCTGCTTGCCTTCCTGCCCCCCCCCCCCCCCCCCCCCCCCCCACCACCACCACCACCACCACCTCTCTGTGTTTTTTAAGGGGCTTTTTCTGCTTGCCCCTCCACCCTTCATCCCCCACCCCCTACTCCCTCTCCTCCCTCCAGAATGGCTTTTTGGTCCGTTTGTTTGTGCTCATGAAGTGGAATGCAGCAAAGTCCCTGAGAGCATTTTTTTCTTCTTCCTTTCTTTTTTTTTTTTTTAATTTAGAAAGCCATCGAGTATGACTTGACATGGCAAAGTGGGAGCTACCCCCCCCTCCCCCCACATGCACATAAACACACACCACACACCTGATGCTGGCCTTGACAACAATAATGTTTTCCATTTCAGGAGAAGGAATTGAGAAATATGTGGAGGTGGAATTCTGTGGCATTAATGTAGTCACCTGGAGCTGGATTGAATGGGATACTGTCTATACAGAGTGGGAAACGTGTTGGTATTGCCCTGCTTATTACTGTGTATCGTTTAAAAGAACAGTTTTTGTCACTTGTGGATGTGTTTAACAAGACATGAACACTGAAAATCAGTTCTGCGTTGACTTCCGCCTGTTCTTTCGGCAGCTTGCCTGGCTCTATAGGCTGCTTGTATTTATCCTCATTTACCTGTTCAGCCCTTCCATCTCTAATACCCATTAAACCTCTCCATCTGTATGTGCAGGAGGCTAAGTTCACTGACTGACTTATTAGCTGACTGACTGGAGTGAGCTGAGGTCAGTCTGGAGGCAGGCAATACACACACACACACACACACACACACACACACACATGCACATTCACTCAGTACAGTGATGCTTACACATGAGCTTATAGCACTGGACTGCTAATTAAGGGGGCTGTGCTGTTGACGAAGGCACTCAACATATCGTTGATTAGGTCAGGCTGGGTGGAAGCGAAAGACACAGAGAGAGAAAGAAGAAAGCAGACCGTGAGACATATAGAATGACACAAGTGGTCTGTGTTGGTTGAGAGTCCTTCCCATAAATGTTGACAGTCTCTTGTGGCAGTATTTACCCTACTTTTAATGGTGGAGGGCCGATATTAGCCACTGTAGGAGCCGCGCTGAATTAACACCTGCCTCTCTGCATACAAGCAGCTGCTTTCTGTGCTATTGTCTGCCTGTGACTTTCTCAGTCAGTTAATCAGTGAGGCCATCAATCAGTCTGTGAAACAGCTAGTTTGTCAGCGAGCCACCTAATCTTCACATTTTATGAGTAAGACAGCCAGTTAGTAAATTCAGCAACCTAAAAACAAACGTTTTGGTAAATATCAACTGAATGTGTGAATAAGCTCCTTCTAACATGCAGATTAGAGTAAAAAGGATGATATTAGCATCCATTAGAGTTAACGTAGCATAGCACTAGGATCATTTCTTGGACCACTTGTGTTCTCATTGTACATGTTACTACTAAGACATTATTCATCATCATAAAATTTATGACAGTCAATAGTCTTTTCTCACCACAGACATTTTGACCTGTCAAACACAGGTGTAAAGATAACACCAGTAATGGCTGTAATCTATTTCAGGATTTCTATTCCAGGACTCACTGGAGTGACAACTTTCTGTCACATCTCAATTAAATGGAGTTGAATAGAGTATGAAAGGGTTTCACATAGGGTGTTAAACAGGCTACTGAGAGCAGCACAGAGGTAAACTCATGGATGCAAATAGGACCTAGAGACAATCACACCAGCTGTGATGACAGGTCAGTGTGAATGGTGCAGTGGAAAACACAACATGAGAGTTAATGTGAGTTTAGAGAAACAGGTAAACTGCACAAGATTTATTCAATATGCCTAGCCATCAGAAGATGTAGTTTTACCTGATGTTTTAAAGTGGATGACTGCTGGACCTCTCCTTACTCTGTGTTAAGTTCATTCATTGCATATGCACCGGAGGTTTAAAGTTTCCACATCACACTTGTGTAAGTTGCATATTTGACCACAACTGGCTTCCAAACTTTTTGTAATGTCACAAAATCCTGCTCATACGTACACGGTTACATTGAGATGTCAGGTGAGCACACAGAAACCACAGCTGAATGTGAAAACAGCCTTCTAGTGTGAAACTCTGCACGTGTAGCTTAACCTTTAAGCTACATTATTAGATTCAAATGTAAACCAACGGCTTTGACACCCCCTCTAAAATTTAAGATACATAAAACATAAATCTACAATATTAACATCTCTATGATGTTACCTATGAATATACCTGCTATTTATGTGGTAATAAAGCAACTCTTTTGGCCTTTAACAGCTATAAAAACAAATGTGTTGATTGGAATAAATAAATAATTTAGATTTAACAGATGGAACTTCAGTTTTGGTTTTAATATAAATGGCACCAGCCCATCACGCTTTCTGTAACTCTAGCCAAACCTTCATTTATGATTTATTACCTTCCTGTGTGGTCATCTGTCTGGCTGCCTCCTCACCTTGTTGTTTCCATCTCTCCATCTATTTTTCTCTTCGTCTCTCCTGCCCACCCCCTCTTTGGCCTATGTGCCTGTGGTCGTCAGGGCAACAGCTCTAACCTGCCGACCCATGTTCCCGTGGGCCAGGGGGCCATTAGGGGCCAGTCAATGAGCCTCTCTTCCTGCCACAAGTGGTGCCGGCGGGATGGAGAGGGCCCTCATCTCTGCTTTGAAGGTCAATGAGGCCGCAGCCCGGCACTCTGCCAGTGACTCTTAGGCCCCCCAGACCAGCGCGGCAAAATGCAGCTTTGAAACTAAGGTCCAATTCAGGCACATGCACATATAACCATTGTTTTAAGTCCGGGGTTTGAGTTCATATCTCAGATGTAACAGTGAATTACTGCTGCACTTTTACCCCATCCAGCGATGAAATTGGTTAGATATTTCAAAATGTCCTATTTTCTGTATCACTAAGTGTGGTCTGACAAGCTTACCTTTGAAAGGCTCAGGTTCTGTGTGATCACTTACTTTCCTAGTAGAACAAATGGACTCTGGCAGTGATTGCATTGCTAATAGTGGATAGTTGCTAAAAGATATCGCTATAACTTCACCACAGACCAGTGATGTCCAAGCTTTTGTTTTTTAAAACCAAGTGATGCCCGCTTCTGACCCCTCGTCACAAGTTTTATATGTATGTTGAGTTGTGAGCTGTGCAAAAGAGTGATTTTTGTTTCACAAATTGATTCATTTGAATATTTTTTTGAGGCCTGAAGTGGTAAAAATATCCATATTTTAAGAGATAAAAGACTGATTGGAGATCTCAGAAAAAAGAAAGCTAATTCTGTGTATAAATAAAAATGTTTTTGATTCACTCCTGTCCCATTAATCAAATTGCGAGACTGTAACACACTCTGAGCATACTGTTTTCAACATGTTACTTTTATTTAGTGTATTCATAAAATGTCGGCTAAAAAAACAAACAAACACAAAAACAAATAATGTTTTAATACAAAATTTCAGTTTAAAAGTACTGAACCTGTCAACATAGAACAGCATTTTTTCTCACAGCCATCTTCTGTGTCAGCTTACAGGGTGGCATGCACCTGTTCCAAACAATTTTCTGGCTATTCTGTTTGGGGAAGGTAAATACTCCAGTAGCCACTTGTCCGCCTCCTTAGGGGGAAATGTACATAGATTATGTCCACACTAATCCTTCTGCGACAAAAAGGCATTTTACTTCAATACAGCAGTTGGGTAAGGGTTTCAGCAGATACACTCATCCTTACAAACACACACTTGCACGCACACATACAAACATTTCCTGTCCATATGTGCACAAGGACGTTGGTGCAATTAACCTTTAGCTGATTCAGTCCGAGTACTCTGTTTGATTGAATAGAGCTGGAGTGTTCCCTAAGCCATAACCACAACCTTGTGTGAGTGATTGAGAGAATGTGTGTGTGTGTGTGTGTGTCCAACTTGCCATAAGTGCAGCCACTTCTCCAGCCAATGAGTTTAGACTCTGAGCTTCAGTGTTATGGCCTGGGTTTATCCTGCAGAAGGAGAATCCTCAGCTCCAGCTTGAGTCTAGCCTGTGGCCCTGGCAGACTGTCATCTGTGAAGAGCCTACTAGCCTTGAGTTCTCTTTTTGTTATTGGCTGCAGTGGATTGAGTTAAGTATGTACTGAAAATATTGGAACCCCCCAAAATATTGGCATGATTCAGAAGAGCCAGCTTATTGTTGCCCTGCGTGTGTATATCCATACACTCTCTGTATTTCTCCTTTTAGATTCTCATTGACTTTGCTCTATTTACTTGTATGTACAGTATCATCTGTGATTACCTGCAATCTCAGCCATGCACGACTAGTAAGCCATTTGTCTGTAGTGCAGTCTGTGCCCTTTGGTGCCAGCTGATTCAAACAAGTGCCCAGGTGTAGAGAGAAAAATTGAGCACTTTACTTGTTAGAGTTTCTGGCCCGATTCCCCGGCAGCTTTGCCTTGCCAACAAGCCTTGATAGGGTTACGGCCTCAGAGAAAAACGCAGATTTGGCCCACTCCAGTTTTTCTGGGTATTACATATAGAATTTGCAATGATGTAGAACAGAGAAAAGTAGACTTAAATGATTAATAGTTTATCAAAATACTTGTTAATTTGTTTCCTGTCAATCAGTTAATTGATTAATTATTTTTAATTCTAATCATTTTTGCTCCAATGTGGCCCCACCTTTAAGACAAGATAATGATACAGTGCCGAGAAACTGGTTTTAGTGGGTGACTGTGCCTCCTAATTTGTTGTCAACCTTCACTGTCTGTAGCTCTGTCTCTATATCTTTGAGTACTTGTGTGCATAGGTGTGTGCTATTGTAATGTTTTGTTTACTTTGTGTTTGTGGGTAAATTGGCCTATTTGCCTTTGTAAATGTGTCTATACAGTACATGTTTACATGTATCTGTGTACATGTATGTGTATATATGTTCATGTGCATGCATATGACTGTATTCTACTGTATAGCCCTGCCTCCTCTGCAGCGTACCATGCTAAAACGTGGCTGTGCTAGCTTAGAGTCATGCAGTGTGCTGTTGTGCGCTACTAACTCACACAGCTCTATTAATTAGCTGTTTGATGGTGTTAATTGGGCTCCCACTGCTGCACTAATTGATAACGCCATTGCCATTGACAACACGAAACACAAACACAGAGAAGTCTCTCGCCGACAACCTATTCAAGCTCCAGAGAGTGAGAGTGGGTTGGGTGAAAAGCGGGAGGAAGTGAAGGATGAGCGTCAGCAACAAAAGGCCTGGGGAGAAGAGAAAACAGAGACAAAGAGAGATGAGATGGGGGGTTAAAGGAGGGGAAAGATGTTGCAGTTTTTCATGTTTTACAATGCAATTTCCCAATGTTATTCTACATATTGATTGACTGTTTTGGTATTCACGACTTGTGGCTAACTCTCACAAACAACAGTCTGTGTTTAGGTTTCCACTGGATGAAAATGTAAATGCAATCTCATGTGTCAACACCTGGTAATAGCAATATCATTTTTCTATTGCTCTGTGATCTGCATAGCTCCACACCCCTTACCCCTTTAATGGCTCTGTTCAGCTATTCATTGAAATGTCTGTTATCATATATAGCATGTGTTTTTACCTGTCACAGTCTCAAACCCTGGGATGCCAATGCTCAGTATTGGAAGTCAAAACAATATTACATGAGCAGTCACACTGTACAAATCATTTTAGTGAGAGGGGATGTTTATGTTTAAATTTCATCAATTAGAATTTCACATGGGTGCAACAGAAAGGTGCTGTAATTTACTTTCACACTCACTGATAGAATACCTTTTAATTTACACTTTTTCAACTGGATTTGAATGATGAATTTATAGAAGCTGACCTCTGTTTCAAGTTTAACATCCTGGAAGCACAAGTATCAATCATGATCAAAATGAAATAAATCATGGTATGGTTTAGATTATGACTAAAAACAAATCCCTCACTTGTTCTTTGTGTTTTGTGCTAATGTGAACACGTAAACATGTTAGCAAACTAAACTGAGACAGTGACCCTGGTGAACCTTAATGCACCTCACAGCTACACAGAGCTAATAGCATGGCTGCAGACTCATAGTCTTGCTTCTTTATTGTACTTATGCTTTCTTTTCTGTCCTTTAAAGGGGGCTAACTAAGAGTGTGTGTGAGTGTACATGTGCACAAATCCACACGCATGCATCCATGGTGAGTACAACACTGCCTGCAATGGTGGCAGTAGTGGCAAATTATAGACCAGACCATTACTACTACAACTACACACACACACAGTTCTTTGGACATCTGGACACACACCTGTTACCCACCTTATGGTAGCCAATGCAGCACACCCAACTGTGCACACACACTCAAAGACACACACACATGTACACGCATGCACGCACGCACACACGCACGCACGCACACACGCACGCACGCACACACACACACACACACACACACAAACAGTTTTTCGCTGAAGCTTTTCCTTCCATTTTCTAAAGAAAAGTACTCTCACTCTTAAGCTGGTATATGGCCTTCCTACTCTCTTGCTATTATATGTCTTTCCATTAGAGGCAATTACTGCTCAGACTACAGCACAAGCTCCAACATTCTCATACGGTTGTATCACTTTTGGTCAAAGAGCTGGCCTGTTCATGTCAAGTATGCATTGTACACGCCGGGAAACAAGTTACACGATACGTTGGTAATTTAGTGGCATATAGTGTGGAATTTCTTCTTTTTCTTTATTTATGTAAAACATTGTATTGTACATGTATATGCAATTATTTTTTTGTCATGTTTATCATATTTAATTTGACTGTAACATTTCTGTTTTCGAAATTAACAGAGGAGAAAAAAATGAAATGAAACAGAAATGTTCATTCACTACTAGACTGATGTTAAAAACAGCAAACATTGGAAATATTCTATTTGAATATTTTAATATCTTGCTGCTCCGCAGGTTAAATCAACCTTTCTGTAAATGCCATACAGTAATAAACTTCTGTTAAACTCCAATTGCTCCTGAGAGACTCATAAACCAGCCGTGACCTGACAAAATGGCGTCCGAAAACATGAAAGACAACTTCCTGTATTTGGCCCCAGTGGCCAATAGTGACCTGCAGTCACACATCAAACAGAGCTCAATAGGAAATGTCCCTGTGGAGACAATAACAACCTTGGTGGCTTTGATGCAGCCGTAGACCTCACTGTACAAACACCACACGCAAGGCTGTGAACCGAGGCCAAAAGGTACCCTACCAAAACCGGATGGAGGCTTTTATTATGTTCAGTGTTGGACTTCAGACGCTGCCTGTACTTCCTGCCAGCACAGAGAATATGTTTCCTATGTCACTAGGCCACAGTGTTTATGTGCATGTGTGTTGTGTTATTAGCGCCTCTCTTTAGTGTTTTGTGAATCTTGTAAGTGCTTACTGTTTAAATATTTTCAGTTCTGCAATATGGATTTTCTAGTTATTTATTAAGTTACAGGAATCTTTATGAATGTGTTAGTCTCACAAAAGCATCCGAATGATCAGAATTTGATTTCGTGGAGCTACTTTTCTGCTAAGAATCCTCAAAAGACCTTTGCTTAAGCTCTGTAAATGGGAATTTCTTCTCAATTAACCTGCCTTAATAAATACAAAGAAATGAACTGGGTGCAGTGATTCCAGCAAACACATCTCAGTACTTACATTTACAAGACTAAGATTTTCCACCTTTTGTTGCACAGAGTTCATATTCGCTTTTCTGTGATATCACATCCAAATGGTTTAATCCCTTCTTAAGAAGCAATGAAAGAAAAAATATGTGTGCCCCAAAGGTTTAAAAATTTACTCCAAAGGTTCTAATGCACAGCCTGTGTTTTGCAGTCTATGCTGTGTTTTCTCCCCAAAAAACAGAAACCAAGAGCAGAACAGTTTTCCACCGGGAACAGATTTGCATATCTGCCATGCCTCCCGACAGGCAGAGAAGTGCTATCCTGACAGGCCTAATGAACTAGCCATTTAAGTGGTCAAATTATACACTCATCCCTTTTTATCCTCTGATATCCCGTCTTTGTACAGGTGATGGAAAGGCAACTTTCCCCATTCACACCCCTTTAGAAAAACCAACCTCGTCTAATCCCTGCTCCCCTCTCTACATCTTTCTCCCTCTTCCTCTCCCTCTTTCTCTCTCCATCTCTCTACCCTCTATTCCGTGACACTGGTGGAAAGTGCAAGCATTCATAGAATCGAGGAGAGAGAGAGAGAAAGGCAGAAGGGAAAAGGCAGTGCTCTGAGGCCCTTTGTGGAAAGAAATCATGTCGAAAAATAGAGCCAGGGCAAGAGAGAGAGCAAGCGAGCGAGGGAGTAGGAGAAAGAGAGAGAGAGAGAGAGAGAGAGAGGCTGTCACAGACCTCAATGGCAGCATTATGTAAATGGCTGACATCCCCTGATGTAAAGCTGAATAGAGACACATTAATGTCTTGTGTATATTTAAAAAGCCTGGGCCCAACTCCTCAGGATTGCGAGCGGCAGATCCCGTAATCATGTTGACGAAGTAATGGCAGAGAATTAGTTGTCCATTAAAAGTGTATTATGCACCACGCTGGCACATGAAATTACTCTCAAATAGTGGAATGGCTGAGGGGGAGTGACGAGGGAGAGAAAGATAGAGATGGAGGGGAGTGGGAGGAGGACGTTGATGGATCGTTTATGCATGTGTGTGTGAGTGCTCGGGGGTGTGCGCGGGTGTGCGCAGCCGTGCACGCGTGCCTGTGTGTATGAATTCCCCTGCTCTGACTCGGGGAGGCAGGTGATTGACATCTTTAGACTTTGAGAAATCAAAGCACTGTGAGTGTGTGTGGATGGGCGCACAGCGGGACCTGAAAGATTCTAATGAGGTTATAGAGGGCTGGGTGTCACACACACATGAACACACTCTCACACACACACATTTACATATGCACATGCACACTCTGCTTCACACACAAGTATAAATATGTGACAAGTTAAAAGTATGAGAGAAGAGATTGGAATGGGATAATAAGATGGAAGAGGGGGTGAAAATGTCTTCCAAATGAGTGAATAGATGGAGGCTCATTCTTTACCCCCTTGGCTTTTGCTGTTCTCTTGCACCACATGAACCACAGCTGACATTAATGCAGCGCTTGATGTGAAGGAGAAATATTTTTGAGATACAAAAAGTGGCCTGAGGCAAAACTGAGAGGAAGAATCATGCTGTACATGGACAGGTAGTGTCAGTTGTCTCCTCTCCGTCATCTTTCAGCGTCAGTCTTTAGAGGCTGCTGTTATCTCTGTCAGATTGCCGTGTCCCTTTGTCAGGCCTCATGTGTGGTATTTGGAGACCGCAGTGTGTGAAACTCTTGAAGTTGGTGAATCTTGAAAAACTGCTTCCAACCCAAATTCTCCTACATTTGTTGCACTTGTCAAATAACAAGAATATCACTTTTCTGTTAGCTGCTTCCCTGCAGCCATATTCAAAGAGCACATGTCACAGCCGCAGAGGTTTGAGTTTTTTAGATGCCAGCCAAATACAGTGAAGTTAAAATAAACATCTAAGTGATGGTTTGCCGTCCCGCCTCCCTCTCTCCCTCCTTCCTTCTTTCTTTCTTTCCTCCATTCTTCTCTCGTGTCTGAGGCAATAGAAATGTAATTCAGATGTCAAAACGCCCCGTCTCGCTCTCTCCCTCTCGCCCTCTCCCCCATCTTTCTGTCTTTCTCTGTCCTTTTCTAGTCCGTCGTTCCTATTGTTCTCGCGGCTGCTCCTTTATCGAGCGAGACATCGCCGAGAGGGAGAAGAAAAGAAAAAGATGACATGCTTTCTCAGCCCGTTGCGGCGCGTCCCCGGCTAGAGTGGCTTGTCATTTCAGCGATAGAGGAGTGACAGCTTCTACTGTAGAGGGAACACCCCTGCGCCATAATGGGACTGACTGGGCTGCCACAGACCTGTCTGTCTGCCTGTCAGTCAAACCTGTCCATCAGCTCTCTGTGACACAGACCTGTCTATCTGCACCGTAGGGCTGGCTGGCCTTTTGTCTGTCTTGTGCTCACCCTATATGAAACTCTAAAAGTTATACAGTCTGTATCTTCCTTTCAGTTTGTGGGTCTGTCTTAATATTTACTTGCCTGTAAATAATGCAGTCTGTCTGTATTTGGCTGGTCATTGCACTATATCTGCAGTAGATCTATTTCTGCTTTGTGCTTTTCTTTGGAGCTTTTTCTCACTGAGCCTACATTTACCAAGTATCTCCCTATCACGTCACACATTCTCATCCCTTACAGCCATCTAGCAACCAAATCAGCTGTCAAATTACCCCTTTGGTGGCCAGTTGATTGCTGTGACATTTCAGTATATATCGCCATTCCCACTGCACCCTTCTGTACATGACATATACAGCAATAATATGCCATACCCTCCTCCTGTGCTCAAGAACAATGCACTTTTCCCGTGCGGTTAAATCTCTTTGTTGGAAGTGACTAAATGGTTTGGTTCATCATAGCTGATGCCTTCAGCTGTTATGCCAGACTGATTTAATTACCTCAAGGCCAACTATAGAGTTTGTTTATGCTCTGATGTGTTTTAAACATTGCCATCTTTTGGGATCATTTCATGGCCTTTGTCCTCTCATGAGACTGGTTACAGTGGAAAATAAAAGAGAGAGATAGTGGTGTATGGCAAAGATGATGAGCTGAATTTGTGAAGTTGATAGCCTGCCAGGCCACCAGAGCAGATCAGCTGAATGAGTTTAATTGGAAAACCCCAAAGAAAAGAAAAACACCATAGACATAGAAAAGTCCACGTTATATTATGACCAAAGGTGTGTTAAGTCAAACAAGTATACAACCACAGTGCTTCATGCTAACAGTTGGTCAATAGCCACATACATCAGTTTTGTTTTGATGGATGAACTATTCATATCAGGTCTCAGTTTCACAGGTCACAAGTTTGCATTGTAGTTTGCATAGACATATGACTGAAACCTGCACAGGTAGGTTTCATTGACATATCCTCAAGACACAAAAATGTTTTTTCTAATTCCTCAGGCTTTGCCAGCTCTCCTGACTCTTTAATTTCTTGCTTCTTCCACTCTCCTCTCCTCTCCTCTCCTCTCCTCTCCTCTTAGCCAGACTAGCACCAACAATAGCCATCAGAGCCCCTCCAAGGGAGGCCATCGGGGCACAAAAGCACAACGGAAATGAGGGATAACTTCTGGGAAGTCTGGTCTCTCCTACTCATTACCTCCCTCTGGCCCTCCTTCCTCCCCTTCAGTATCTCTCTCCCCCACCCACACATGCTCTCTCTCTCTCTCTCTCTCTCTCTCTCTCTCTCTCTCTCTCTCTCTCTCTCTCTCGTTTGAAAATGAGTGATAACTTCTGGGGCAGGTTGGCCTCTCCTTTCCCACTTGTGCACCCCTCCTGGCCCACTTCTCTCTCTTTCTCCCTTTCCCTGTCACCCCATCCCTTGTCTCTTGGTCTCTGTCTTCATCTATTCTCCTCTCTCTCAATGTGGACTAATTTGTGGGGAGGTTTTGCCTCTTACACACACCCACAAAGACACAGGCAATGCCAAACCTTGTGGTTCCTCAGGCACAGGGCAAGGAGCAGGGGGCCTTTGTGACATGGGTTAGAGAAGTCGTAGTTAAGAAAGGACCTCCTCTGTATGTGTGTGAGTGAGTGTGTGTGTCTGCATGTGTGTGTTTTGGGGGGTTACAAGGGAGAGGAAGGGGGTCAGGAAGAGGAACAGAACTTTCTCTTTTGTGTTGTTTTGTGTTCTCTTGTGTTGCTCGGAGGAAGAGCACAACAAAAAGGCGAGAACCAGAATTATTTGTCTGCCCTTCCCTCCTTCCGTCTCCCCGTCCACCCCCCTCGTTCACTCACTTACTTATAGGACCCTGTTGAATGGGCAGAAATGGCCTGGAGGGTGAAGAGAGAGCCACACAGACAGACGGACTGCAGTGTGGAGATGTTTGTCCAACAAGAACGAGGAAGAGTGGGAGAAAGAAAGAGGGAGTCAGGACCACCTGAGTGTCACCCTCACCCTGTCTCCCCTCTCTTCCCCTTCCTCTTTTTTGGCAGAGGGTCACCATTCAGCCCAAAATGCTGACAAAGATGTCCAGTGTGTCTTTGGAGAAAAGAAGTCAGTGTCTCAACGACATCTTGACTGCCTTGCCTCAGCCACAATGTGTGTGTGTATGTGTGCACGGGCTGCAGGGGGTTAGGGTGCAGACCACACAAAATTAAATGGTGACAGTAAGACAGAGCGTAGGAGGCCTGAATGTCTGAATCTATTTGTTTGTGCAATGCAAACTGTCAAATCAAAGGACATGAGAAATCGGAAAAGAAAAGTGGACAATGTAAACATGATCAGAATCACAAAGAGATTCATATGAATAACTTGCAAAATGAAGTTGTTGGATGTCTTTAAAATAAGAAAACCTATTCCACATCCTTTACTATACTTCCTAATTTTAGGTTTTTCTTGTATGTTTATGGTGTGAAGCGTAAATGCTGAACACAGTTTAATGAACATCTTTGTTCTCCTGCAGTTTCTTTCATTCAATTTCTGTACTTTCTCCTAATTTGTGATGAGCAATGGGAAATTCATTCTCTCATGTAATTCACTCAGGCTTTTCTAGTTCCTTTTCTCAGTTCCCCTTCAGAACAGTTGTGGTTTATGTCTATTGTTTTTAGACTTTTGTGTATTTTTGTAAATACATTGTTATTGATGATGATTTTTGCAAAGCATTTCGATATTCTATTCTTCAGGACCACTTTGGGGTTAGAAAAATAGTTGCTGGCTTTTTTGTACAACCTCTCACAACAATCCTATTGTAAAGATTGTATACAGCAGTTATTGGATACCCTGTCTCCCTAAAATTACATTTATTCACTCCTAATTTCCAATACACTTTAAAGGAAACATACTGTTTCCCAGGGTCTGCTTTTTATCAGCTGCAAAATGTTGATACTGAATCTGACGATGTATAATTTCACTTCTTTTACTACAATATCCTCTAATAGCAACTAAAGCATGATTCAGCTTTTCATTTTTGTTCTGGTCTTGGTTTAATACAGAAAACACCAGACTCTGGTGTTGATGTGCTTTGTACAAAAGGAAAAAAACATTGCCTGTGAATGTAAAAAACAAATTAGTACGATGCGGACATAATGTCTAAGGAGCAGGGTTGTTAGCCAAAGCTATAACATAAACTTGATGAAGCCTGTGTTGAAACACTTTATTTGCACAGTTGCACTTGTGATAAAATAATAATGAAATTATGAGAAATACTACCATTATGTTTTTAAAATAATAGTTGGTTTGAGTAAAAGAAGTTTCTTCTTAATGACCTGATTAAAATGCAGAATCTCTACTGTCTTCATGTGATTCTGACAAAAATCTGTCCACGTCTGTCATCTCTCTTTCGCTTGTTTCCACTCTCTGTGTCTTGTTTTCATTCTCTGTTTCTGAGAATAACAGAGTTTGGCCACACGGTGTGTTAGGTGTACACCGGAGAGGGAGGGAAGGACAGAGAGAGGGAGAGAGAGGCCTGCGTCCCATTAATCTGCCACATATGGTGGATCTGCAAATGACAGATCCTTAATGGTAAACATTGACAGATAGCGTTTGCTTGTTTCTATTGGTGAGCTGGATGGGTACACTTGTGATAAGTGCTCCATTGCCGAGGAGAGAGATGGTGTAAATGGGGCAGGAGAATACCACTAATAAAGCCCCCCTCCCCACCTCTGCTCCTCAAGCTAGACCTTTTGTCCCACCTGCTATTCTGCGGCTGTGAAATTAGGTTGCGCCCCCTCCTCTTTCTCATTCCTCCTTTCTTTATCCACCTCTTTTCCTTTTGGGTGAACGGCCATGTGAAGAGGTTCATTACTGCTGTGGCTGGCCCTACTCAGGTATGGCTGGGTCTGTTCCCACTATAGGCCCATAGCTCTCTCTCTGTCTGGCCCCGCTGGCTCCCTGGAAAAGGGAAACATGGCACACAAAGGTCCTGTTAGCACTTCCTATGAAATCAGCAGTTTTCTCTAGAGGTACGACGCTCCAATTACCTAACACTCAGAGGATGCTATACCCCCCACACAACACTACCCAGTGCTTCAGTGTGTGTACGTGAGTGTCTTAGTCCTCACCATCAGGGTATTCTTCAAGAAAGGGCCTGTGCTAGCTGGCTAATTAGCACTGTAGACACTCTCCTCCTCCTTTCCTTCCTCTCATCCTTGAGTTTTTCTGCTCCTCCTCTTCTCGCATCCTATGAGTGCATTTTATTTACCATTCTTTCTCTGAGATGGTGCCCCCGGCTTCCTCTTATACTACTTCCTTGACATGTGAACACTATACAAGCAGCCCTTAGTAGGCTCTATCCTACAGAAATGCACAGTGGGGACCCAAGGAGGGCTCTTCATGGCTGGGGATGCTACTTGGAGATCATGGGTCCTGGATCCCTGGATGAATGGCTGTCCTCCTACCTGATGCTGTTACAGCCTTGTTAAACAGCTCCAGAGGGTCAATGTTGACTTTGTTAATAGGAGGGTATTCCAGCCAAGGCTCTTTGGGGGGTGGGGGGGGGGGGGGGGGGGGGTCTCAGTGCAATTCTCAAAAGACCCTGTGAAAATTTATTTTGAAAATGAAATATCAGGGTAGCTTCAATATCTGTAGAAAAGGGGAACTTTTGAAGCCAATAAAGGGGATAGGGTGTTTATACACACCACGTTATTCCACAATATAACATTCAAAGTCTTCCACTGAATGCTTTGCTTGCATGCCAGTAATCAACAATACGTGTTCATTTTGTACCAGTGTACAGTGAGAACTTGGGAGGTCTTAAAGATCACCATGAGAGTTAAATGCAGTGAAAGCAGAGCATAAGTGAATCAGGAAGGAGGGATAAGAGCGTCTTCTCAGTACAATAAGACAGGTGTGGAAAGGAAGGGACTGCAGGAGTGGAGGAGGGGACAGAGAACAAGAGGAGGGGGGAAGAGAGGACAGATGCATTCACTGACCACAGACCTGGATTTCCCTGGGAACTGACGGCCATCACTGTTATTTAAACCATCTTTTTTTTCTAGAGCTTTTGTTGTTTTTCTTTACAAACTGGCAACTTTCCATTTTGCAGTAAGTCCACAGATTAAAATGTCAAATCAAAATGGTGAAGTTTACATGTTAATGCCACTTCAGCAATTGATTACAGTGCAGTACTATTGCCTATAAAAGAAATGACATGTTTTATCAATACTGAAAGGGCAAGGCTAGCAATATTCTACATTTTTGTTTTCATCATAAAAGTAAGTAAAAAGACAAAAAAAAAACCCCAACAAAACATTAGTCTGCCTCAATACCTTCGGACTTGTCTGTAGCACTCAGCCACATTTGCTAAAAAGGGGAGTGTCACAAATATATACTTAATTTATTTAAAAAATATAATCATTATAAAATCATTTCCTAAAACTGCTGGGCACTGTAGTTTTTATAGGAGTAAATTGTGTATTTGAATGTGACTATTTTCCGCTGCAGATTTGGAGATGTAGTGAATATTTACTGCAGCCGGTCAGTAAATGTGAGAATGGTTTAAAATAAACAGAAGTGCCCATGTTCACTGTGCTGAAGGGACATGTGGCCCAGTGCAACAGTGTGACTCACTGATGTGTATTTAATAGTTTTTGGACAACAGTGGAAGTCTACAGTATCCTTTATGATTACGCTAAACTTGTTTTGGCATATGCACGTTCATCATTGCAAAAATAGTCTGTAATTAAACTAGACTAAACCTGCTCACTAGATTGCATTTTGTGTGTTTTCACAAAAATTCTGGATTCATCTACAGTAAGAAGCTGCTACAAGGTTTTTACTATCACTTTCTATAATGAAGATACCATGAATAGTTTAGGGTGTAAATGTTTTGTGACATGTTGTATTGTCTGTCTGATTTCCTTTCGCAGGGAAGCTCTAATCATAAAGGAACAGTTTCTCCTTTTTTTCTTTTGCTTCACATAATCTGTTACTCATTTCAGCTTCATCCTTCAAGCCTATCAATCATCAGGGGCTAGATCTATAACCAGATTACTTACAACTACCCTATATACACTGACAGACACACACACAGACAAACATACGCACACACTACCTCAAAACTATAGGTATTAATACAGTAACATTAACCCTGCTGGTATTGGTGGAGGCTTATCCCATCTTAGTTCCTATCATATCACTAGATGGGATTAATAGATCCCTAAGCGTGACATGTGAATTAAACTGCACTGCCTCCATGCTATGGGTGGAGATAAACACATTCAAGTATGGACCTTTGACCACAGGCAACTTCACCCATCTGCCACTCAGCTACAGGAGTTTTAAGCCAAGGGAACAATGATACCTCACCATCATGACAGCATTCGCAGCCTTAAATAGGTAAATCAACGATCTTGTTTGCAGGTTGACCTTTGACCTAAAACAAATGAGGACAAAGTTATGTTACTTCAGTGGAATAAATTTACTTCTGTTTTATATTTTTAGACATGGGAAGTCTAGCAGACTTCCTGCCAGACTACTGCCACCTTCTAGTGGAGGTACTTTTAGTTTCTTTACATTTTTTTAAATTAGCATTTACTCATCTAGGCACTGAACGTACAGTTTATGTTACAGCAGTGCCCTCCTTCACATTCACACACATCAATTCAAAAGCTGCACATTCACGGTTTATGCCTTATTCACCAGAACTTGGTCCCCAAAGCTACGGGGGGAACAATCAATGTTTATTATTCACTTTATTTTTTAAAACCCTTTTTCCCAGGCAGTTCGGGGATTTTGAACCAGTCATAACACCACTCTTCTAACCTCTAGACCTCTGCTGCTGACTGGAGCTGACAGGTTAATGTTGGCTGGCTTGCTTTATTGCTTAATCAGGGGTGTGTTTTTTCCCTGTTCAGACAACACCCGATCCATAATGTCTGAGTATGGAAAGTGAAAGATCAGCACGAAAAAAGGTTGATTTAAATGTGGAAACTAAATGGGTTCACATTATGTGGGTCAAAAATCAATGTATGCATCAAAGTAACCTCAGGAAAGGGGACGTTTATGCAGCTGATGCGACAAAAAAAGTTTAAGCTTTTAAGTTTAATAAACTTAAGATTTAAGAAAACTTGCCTAACGAACTATGACAGAGCAACCCCTTTATGTATATTAATATATTATATATTTTCATATAAAGAATGTGAAAAGGTATATCACATTTTACAATTTTATGAGAGGAGTTTTAGCCTTGACTTTGTGCTGAGTAGGAGCTTTGTAGAGGAGGACAGAGAACAAAGCATCAGAATTTTTTTTTTAGATCATTTGTTACCTCATTTAATCATTAATATAAATAAAATTAGAATTAAATAAGACAGTTACAATTATTTAAGAAATGGCTTATGTAAGGAGACACATCTGTCTCTTTATTGGTTATTATTATTATCATTATTATTAGTATCAATAATAATAATAATAATAATAATAATAATAATAATAATAATAATAATAATAATAATAATAATAATAATAATAATAATAAATAGGCACCATAGCAATTCAAAAATTAACATAGTCAAGTTATTTAAAGTTATTCCCCTTTTGTGTATCTATTTTCTCTGGCAGTTAAATATGAAGAAATGAGTTGCAGCTCCAGAATAAAAGCGATTAAGGGAGAGAGGATTATTTTGAATGAGGTCAGTGTTGATGTGAATTAAAACAGCGTCTCCACTGGAGGCCTAGTCACTCAACCAGACAGTGCCGAGGAGGCTTATATTGGGAGAGGCGCTAAAAACCATTTTCTCACCTCTCTCTCTCTCTCTCTCTCTCTCTCCCTCTCTTCCCTGCACCACCTCTTCTCCATCTCTCTCCTCGTCTGAGAAAGCCGAGTCCTGAAAGACAAGCCGCATCATCATGCCATTAAATATTTAAGCAAAACACTGAAACTATATGAAAGATTAAGGGTGCATAAAAATAATTAAGGATTATCGCAATGAAAAATGCATGCTCGGTGTAACCTAGGAGTTCATGATATGAACAATACAATATTAATGGTCTGGAGTGGAGGACTGTGCAGGCAATTCTGTAGGCTCATTAAAAGGAATGTGTTTGTGTCTGGCCCAGGCAAGGCTGCAAGCTACAGATACCAGATCAGCCTTCACTGTTTACAGGTCGACAATACAAACAAAGGTAATGAAACCATACAGTGTAATAAGGTGTGTTTGTTGAGATGGGGATACCTTACCACGGGCCTCCCTTAATAAAACACACTGATATGAAACCATCCAGCAGGCTATATGTAAAATAACATTTTCCAATATATGTGATCAGATGAGAGTGAGGGGGATTTTGCTTGGCAACATTAAAATAAAAAAAGCAGTGTCACTGTTTCAGAGTTAGTTAGAGAAGGTCATTGTCAATGCAGGTCGAATCCCGGGGATATATTCAGGGTCACAGAAATTAGAAAGCACCAATACCTTAAATCACATTACCATGAACAGACTCCATTTCTTTCACTGAATTATAAAAGCGTGAACAGCCTCATATATCTTTTATGTCCGTGGCCCATTTTTGAGGAGAAGTCTGCTCATTTCTCTCGGGACATTGATATTTTAACAGTGTTTTAATTATTGGACGAGAGAAGCTGCAGGGCCGGCGCAATGATGAGGTTTCCCCACATCGTTGGTTTTCAACAATGTCAGCTCTTTGACACATTTTCAGGTCATTCCGCGATGAATGAAATACAAATGAAACCCATCGCCTATTGGAATAACGTATCAATAATTGGCGGCGCAGCGTAAAAGGCCGCGACCGGAGTATTTGGGAGATCTGACCTCTCCTGAAGCGGAGGATTAGGGGCCAAACACAATAATGGGAAAGTCATTGTGTCAGCGGCTTATGCAACTATCTTTAGGTGCCAGCACAGACCTTATATGATGGAGTGAAAATGTGTATGTTTAAAACGTGTCAGATGGCTGTCAGAAAAAAAGTAACTAGTTTTCCTATGGGAAATGTGCATTGTGAGCGCGCACACTGGCACGCGTATATTATTACTGTATCTTTAAGATGACTTTTGACAGTTTTGCCAATTTTCCCATAACCGCCATTAATCACAAATTTTGACGTTACAACAAGATTCACACAACAGACATGTCCGATTAATTTAACTTTTAAGAAAACAATCTGATTTTTAAAAGAAAGGACGCATCAAGATTTATGTTTTCACACACACACACACACACACACACACACACACACACAAGCACACGGTGAAGTGCTGCTGTCAGTGCCTTCTCACAGTGAGACGCTCCCTCCATTAAATGCGGGTGACCGCACACTGCGGCTCCGCGCGCGCTCCCCCGCTCGAGCTGCAGATTAGACGCAGATTCTGCCGCTATTATGAATTCAAATACATCCTCCCGTGATTGAAGGGAACCATTACAATAAGTCACGGGCTGCTGCTGATAATGGCATAAGGCAAGCACAGCCTTCAGCCGTCGTGACAGGATATTGAACGGAGGTGAAAAGTTAACAAAATTATCAAATAGCCAAGACCGTGCTCCCTCAGATGTCACTGGGCCGAGAAGAAAAAATAATAATAGAAGAAAAACATACAGGCGCCTATTAAAAAAAGAAAAGAGTCTAAATCACGGCCTGACTCTCATTTTAACTGCAGCTGCTAAATAACAGGAGCAGTCCCTAATACTGTAAATAACAGGATTTCTGCAGCTTTACATGTAGTGGTATATGTTTTTATTTTAAACCAAATATCGAAATTAAAAGCGTGGCCTTGCAGTGACGGTCTATGCTCTCCGCTGCAGACACAGAGGGGCAGCAGCAGCTGCCTAATCATCTCAACAGACTCCCTGGCTTGTATTGTTCCTCAGTGGCATCATTTTGCCCTGCAATTGTCAGAGTTAGGCTAGCATGTTGTGGCCCGAGCTCTTAGACAGAAGGGAAAACCTGGGGAACAATAACAACAATAAGAGAATCAAACGGGATGGGAGGAGACCAGGAAAGCTTCCTGCACTGCTTCAGTTTAGAGGTAACAGAAAAAAGACACCATTATTCCACTGGGGACAAATATTTAGCCCGGTTCTTTTCAAGCCTATAGAGTGACAAAACTCTTCCCTCTTTCCTGTGCATTTGTGAGAAAAAATGTTTTGGCCCAATGTGATTTTACATTTACCTGAATCTAGGTGATTCTGTCTGTATCCTCTTGGAGGCAAGGCCTTTAAATTATTTATTTTACAATTGTACAATTTTTTTTAAAAACAAGAACAGCAAAAGATAGAGCCACAGAATGAGGATGCACTGTGTTGTTGCAGCAGATATTTATGCTAATGTGTGTGTGTGTGTGTGTGTGTGTGTGTGTGTGTGTGTGTGTGTGTGTGTGTGTGCGGGCCTCATGGAGTCGTTCTGCGGGGAGAAATGATAGTCGCATTAACCCTTCAACTCTTATTTCATGGCTGCCTCGTTAAGAAGCTTGTGGATTTAATTACCGGCGGTGGAGGCTGGGAAGGTACAAGGCCCCGTGTCGCTGTGTAATTGGAAGCATTTCTCTGTACACCCAACTTAACATTTTCCACCCATCTCTAATTGTCGAGTACAATTCACACTCATTAATAAGGCGAATTATGTAATTTTCAAAACAGGACTTGGGTGTGGATGATGGGGGGGATGTTGAGCAATAGACCGATAATTCCTGAGGACTTGGAGCCACATTCAGTACAAATACACTACATGGACCATGTTGCTGCATATAGGCAAAGCTATAATTAAAACCGCATCAATTTTAAAGGGCTCCTTTTGTGTATTCATAGCATTAGTGTTGGTGAAACTCTAAGTGGTCCCACACTCTGTGTATGCATACTATATTTGAGCTTGTGAAGTCAATTTCAAAATACTTATCTGTTAAAATGCATTGTGCACACAGGCACATATGCACACTAACGTGCACTGCATATTAAGCTGTCAAATCTCATCATAATATGAACATCAGCTCATATACAGCATCACCCTGTTTGTGTAGTTAAAGGATTTTGCTCTAAATTCCAAGGATATGATGCAAAATGTAACTTGCACCTAAGCATTACAATTATACCTGAAGACTACTCCTTATCTGTTTCCTGATAAATATAACATAACAGTGCCTCCCCAATGTATCGGATCATTTACTCATACATGTGTATCAATAAATGGTCCAAAATTGGCTTCTATGGCAGATATCAATTGGCTTCAATGGTGGGTATCAAGGTTAGAGCTACTTTCTTATGAGATAAAAAAAAAAAGAAAGAAAGAAAAAAAAATTTTTCACATTCTTTTGATAATGCTCGTTTATTTGTTGTGGCTCACTATTGTTGATTTTGTGGGAGAAACTGGTTTAACAGTAGTAGTAACCATTTACAACAAACAATAAATGAACTGGTGTTAGAAGTTATTCTAAAAGAGAGGATTAGAGGAATTTATGAGTACATTAAAGATGCTGCAACAAGGACTAAAGTGCTAAAAATATTTGACCTTTCCATGAAGAGCCTCAGAATATAAATTAGTTTGACTATTGTAATAGGCTGGATGTCCTCTCTGTGGCTACTGTACGGCTGTCGTCTTCATTAATTAACTCCACCCATTCCGTCCTTATCAGTTCCCTTCTCTTTTTATTCACTTCCCTGTTCTCTCTCCTCCATGCCAGGTATCAGAACTAAGTGACATTTTCAGTTTGCTCACACAGTCATATCTTCTCTCTCTCTTGTTTTAATCACCATTCAATAACCCCCGATGACTGTGTGAATGGCAACATTTAATGGCCCACACTTCATTTGCTCTTTTAAAATTGGCTCGCATTGATGGCAAACGACAACGACAGGCCCTGCCTAGAAGAGAGAAATCACACACAGTGACAGTCGTGGTGATGCGAGGGCCGAACACTGCTGCAAATGAAGTCCTCAGCCACAAGACTCCATTAAAACGTCGCAATGTGATACCAATCTGCAACTTTATTATTGCCTGGCCCACTTCCCCCACACTAGCGCTGCTGCCACTGTAGCTACCGCCGTACTTCATTCTGCATTATCAGAAAACATAGTCATTAAAAAGCATTTGACCTTTTTGTAGCGAGTATCGAGAAATTACCTTTCCTGTTTGGTTCTCCCCCCTCCTCCTCCTTCCCACCTTGTTCGGCGAATAAATCACTTCACTGCAAATTGTAATGCAACTCCTCCTTTGCTCTGAGTGGCGTTAGGTTCGCTCTGCCTCGACAGCGCCTGAGGAGATACCGCCGTAATTAAATGTTACATCTGCCAATTGTTTCACAGGGACAATGAGGAGGGAGGGGAGGCCAGCCAAAGAAAGGGGAGGACGAGAAGGTAGTAGATAGGAGGAGAGGAGAAGAGAGGAGAGACTGGAGCGAAGACAGACAGATAGAAAAAGCTCTTGGCCTCACATTGAGCATCTCAGTGTCATCGTCCTAGTCTGTATTGATCTGATGTGTGTGGGTGCGTGTACATGTCCTTGTGTGAGTGTGTGTGTGTGTGAACCAGACAGACAGATGGAGTGTTAGAAGTGTAACAGCGTATCCTAACACTTTGAAATCCTCTGCTCAGACAGCAGCTATCTCAGATATCTTGGCCTCGCTGCCATTCGCTGCCTTTCACTGACACCTGGAACCCATCGTCTTGCATAGTGGAAAACAACCAAAGTGCAGTGTGTGTGTGTGTGGCTTGCATGTGTATGTTTGTATGTGATAATGAATATTTGTTGTCTTATGATGCATCCCATCATACACCTCAGCATCCTCTTACACACACACATTCAGGCTATTTACCCTCACTCACTGCACATGCGGACACACACACACAAACACACATCCAATGACACATACACACAGACACACAGGTCCTCCCCACATCTGCAGAGCGAGCCTTTGTTTACCCCTGGTGATACGACAACTGTGACGGGAGTTGCTCTAGTTGTTACATATCACCCTGTGAGCAATTAGCAAACTGCACAGGGGGTGGAGAAAAAACATTCACTGTCCCACTGTCTATGTGTCTGATTTCTGGACAGCGCAAGTGTGTGTATCTCTGTCGCTGTGTATCTGTTGGTGTGAGTGTTTTATCTTAGTTTTTTTTTATTTTTGAAGATTTTTTTTTTTGGGCTGTCTGCCTTTTTAGACAAAAACAATGAAGTATAGTGTAATAAATGAAAATGAGTAAATGAAAGTAAATAGGGTGCAAGGAGAACATTTAACTCATGATTTGCATTTGAAGGGTCAGTTTAGCCATATTTCTTACAAAAAAAAAAAATTCTCACCCTTAGTGACATCAGTCCATGCATATAGTTTTGGTTTTCTTTGTCCTGGTTTTGTGAGATATGTCTTTGAGATTTCTGCTGTCACCCCAATACAATCGTTGTGAATGGAGTGTCCTTTGTGGAGCTCAGAGTACTGAGAAATGGCATTTAAAAAATACACCATCTCTCAACAGAATCAGTGTCCCTGTTAGTTTTCATAGGGACTATTTCTTGGAGAACACTGATTCGGAGAAGAGATGATGATTTTTTTTTAAACATGATGAAATACCATCCATCTTTTTTGTTGGACTTGAGGCAGAAAGTTCAATACCTGAACAAATAAAAAAAAAAAACCAAAACTATCTCCATAGTGAGATACTGTCAGATAAAGGTGAGAAAATATTATTGTAAGGTCAAATTTTAGTTATAGACACAGGATAGTTTTGTTAACTTTTTGTAAGAGTCTTATTTATTTCAGCCAGGTAACTATCTGCTTGCTACACACCATCAATAACTTGAAATAAATACTTAAATACTTACAGTACACAAACATCTAAGTGTTATTGTACTGTATCCCCAGGCTGCTGTTACATTAACCTAAGCTGTGGTACCGTAGCAAATCAACAAGGGGATGAAGAATGGATAAATGGAGGGGTTGTGTGGAGTAAACCCCGCTATATGAGCCGGAGGGTAGAGATGCATTTCCATAACAGCGATAAATTGGATTTAACGGCAAATCATAGACAACAATGGTTGAGGATGCTAAAGGCTGTTGTCTGTCCCACCCTACAGCGAGGATCTACGAAGACCTCCTTGTGCGTCTGTGTGGCAGTGTGTGCCTTGCTGCCTAAAACGGGCTTGTCTCGGTTAAGGTATGAAATCGCTCTGACCGTAAGCACCTTCTCTTTCCAGCCGTGACCTGTTATCCGTTTAGTTGAGGAGAGTCAGGGGAGTCCTTGTTTCTGCCTGCAGGCAGATGCCAGCACAGACTCAATCCGAACAAACCCCACCAGGCAGACTTTGAGCTGTGTGGAAAATCTACCTGTTACACCTGTTACTCAGGCCTACAGGTGCCACAGAGATAGAGAGATATTGGGTCCTGGAAGAGTCAGCAGTAAAAAACTATTTGCTGGGTTAGTTAGGTGAGGCCCCGAACAAACAGTTAAGATTAAGATAACCACCTATAAAAGATGGTAAACTGTTAACTGCATCACAAGCTATTTGCATAGTTATTTTTCATTTGTTGACAGTAAATGGTTCCCACGAGACAAAACTAAAAACATAAATTAACCACAAATGCCTTTTATGATTCTATGATGCAAAGTATCTTGGATGTGTTTTAGTATTCTCTATGGGTCCTCCACATGTTAACAAAGAAATGTTCCTCGACTTTTAAAGTTTGAAGCAAAGAACAGACACGGATTAACAGAATTGTTGCAAAAGGAGTCATAACACTCAGTGTTGAATGGGCTGGATCTAATTTTAAAAAGCAAAGAACACAGAGGATGATATTGTCAAAGAGAAGTAAACAGAGAAATCAGCTAAATACACACGAATGCGCTCACACTCTCACACAAATACGCACACCTCCCGCTGACGGTGATAACAAATAGTGATTAGCATGTGAAAAACAACACAGACGGGGTGTAAGCAAGCAGATGCCTGTCCCCCTATTAGCCATGTTGATTAGCCTACAGTCTTAATATCTTTGTTTTGGTGGATGTGTGTCTCTCTCGCTCTTTCCCGCTCCCTCTCTCTCCCTTGACGACACACCCAAGGCCACCCTGTAAAACCCAAACTCATCCTAAAGCCAATTCCTGCCTCTTTTACCCAGAAAACAAATACACAATCAAACAACACTAAGCCAATTTCCGCCCTTGCCGAAGCTTATTCACAGACACACTCACATACACTCACACACACACACACACACACACCTCCTCTAATTTCCTGGGGCCGTGGTACTGGCAGGGAGTGTGTTGTAGCGCCAACAGAGCTCTGTGTTTGGGGTAATTGCTCTCGCTGCGTTAGTATGGAAATCTGCGAATGTGTGACAGGGCCAGATAGCTTCCCCCAATGTTGTTCTGATCCTGCCTCTAGGCCTGCAGCCAAACTATTTTATCTCTTAATGCATTAGAGTGATCTTCCAATTAGCCCACGCTCATAATACTCCCCCATTCCTGGTGGCTGGCTGCTCTGGGCTGCAGAGAGACGGGGAGGGAAGCGGCGGGTATGTAAGCGTGTGTGCAAGTGTGTGTGTCCACGTAAATGTGTGTGTTCTGTGGCTTGATGGGATGGCGGCGGTGGAGGTGGGCAGGGTTGGGGACCAGGAAAAGTGAAGTGGAGAGGATGCTGCATACGTGTGTGTAAGTGTGTACGTGCATGCAGGCGTACAAGAGGGGTGGGTGGGTAGTGGGTGGTGGTGTGGCGATAGTTCTGCTTGAGAGGTGAAATGAGGTGCTTATTGTGCGCGGTGTGGGGGTTGCGCCGTTAGTCCGGGGCTCCTGTTGTAAAGTTTGCTGATAAGGGGAACCCGGCCCTTGAGCATCCATTCTCCTCGGTGTATTAGCGCTCCCTTATCAGGGGCCCAGATAAAAACCGGCATGCCATTTGCCTTCGGTGGAATTAAGCCCTCCTCCTCCTCCCCCTCCACCTCTTCCTCTTCCACCCTCCTCCCCTACCCTTGTCTGCCTTGGCTAACCGGGCGGGCTGCGATTAACCTCGACACTGTCCAATATCCTCGGCAGACTCCTGCCCGCAGATTAGCCGCTATTAGTTATGACCAACTAAATTAACCACCGCCGCTTCCCTGAGAGAGAAGGAGGGACTGGGAGATGGAGGGAAAGAAGAGGATGGAAGGAGCATGAGGCAGTTCATTTAGAAAGAGAGGGACAAACAGGGGGAGACTGATGGAAAGAGGGTGCGAAGAGAGTGAGGGAGAGAGAGGCCAAGTGCTCAGAGCGGTGTGTGTGTACACTCTGAAGTGGCTCACTCTGTACTATGGGATGTATGTATTGCAAGCCATACACACACTCGGGTTGCACTAATATCATAAGACTTGTACAATATATGCACGTGGCACACAGAAAGACTTGGAGTCTTACACAAGTCTTCTACATCACTGCTTCATCCTAATTACCAAAGCAAATGCAAATTCCGCTTATAAATGTTCATGCACGCACACATACACACAGACACACGTTGGTCTATCTGTTGTTGTGACTTAATGCTTTCCACAGCCCCTTACCCTAACCTTAATCATCACAAATAAATGCCTTACCCTAACAGTAAACCTAATTCTAACCTGAACCTTAAAGTGGAAACAGACAACTTTTCAACTTCCCACTTCTCCCTAGCATTGCCAAGCGGTATTACTGTTGGTGCTGTTGTCGCAAAGGCTGCATCGCTTTCCATTTTCCTCAGAGTCTAGCAACTATCAGCAACACAGGACACTAATCCTAGCAGCCAGATGTTTGTTTCTTATGTTCCAGAAACAAACACAGACGTTTGTATCTGGCTGGTCCTGGTATCTTTGTATCTCCTGGTTTCTTTTCTGGATGCTAGCAGTAGCTAACTGTAGAGTTAGCAACATAGTTATCACTGGTAGAAATAATGTCAACTGAATATGGGTTTTGAATCCTCTCAAGTCCTGGAGCTCTCTCCATTGATTAAAGCGAGTGAAAGCAAGGCTTGTAGGGAACCAATCTACAAGCCAGTGGTGTCATTATTCTAAAGCCATTACACTGTGCAATCAATTTTTACTTCATGATGATAAGTTAAAGTAAAAAAAAAAAAAAAAAAAAATAGGCTTTTTCCACTTTAAAATCTTAACTGTTAAACAGTACTTTAAAGTTGTGAGGACTGGCATGTCCTCAGAATTTGGTCACTCAACCATAGAATGTAGAAACACATACATGCTCACCCACACACACAGACACACAGACACAGACACACACTCATCACAGTTATTATGAACATACTATTCAATTTCATTTATTTATTTAATGTCATTTCGCTTTGACTCTAGAAAATCTAACCATTGTCTCAGTGGACTGAGCCAATCATGGTGATAACTTTGCTTTTGAGTAAAGCGCTGTCCTTTTCAGCAGTGTCAGAGCAGCTGAATAGACCATCAAGTGAAAATAAACACAATTTTCTAACACTGCTAACTGTCACAAACACCCTCTGGCCGACAGCATCTCTTTGGTTTATGAGTCACAGGGTTTATAGCAGAAAACACACTAACAACATTTCAAACATTTCATTTTTTCCACACTGCACCTTGTTTTCCAGCAAGGTGCAGTGTGGGGAAATTAAGACAATAGACTTATTGAACAGAAACAACACATATATAAGGCACATGGAGTAATATATTTTTGCTAAAATATATTAGATTTAAAAGGTTTTTAAATCTAATTTAAATTTAAATTTACCTTAAATCTAAGAATTTAAGGTAAATTTTAATTAAGAAAAACGTGTACAAAGTCTAGTTACATTATAAAAGTCAATATTTAACTTGTTAATTACTTTATTTAAGTGGCTTTGTCATTACAAATTAATGGTGATTAAAAAATATTTAGATATATGAATACAACATTACCTCCTGTATATATATATATATATATATATATATATATATATATATATATAAAGTTTTGTTGTCAGTTAAAGACAACCTAAATTAATTATGTTTGTGATCCTGCCTAATATCTTCATCTCTTTGCTTGTTTTTCTGTGGGTTTGTGGTCCTCAGACCCGCCTGCCTGCTCTTGACAGAGGGTCACAAGAAACAATGTGACTGGCACAATACTGAGGGCCTTGCCTTGGTGTGTTTGCAGGTGTGTGTGTGTGCTGACTTGGGAGATAGACATGGTGGCTGGGGGCCATGGAGTACACACACTGCCTTTCTGTTTGCATGAGATGACCCTTTGCACACACACACATCCCAAAGACACACACTCAATGTCGCACCGGTTAAGCCAACGCTAACAGAATTAAGCCATCACATCTGGGCTGCATTGACAGGGCGACCTGCAACCTCTGTGCCCAGTGCCATCATCCCTCCTGTCCCTGTATTTGCTTCCTCTCTCCTCTTCCCCCTCACTACCTTTTCTGTCAGCTTACCATGTTCAGAAATGATATTGGTATTCATACAGCCCTGAAAAGACACAGCGTAGCACACAGACAGCCTCACAGATCTAAAAATCAATACTCAGCAGGTTTATTCATTCAAACTGCTAACTGCAGTATTAATTAGAGATCTCTTTAAAAAATCAACCCAGTGTTTGGTTTTCACATCGAGAGGTCAACTGTGACCATTTATTCTTTTCAATTTTTATTTTTCCAGTCATTACTGCTTTGTTGGAGGGAAGATTGACTACAGGCTAAATGATAATGGTAATGGCCAAATTTCCTTGTTTATACATTTAAATGAGACCAATCCAAAGATGTTTTACATGTGAAAAATAGCAGGTAGGTCATATTCATAAATGATAATATGACTTTACTACCTTATATAATATGTTTTACCCAATATGTAACCATTTCTACTTAATTGTATTAAATGATCCGAGACTATAAAAATTAAATATAAATACATAAAAATAAAACTTAAAAAAAAATCTATAACTGTAATTTTGTGTTTATCTTTGCATTCTTGACTACTCTGAAATGTAGCCCACCAACAATACAACGTAAGCTGCAGTGAAGAACTGTTATAAACAAATATGTCACTGTTGTATTAGAAGAAAACAAGACAACATGTGAGAGTGCGACACACATGCTCTTCTCATATTTGATGTTGGTGGTACAGTGGTGTGTCTGGTTCACAAGATTGCTTCCCTAACCAGTCTTCCCTTTTCCTTTTGTACTTAGCTGTCACTCAGAAGCCTCGAGTATTGGATAACGCCATTGAAAACGGTCGCTATAATTTTAATGGGGAACCAGTGTGCTTCAAAGGACAAGAGAACATGGCACGGTTGTTGCCCTCCACTGTGTAAAACAACAACAGGAGTGCAAAGCCGGTAGCCCCCCGCTCCCTCTCCCACCGCCACCCTCGTCCACAATGGAAAAACCTGTTTATCTCTGCGTACAATTAAGAGTGTGAAATTCGAACATGCCGAATTAACTAAGAAACCCCGCTTTTGTAACAAAGGAAACAAAGCCTCAGGAGAGAAGTGAGAGAGAGAGAGAGAAAGAGAGAGCAGGGACAGAGGAAAAAAAGGATTTCTCTGTCATGAGAGAGAAAGACAGCATGGCTCACTGATATCCAGACATTTCACATCACATTTCCTTCAAATAAATCACACTGGTTGGCATGTGGTGAAAACAGACACACACATGCTGTAATGCATCTACAGACACAAACACACGCACAGGTTTTAAACCGTCCACAGGAGAGTGCTACATTTTCTATGACTTTGCACACACTGACTTTTTATTTTCACAATCCAGTTCAAAAACACACACACACACACATGGAACCCTGAAGCTATATGACAACGTGCCAACCCCACCCTGTGTGCTTGCTCATTCACCCACTGTTTTGGCCCGCTAACAGGCCTCTGGCATTGCGAGCCAGCCAGACCACCCTGACCGCCCTCCTCTCACCATCTCGCCATCTTCTCCTTTCGCCGAGCCAGCAATCCAACCAGTCAGGCCCAATGTGGCTTTACTTACTGCCATAACAACCCCTCACATCTCCCCACTTCCACCTTAAGAGAATGAGTAATCAACAAACTGGGAGACATTTGCTGACTGTCAGTCAAATCCAGGACTCCACTACGCTATCAGTCCTCTGCCCGTCACCAAGCCCTCCTTTCCTTCCTTCCTCTCCTCTAATACCAATTTAAATCGTTCAACGTGCCTTTCCTCCTGCTGCCATTATTCAAAAAGATCATAATAGTTTTCCCTGTGCCCAAAGCACAAAAAATCAATTATTTCCCCACAAAGACTTGAAAGTACTTAGCGCGGGCCTGCGAGGGGAAAAGCTGTGGGTTATATCAAATTGAAACTGCACTCATTACACAGGCACACAATTAGTTACCTCTGGTCTGCCTGCCGCTCTTTAATTTCCGAAACGGCATATCTGTATTATAACAGAAACAAGCATGCAAATGCTATTGTTGGGGATTTAGAGAAATCAATAGGACGGCTGGCGAGAGGCGTTTGGTGGCGCTGTCACTCAAAATCTGCTGCCGGCGACTGATAAAGGTCTGAATTCAAATTAGCGCCAAAGCCGGCCAGTGACATCAGAAGTGACATCCGAAATAAAAGGGACGACTTCATGATACATGTAATTATTCTCCTCGCATTTGTGCTACATTTTTTTTCTTCACTCTCCCTCCTCTTTCCTCCCCTCCCTCATTCTCTCTTTCTCCTCATTGTGTGTACTTGTGTAACTGTGTTTTGCATAAAGGGATTAGGAGTGCCTTAATGAGAAACTGTAATTGTTTTTTCAGCCTCGCTCTATGGATATGTTCGCATGTGTATGTTCGTCTGTGGATATTTGTGCTCAAGAGACAAGACCGAAAATATGGCTTGAATGAATGTGCCTTGTTTAATGCAAAATGAATACAGTATTGGAATAATGTGTTTTTTTTTTCTCTTCCATATCAGAGGACTATTGGTGTGAAAGCTAGGAAGGTCTGGGAGAAAACTATGTTATGAAATACATTTCCCCACAATGATGAGCCAAGAGCTGATACTGAACAATGGAAACAACCAGAATTGGCTTCAGTTTTTCTCAGATACCAAATTATCGACATCTTTTCATTTCCAGTGTTACCAAACTTTTCTGTTCTGCAGAAATCCTGATAAGGTAGAACAGCTACCAACACAACTTGACCAAATACATGAGTGTACTGTTGCAGCATGTTTAACTCTGGATATTACACACTGCCACACTGCCAGCCATTTATCAGTGTCTTTTCCTTTAGTCAGTGCTGATAAGCTGAAATGGTGAGCTGAAATGGTGAGCTAAAGTCGCTTCAAAGGAAAAACTACATTTGAAATGTTGTAAAAACTGCAATTTCTGAATAAAATGTTTCTCATAAATTAAAGTATTAATCTGTTGAATAACATTTTATCACACTAAACTTTTATTAGTCCTGATTTAACTACATACTTAGTAAATATGGCTTTAATTGGCCCAGAGTGACTAAGAAAAAAGAGGAATGACAGGATTTTGTTGCAGTTTATAGTGTTCATAATTTTTTAACAACTTGCTACAGTTATGCCTGTTTCTGTCAGTGATTTCCTACATTTCCCAGAATGCTTTTTACCAAACCACTTACAGTACAACAGCACTGCAAGTTTTCACACTTGAGGGAAATTTAGAGGGGAGAGACAATAATGCTTAATGTAATGTTTGTTCAACAAGGGCATAATTTTCATTTCAACTTTGGAGGAGACTGGGAGTGCTCCACTGGGAGCACTTCAAGCCACTACAATTATAATCTTTAACAACAAAATGGTGATGTTCTTAATGGGATGTTTCTCATGTGAATAATACTCTGCATACAATATGTAACCCTTTGGGACTGAACATGACATCCTGACCTGAACACTGTATTGAGAAACATTATTCTAATTTAGTTGTGGTCATCTGTAAAATAATAATTGTCACTATTATTGTCTACTACTATTGTCAGATTAGGGTAACTGGTGACTCTAAATTGCCCATAGGTGTGTGAATGTGAGCGTGAATGGTTGTTTGACTCTATATGTCAGCTCTGTGATAGACTGACGACATGGGATGAGAGGCAGGGGGACAGGGTTCACAGCTTTTTGCTAACAATCCCTCAATACAATGCTTCGTATAGTATGGAAGCAAAAATTACATCACACATCAGTGATTGCACAAAACGTTGATTAATAAGTGTCCAAAATCTCAATTTACTGCTCACTCACTGCTCATTTTATTATTTAGGGTGTAGTTAATGTGTGAACAAGGGAGTGATTTGGGACATGGAGGGTTAACTATTAATTATCAACCGCTTTAAGTCGGCCTGTCATTACGAACACACACACACTTCCAAATTTATGTACAGTAGCTACAGGTAACTGTCTGCGTAGCTGACTTACGGTGACCTGCTGGTACTGTGGAAGTGATATTTGTAGCATGACTGCCAGAGAAATCTTAGTTACACTCAGCCACCTAAGTAAGAAAGCTGACATGAGCAGCAAGTAAATGTAGTTTAAATATTAAGTAGCTATCACCAGTGGCATTTTCTCCCTGAAAACATCCATTTATGAGTCGGGAGCATGCAGCGGGTGCAGGGGCAAAGTTCTTGCTCACCCCTGCGAAGACCTGGTGTGTGATTCCTGTCAACAGTATCTCTGGCTTTGATATGCATTCCAGCTTCTGTTTGCGGGTGGGAAGCCAGTGAGGGATCATGTCCTCGACTACCTGCACAGAGGGAGAAGTGGTGGGGATAGCAGAGGATAACAAACTCCTCACTGGCAGGTGAAAACAAATGGCTGCAGGCACTGTATGTCACAGAGGTACAAAATAACTGTCAACAACTGTTCGAGATCAACAGTGGAGTTAGAAGAGACAAGAGCTGCAGTGCAGAGGAATTCAGCGTACAAAACTAGGGAGGGAAAAAGGGAAAAAGCTCAAAAATTTAAGTGGATCTTTCAGTTGTTTTTGCTCTGTCATGCTTTCGATGGTAAGACTGTGATGGGTACTTGATAAAGTTGGTAAGAGGGTGACTCATCTCCCTGTCTTCCCCTAATATTGCATCTATGAAAGTCAGTATTAAGTTTAAATCTTGATTATACCTTTCATCAGGTTGCAGAGAAGTCACTGAGAGCCAGAATAAGTATCATAGGGAAAAATTCAAGCACTCTATGTCATATTTTCATTGACCTGTGATACTGGCAACACTACTTCACTTAACCCATCATAAAGATGTCAGTCTTGATGTTATTATACATGTTGTAGTATATATCACATCAGTTCAGAGAGTCATGTCACAGATGATGTTGGGGCAGCCGCATTAAAGCACCTGCTTTGGAGAAATAAACTCAGCTGAACCGAGAAGTCAACTAGGCCTGAAGTCGACCCATTCTCCTCACTGTGACCGAACTTCCAGCAGAGGGGCAGGCTCTGCATTTATGTGTAAATGATATGTACATCAGTGTGAAGGGAGAGTTAAAGCAAACATGTCTGCCGTTAACATTATGTAAATACCCTTCAATCCTCCACTATGTTTGCATTTCTCCTCTCCTCTCCTCTCCTCTCCTCTCTGCCCTTCCACCCTTTCTTTCCATACTGTGATGCTCACTTAGGAAGAGCAGAACCATCAGCCATATTTCTGCCTTGTCCCGGAAACAAAGCCCTCTGCTCTGGGCTGGGCCAGAATGAAGTGGGGCAAAGTATGCAGGGGAGGGGAGAATGTGCCCTTTGTTGCCCCCCTGCCCCATTCTCTCTATCTCTCCATATCCTGCCTCCCCCTTCTCCCACCCCTGCTAGTTCTCTAACACTGAAGGGAATGGCAGGGGAGGGAGGGAGGGGGGTGGCTGGTTCATTCAGCATCGGTTAAACGTTTTCACAGCGGCACAATGCCGGGGCGGAGTAGGCAGGTGCAAGCCAGGGAGAGGGAGGAAAGGAGGGAAAGGCAGAGGGAAAGAGAGAGAGAGGGGAAGAGAACAACAGGTTGACCTACAACGGACCGTAATCATGTAGCACCACTAACCCCCACGAGACCTCCCACTCTCTGTCTTTCTTGCTTTCTCACTGTTTCTCTCTCTTTCTCTCGCTCCCTCACCAGTGTACAAACAAGCACAGAGACTGGCAGAGCATACAGGCAGAATGCATACAGACACACTCACACCTCAGTGGCACATTTGCACTCATTTCACATACATGATTAGTCAAGTGCAAGTAAAACACACATTCATGCGCACACACACACAACAACAACTGAGCGGGCATATAATACGTCAAATCACACATGCTAAGATAAGCACTCATGTCATAATATGGACACACCCTAGCACGCGCACACACTGGCTTTCTCTTGGCCCAACGAAGTGTGTGATGATCAGTAGGAAGGCTGCAAGAGAGGAGGGAGTGTGTGTGTCTGGGTGTCAGTGTGCGTGTCTCATTCATCTACTGCCAAGGAGCAAATCTTACCCACCAAAGGTCTGTTTGAGTTTATTTGTGTGTGTGTATGTCTGTGTGTGCACGTGTGTATGGTTGTATTTGGATGTGTGAAAGGCTGTAAGAGTGTGTTCAGTGTGTCCAATCTGTGTTTTTTTTTTTGGTGTTCCATTTTTCAACCCTAAACAACTTATAGAAATTTCACTCCCTGACCTTGCCACAACAAAAATGTATTTTTTCTTGGTGCACACAAACATTGTAGTAATTGATTTTTTTTGTTAACAGACAATAGATGGAAATAGTTTCTAGTACGTAACTTTCATGAGTGAATGGAAAGGACCGAAAGCTTAGCACTGTTATTTCTTAAAGAAAAAAGTATTTAAAAAATGAATTAAATTTTTTTTCTTTGAATTGTTGCAGAAATGTTTGTACGTAAACATCTATTTTTCTTTGAGTTCATCTAAAATATTTCAACCGTACTTTGTCGTGATCCTCAAACATTTTGACAACGGGAATGCATCTTGGGTGAGATCAAAGAAATAAAATGTGAGGTGTTTTGTTTTATATATCAAGCCATTCCTGGGCTCAAAAATGTAGTGTAACTTAACAACAGTATATTTTACCATAAACTTCACGATACATTTGCAACCCAAACGTGAGGGAAGGGACAGAGAGGACGTCAAGGGGGCTCATACATGGTCGGAGGAAACTAAAATTTCTCATGATGTGCAAATTCCTCTTTAAAAATAAACAAGCTTGAAATGTCTTTGCAGTTCTTTCTGTTTGGTTGCTAGAGGAGATATCCTCCTATTATTCAAAATTCATGGAAAATGAATTGGTATTTTTTACATGGTGTAGCCGATTGTAAAATAAATTACATAAACACTTTTTTTTTCTCTCAAAAAGCCCCTAAACATCACAGTGAACCTCCAAGGCCTCTCAGCCAGAGCTGATTCTGTGTTTGAGCTTCTTTTACCAAATCTCCCCTTAAACAGACCTTGAGTATGTTGGTTTAGTTGACTGTCAAGATAAAATGTTCAAGATTTTTGCACTTTAACTTTAACACTTCAAGTCTATATGAATAGTAACATGAAAACAGTAATTCTCCGTTTTTAATAGTTTTTATAGAAATTTGAATGAGTTTTTTTTTTTCTTTAAAGAATCGGTCAACTGTTTAACCCACTGGTTTGATTGAGAAAGTTTTAGGTGGCAAAGAAAAAGACACTGACAGGAGGTGTGAGTTCTTCATTGCACCAAAAACACACCTCAGTAATTCCTCTGTTGCCTCTCCTCTCTTGCAACATTTACAACCTTCTCTCTCTATTCAAAACCACACTATCCCTCTTTCTTTCCTCCCGTCTTTCCTCTTTAACCTCACTCCTCCACACCTCTTCGTTCCCCAAACACACCTACTGCTCTGGATCTTTCTCTCCTATCCAGCCACCATAGGTGATCGATGACCCTGCGAACACGAATCTTCCATTAAAGCTGGAGCAACAAGGTCAGGATACTCTTCCTAGTTGGCTGTCAATCGCTTGCTCTTTATTTACCTTTATGTCCTCCTGTCTTCTTTCCAAGTTTTTTCTGTACCTTTCCTCTTTTCTCTTTCCCCTCTTCCTCAACTTGCATCAAATCTCTCTTTCTTCCCCAGGTTGATGAGTGTTGTCTGTCTGCTACTCCTATATTTTAGCTTTCTGGGAAGCAGGGTTTTCACTGCACTGTGAAAAACAATATAATAAACTGCATTGTACAGGGAAATGTGGAATATGGACAGACAATGTACTCATGCACACAAGCACAGTCACATCACACACATACATGCACACAGACAGAAGTAGGCGTACTGGTACAGTACCATTAAGCAAAGCAAACAGTGGCTGGGGTCCCATGTGTCCGCCTTGCTAATTTTGAAATGCCATGTGATATTAACATAGGCAAATCAGGTCACATCTAGCTCAACTCTGGTTTGACAACTGCACAATACACTTGGGCTGCTTTATCTCTAAAATTGCACTACCTACTATTCTGCTTCTTCATCATCTTCAGTGCTGTCCTCGCTTTTCCTAGGATAACATAAAGCGATGACAGAGCCTGCACTCTGGGGACTGTTTGTTTAATCTGGGATGCAGTAATGCACGTTTGGACCATGAGGAGTGGATGTAAGCAACCCATTAGCTGGCATGTAGAACCAGCAACCAGCAAGAAGGCACTATAACCTTAAAATAATTCACTGGTTCCAGTTACTGCACTTCTGCACCGTTGTCAGGGAGACTGACCACTGTTTTTGCTCAGTGGAAAAATAATTGTGCTTTTGGTTTTCACTCCACATTTGCCACATTGGAAATTGCTGCGTTTGGAGCTTGATTGTTTTGTCGTTGATATCTATACCTGAATAATTTGCTGGCCTTAATTCAGAACTAGACACACTGACCTAAAATGCACTCCAGACGTGAGATGCCAGTAGTGCGTAAGTGTTTGTTTGTTTTATTTGCACCTGACTTCAAACCCTGTTATGGCCACAACCTTAGAGCCAAATAGATATAGTTGCCTATGGAGAACACACTTTGCTAAGGGCACAAGAGAAAAAAAAAGGCATAGCTCATCTCCCATCTCTCTGAGATGGTGTGGATTAACGGAACTCTATCAGTTCCATGACAGAGACAAGTGGTGGAAATCTAAAACACTGAAAAGTATGCTTTAAAATGCTGGCTGGTGTGAATTACCCTTTAGTCAGTCTCCATGAGAGGTGTTTGAAAGGTACTGAGTGTTGTTTTGATGCAAAGCCTCAAACATCAAACATTAATGGCCCATTGGACCCATCTCCAATTACTTATCTCTACTATTCAGACTCTCTTTTCTTCGAGGACGGGAACAAGGGGGCACAATTCTGAATGTCACGTCTCTGATTTTGCTCAGAACATGTCTGGACAACAACAACGCTCTCAGACTGATACCTCTCCACATCTGAAAGTATACTTTAATGGTCCAGGTTGAGTGGGGATTCCCCCCACTCCTCAACCCTATAGGAGCTAGAAATACAATGACTTGTTCTTGTTGTTTATCCAAAGTGGGTTGTTTTAGTTTTGGATAGACATTTAGAGGATTAGACTGGTGCTTCCAAACATTCCTGTGTAATTAGACACCACCGCTGTCAGTCACGCAGAAGCAAAAAGATGATTGGCTGAGTGTCAAATAAGCTGCTGCTTTTGGGAATGTCCCCAGTGGAGTGTCAGTAGTTCGTTTATGAGCCCTTGAGTTTACTCAACTTGTCTGCCTTATACAAAGTCCCTGGAAGAAAAACAACCTGGGGGTGAATGAGTGTGTGTGAATGCGAGAGAGGCAGAAGAGGAGAAAGAGAGAGAGAGGGACAGAGGAGCAAAGAGGACAAGGACAGTCAGGGAAAACTTAAAATAGCACAGAAGCATTGCTCTTGGAAAAAAAAGGAAACATTTGCATCATCTGAAGCTGACTGAGTCATGTGGAAGTGAGTGTTAAGTGGAGAGAAGCGAAAACAAAACAAGACCTTTCAGGAAAAGAGAGTGAAACGGAGAAGGGGACTGAGAAGATGGAGTGATGAGCCAACACAGAAACAAATGGAGAAGACCGTGGGACAGAAACAGAGCAGGAAAAAAGTAAAACAGAAAGGCAGACCCAAAGCAATAGGCTAGGGGATAGGGGGAATACGAGGATGCAGGAGCAGCTAAATGTGGATCGTCTGATCTGGATCATATAGTCAGCACTGCTGAATGATAGATGAGCGGAGCATTACCATCCCTCTGCAAATGATGGAGAGGAAGGGAGGCAGGCAGAAAAACAGAACAACAGTCACGCTCCTTTCTGGAACCCTATGTCCCGCAGTTGATCCAAACATAACTGGGACATTTCTTTTTTTTTATATTTATGCATCCATCTCATTTTATTCCTTTTAGTCTGAGTAGAAAAAAAAGATGGAATTTGTCATTTGTTCAAATGTCTAAAACAAAGTCAGGTTTACCTGACGAGGACCTGACGAGCACAAAAAATGTGGTAGGGAGGAAGTTCAGTGTGTGACTTTCACATCAGAGACCCCTATTTGTTTCCTATCAGCCAAAGTTGCTTTTGTTTGACCATGGCCATGCCAAGGCCACAATCTTTTCCAAACTTCAACCAAGTCATTTTTCACCTAAAATTTATCAAATCTTTACCGCAGCAGTGGTAGAAAGCAGTCATATTATCTTATCATAATAATGTCATAATACAGTAATGGCACTCAGTAGAGGACATACCTCTGCCAAGGCACAGAAAGGACCTATCTTGCAAAAAGAAAAGTGATAAAAATTCTTGGCTCTGCCCCTTTAAACGGATCTGCACCAAAATTCAATGAGTCCAGCCTTGACCCCTGCCCCATCCCTGTACCAAGTTTGCGCAAATCGGTTTAGTATTTTTTTGTGCATTCTTGCCGTCAAAAGAAGAAAACAACAAACAAACAAACAAACAAACAAACAGACACAGGTGAAATATACAGTCTATGATGACAACATCCTTGGTGGAGGTAATAATGTAAACAGACTAACGTAGTCCCATTTCTTCCTTTCTGCCTGTCTGGCCTACATTCTTACAGTTTTCAGTTTATTTACTTTTTATTTTATTTTATAAATCTCTGTTCCTTTCTTCTCACAATATACTCTCTCATATTCTTGTTTGCAGATGTCACTTTTCATCTCATATTCAACTGGTATTTACTGCTTTCCTAAGAACATTTTGATGTTAATACGCTACAGTGGATTTATCTTCAGTTTTCAAAAAAAAATTCAGAAATTCACACTGTGGTCACATTGAAAGTAAGAATAAGTGAGTGAGGGCAAAACAGAGAAAGAGAATGAGCAAAACAGTTTGACTGAGCTTCCTTTTCTTCTTCTTCTTCTTTTTTTTTTTACACAGCAAGGTCGCTTTAGACAGGCATGCACAAAAACACACATTGTGCTCCAGCGCCAAGGTGGTGAAAGAACAAGAGAGGGCAACACAAAGCCCTATTCACTGATAGCCTGCACACAATAACATTCATTTTCCACTTCTTAGCAAAATATTATCAATTCTTAACAAGACTCTGGACCTCCACTTCTTTTTATTAAACGGTCACAAAGGCAGGGATGCACCTCGCGGGGTGAGGAAATGATGACATTCCTGTGGTGACATCAAAGTGCTTTGGAAGCAGCACTTTACAGTAATAATGTCACATCATCCAATGAAAGGAATAGTTTCCTGCTGTGTTTTCAGCAGCTACTGCTGTCTTTGCAATCCTTTCTGTATGAACATAACTTTCCAACCTTGAAATCCGTAGATGTTACAATGCATCCTTACTCGTTAAACAGGGACAAGTCTTCGGTGGCATTCCCTAACTCTGTACCAGAGGAAATTAAATTATTTTGAAGCATTGTGCCGCTTCGTAAGGTAGTTGCAAAATTTCCATAGCATCCAAACATTAACTCCACTGAGGATTTTCGGCTGGGACTGTTGAAATCTGCGCAACTAATTTTTTAATGTTGCTGGTTTTGTATGAAGCATGACTAAGGCTTTAAAAACGGGCTTTGAAATATTTGTAGTTAAGTTGTGGCATTTTATGTTGCTGAGATATTCTGAAAACTTAAATAATCTGGACAAAATAAAGCACAAAATATTGTTAGCGGGCAAATGCTTCCATTTGTAAGACATTTTGTTACTTATAGGAAGGATCATGGCTTTCGGTTTCCACAAACCAACAAAACAAATTTCTGATGGCTACATTTTAAGAAATATTGTTGGGCACTTTCCTGTTTACATTTGGTTCAAATGTTTAAGCTGCTGCAATGTCTTTTCACTTACTTTACTGTGCTTCTTTGCTAAAACTTTGAATTTCAGCTCAAATATTTTTCAGGCCTTGTTTACCTGCAAGTAAGCAGCAAAGCTGCGCTGCCATTCAACCATGATTTATCAAAAGAATCTGACCTTCAGCTGAGGCTTGCCACTTCTCTTGAGCTGCCAAAAACATACATTGAGTCCTTAGCAGCAATTCTGTATGGAACATTAGGACCAACTTTACCGTGATGTTTCTGAGAAAATAATGGGCAACCTTCCTGCGCTGACCCACAGCAGAAAAAGTTGCTGGATCACTGGTGATCTGAAGTTGAATAAGTTCACTTCAAGTGATGAACTAATTCTCCACTGCTCATTCCTTCACTCCCATCTAAACTCAGTCTGCTCTGCCTACGGCAAGTTTCCTGCTCCGCTCGTTCAACTGAAGAAAAGCTTAAACTCCCCCTCAGGTAAGGAACCCTCCATCTACACACACACACACACACACACACACACACACACACACACACACACACACACAGAAACACACACACACACACACACAGACACACAGAACTAAACGCACCTGCAGAGCAACAGTGAGGGTTTAAAAGCCTGTGTTACGTTAGCTTAACATTAGCATCTCTTTAGGCAGAGCTAATGAGGAGCTAAATGGTGAAGTGCTGTGAAGTGTGTTGTAAAGTGTGTGTCACTAAATAGTGTTGACACTGTGTAGATCAGTAGCTCAGATAAGTCAAGCTAACAGATTAGCAACTGCAGGCTAAACAATTTGTCTACTGTGATAGATATGGAGCATAACAAACAGCTTATTCTTCCAGTGTTCTTCCAGGACATTCTGAATGCATGGACAATATCATACATATTTTTTATTTAAAGGATTTTGACGTTTTATTTTGCATTTAAAGCCGCCACACCTGAATCCAATGACACGAACCTACTCGTAAGGAAAATTAAAGCGCTGTGTCGTTTTCCTTTTTGTTAACACAAGACGGTCAGGACAGGCAGGCGGTTTTTGCCACTACACAAACATTCTGTGTTTCCTGGGTTATCACTTTATCATTTAATTCTACCATTTAGAAACTGCTTTTCTCAACACGTACCCTAATGGTCCAGAGCAAATGACCTACTCCACACTACGCTGTTTCCCAAGGAATAAAATGACAATTTCTTGATTTCCATAATGCTCATCATAAAATGGTCCTTCAAGAGGATTCAGAGAATACAGTCAAGTGGACTCATTGAAGGTCAACAACATTTCTTTGTTATTATTTATATCATAACCAAACAATCGATTTAATGCCAGTACTCATGCAACATTTATGAAATGCCTTTTTGAAAAGTGCCATGTAGTAGGCTACTTGAAGACCTCCATATGGAGTGCCTGTAATCCAAACAGCAAAAATGTCAAGTGTTACACACAGTTTTTTAAATTCTAGCTGTACAATGAACAACATTGCTTCACCCGAGCAGCTGAGGTAGGATACAGTGTTTATTATGCTTTAAGAGCACGTAATGGAAAAGCAAAGGAGGAAGAAGAACACATTTCAATGTTTCAACAGCTAGTAAAGATAATTTATTGTTAAAAAAATGTAAATGGTAATGTCACAGGGCCAGTTTTCCCAAATGACAAAAGGCATTTTTTCCCCCCTTACCCCTTTAGGTGTTAGGCAGTGCTGATAGTTTCAGTTTGATGTGCTGACTTTTTGAGATACTTTCATCTGAAATTCATGCTTCCTCCTCAATACAATCATGGTGAATGGAACGTGTTTGGGGAGCTTAAAGCTTAGAAAAATCCCATGTGAAAAACTCAACATCAGCACATCTTACCAGAAGTAATGTAAACTTTATAGTTGTTACTGGCAGACCTCACTTTAGGAACAACTATTGAATCTCCTGTCATTTCTTAAAGAATGCAACACTTTTTATTTTTTATAGAAGAAGAATGTAAATTGTATTAACGTCAGTCAACATTCAGAGACCTGCGTCCTGACTTGCACTTTCTACACTGAACAACATCTCTGGCTCAGTGTTGAAAGTATAAATTATGAGAGATAATATGCACTTGAATTATAATTATAATTATATAATATACAATTTGAATTATAGTAGTTGATTGGAAGAAAATATCCATAATTTCACAAAATCTCATGGCCTTTATCACCGCATACAATCAACTGCCATTATTTTTCAGTGTGACATTTACAGTGAAAGGCAGACACAGACTGAGACTGTCTGTGTTGTCTTCAACTTCACATGGTTTATAGGATGAGAATGGAGAAACACAGAAAGTAAATTACACAAGCAGAATAAGAGCTGGGGGAGTTGTCTGAAGTTGATGCAGATGTGGAAGTTAAACATGAAGATGATTAACAATGAAAAGAACATTTTATGGAAAAGTTTGTTTTTAGATTTTGCATCCACACTTAATAAAGAGGGATTTATCATCCTGATCCACTGCTATAAAACGTGAAGATCAGTTCTTTCATGGAAAAAGATCAGAGTAAATGATAAAATTAGGTTTTGCTGTCAATCTCTGTGTCGGCAATGTTTAAGACCAGTGGCTCCCAACTCTTTGAGCTTTCAGTTCCTCATTACAGGATGCATGTTCTTGAGTTCAAGCACTGTTGCAGCTGACAACTCAGGCACAACATGACAAACTTCGACAAAGCTTGGAAGGATATATTTTCACACTCAAGACTCATAATGCATCCTCTGGGTTTCTGTTCTGTGCTGACTTTACATATAAATCTACAAATTACTGCTTGTCTTGTATACATGGAACGTTTCTCACAAGTCTACCCATTCTTTCATGGTCCTCCCAATATCTACAGGTCAAATATGTGAAATTAATGATGGTATATCAATAAGGACTTCTATATTTAAAAATTAACATTTCAGTTTCTGGGTACTAGTACTGTCCCCTATACAGATCTGAACAACCAGAGTTTACATCAAGGAAGATGCCCGTTGGCTAAGCTGATCAGATATAATGTTAAAGGTTGTTCATAAAATCATATCACTGTATGCATGTAAAGAACTGAAAAGTTTTATGAAACCTGACAAAATATAAATAAGTTTTAGCAGATTCTGGATTGATTTTCCATTTGGAGATGAATATCTGGTGGACTGCACCTGACATTCTCATCCAGTGTGATAATTACAGTGGAGAGCAATATGCAGTAGTGAGAGAAAAGATCACTGACTGAATAACAGAGGAAAGATGGGGATGAGTCATGAGATGCTGATTATTAGAACAGTGGCTAAGATGTTAGACTTACAAAAGGTCATTAAGATATGGCAGCATTAAGATATCACAGATGAGAGCCGTAAAATACTCAGACAGGATGATGGGCAGACAGCAGGAAAGAAAGCGAGGTGTGTGTATAATGGCATGTGTGCATTTTGTAACTACTGCTCTAACCTTCATACTTCCCTCTTTCTCTTCCTTTCTCACCTTCTCTTTCCTTTTTCCCTCCCTTGCTTTAATTCTGTCACACTCTCCCCTAAATCTCCCTATGAAATCTACTCTTGCCACGGGTAATTACAATGAACAACTTCATATGGCTGCTCCACCTGCTACTGAGATAAGACGGGGTAGCACGGTGTACACACCCAGCTGCATCCACACGCACACACACAGACACACACAGACACACATATACACACCTCCATCCCCTATCTTATCTCCATCGTCACAGAACAACCGCCTTCTGTCCAATTCTGCCCTAATCTTCTGCGTAAACAATACTGATATTTCACCACCGTGCACAATGAAAGGAGGTGGGAGGAGGTGGGAGGAGGAGGGAGGAGGAGGATGGATGGGAGGAAGGGGAAGGAGAAAAGGACCAAGGTATGATGGAGGAGAAAGGTGTGAGACTGATAAAATCACTTCTTGACAAAAACATAACTAAAACATGACTAAACTCTGTGGTTTCGCCAAATTAATTGTCTGACAACGTCACAGGCTTCTTGTCACGTCATTGCCAAAATAAATGAAGGCCACAATACAAAACTCAAACCAAAGTTGTATTACACTAAAATTATATTTCAAGAGTCTTGTTGATGTTGATGTTAGGAAAAATTTGTATTCTACAAGCGAGTACGAATTAGAAATATAAAAGAAAAACTGAAGGACTGCGTTGATGATGAATTCACAGAGCACCAGACTGTGTCATGTACACGCAAAGTTAGTTGTAACAGAGTTGGCTGCTGCTCCCAAAAATATAGTTTTGTTTTTCCATCACTAACTACTCCACTATTTTTTAAACATGCTGATTTGCATCTGCTTCACGCCATGCCTCTTGTGATTCATGCACAGAATCAAAACACCAAATGAATTTATGAGTTATCTGAAAGAGCGATAAGCAGCCGAGCTTTGTTAATCAATTTATGTAAAATAACTCTTTTGAAAGGTGTTTTGAATAATCTGAGAATTTCTTTAGTATAGTGGTAATCACAATATTACAGTGCTTGTAAATACACTGACTGCACAAATCCTGGCATACACCTACATCAGCTTTGACTGACATCCCACTCAACAAGCTTCAACAGAGGTTCCTGTTGTGAAAACAGTATTGTTTGCTTTTAGTGACCTGAGTCTATACCTCAGTGTAAAACCGCCTGGATCCTCCAAAGTGTCTTGGCATTTAAATAGTTTTAGCTGACCTGCAAGTCCGTGGGACTGCAGTGATCTGAATGTTGAGGCTTTTAAGAGGATGCCCAGTTGCACCGCAGAGAGCTGTGCAAACTGACAACAGACCAAGGTTTATGTATATATTTAGATTTATAATTCAGCTCCTACACTCAGCCAGTTTTCTTCCCCGAAGCCACAACTAAAGGAACATAGACATGAGCCACATGACCTTTCAGCAGAAGATTGCGAGAGGAAAAAGAAAGCAACGTCGCAGAATTTAAAGAAAACCTCTGTTATGAATAAAGGCCTCCCATCATGCTTTGTGTGTGATATTTTGCATGTATATCTTGTTATTTCTGTCTCCATTAAACTACAAAAGCAGCTTCCAGTCTAAGCAGTTGAATCTCTGTCTCTGTCATACTACCACCACCACCCCACCACCACCACAGCCATCCCACACGCCCCCACCCCCTCAGCAGTGATGGTGCAGGATAACCCCGGGGGTCTGAGGAGAATTAGAAATGAAAGTTGATTTAATCAGTCACACACTCACACACACCTCCTCAGTCCAGGTTAGAGGGGGACAAGGTTGTGTGTGTGTGAGTGTGTGTGTCATCAAAACACAGCAGCTCACTCCAAAGTCCCTAAATCAGCCAGGACATTTCTATTGTCAACACAACACTAACAGCAATGCTGAGGCCATCTGTTTTCCATGGGAAACTGTCCAACAAGCATCTTTACAACCCGTTCATTCATACAAACATGTTGTTACTTGTACTGTACACTAACATGCAGGAGAGCAAATATAATTGTCTTGTAAAACATATTTATTTCTAGATAGTTTTTCTCCCAAATTATATTTCTGTGTTTTGTATTAGCCAGTTTGAGAGAAAAGGAGTTTTGCGACAAAGCTGAATGTGGAATGTCATTAGGATTTTTTACTGATCTTATAAGCCCCCTGTTGATCATGTTAAACCTGTACCTGGTATAGTTCTGGTATAATCCAATTTTCCCTCAGGATTTGTGAAATGAAGCGTTTTGAATCAAATATGAAAATGTAATGTCATATAACAGGGATGTAGTTGGGATTCTAGAAATACAGAGGGATACTGAGGCCAGTTTCCCACAGAACAACTCTACCGACATCAAAAAATTTGTCCAGTCACCAAATGAAAGTCTGTAAAATGGGCTTAATAAGTGGATATTTATATTTTTATTTATTCTGTTAACTGTTCAGTCATATACTGGAATCAGTCTGTAAAATACCCACTATAATGTTAACTAACCAGGTCTGAAATCTCCTGAAAAATACGGAGGACATGTCCTCAGTTTCCTCTTATTGATAAAATTCAAATTCATCTCTGAAAAGAGGAGACAGCCATAAGTTTTTATGATTTTTTTCATCCTAAATCAAACTTGGTTACATGACAAACTTATTTGGTTAATTCTCTGAAATAAAAAATCACAACAAGCTCCCAAGAGCAGCTTGTTGGCCATTCCCTTGAGGGATGAATACTTGTTTTTGCAGCCTGTCACACAGAAAACAATGTGACTATAAACATCACACATGTTTGATAATGAAAGATAACAGTGGATGATACGCAGAGAAGTGAGCTTGCGACTCCTTTCTTTGACAGCATTATAAGGAGTCAAATGAAGGAGGCATCACTTGGTGACAGAATTTCAATGGGTGATACCGTGAGAGCCCAGTGCAACCTGGTCGGGGGTGGATTTCACTGTGTGCTGTAGAAGCCTATTTGTTGTGGAAAGGATTATGGGGACCGATCTAGTCGCAAACAAGATTAGTGGCAGCGGATCATGTTTGATTGGGAAGCTCCAAAACAGCCTTCACAACTGTGAGACAAGTTGTTGCCTGGCTTGTCATCAGCAGGAAGGAAATCACAAAATACACGTGCAAATAAATCAGGACAAGGGGACAATCTGTACTCTTTACGTCACTCTCACTGGCCAGCCCACTTCTGTATGTCTCACTGTTTTATGTTGTTGCAGATTTGTCCAGCGCATTCTGAAAAGCAGGAGACAACAAAGTACACTCCAAAGTAATTTCGCCTTTGCTTTCGAGACTGAGCTGTGGAGTCATGTCTTTTTATAGAGCGGGACACAAACACACACACACACAGATGCGCACACACTGACACAACCACGGTCACACACACTCAGGAGTATCTGTAATCCCTGGTTGAGACAGGCAGACACCCCTGGTGCATCACTCTCCCGTTCATTTCATAGATCTGTCATCGTCCCTGGACAAAAGCACCTCACCAGGATGACTAATCTGCGCTCGGCTCGCTGTCCTGGCTGACTCAGGCTGCCATGTCGATTCTATTTCAGACGTGACTCAGCGATCGCTGAAGCGAGCCATGATTGGAATGGAGACAAGTCACACAAAGGGGAGACAGAGACAAAGATGGAAAGAGAGCAGCAGAGAGGGGGAGAAAGAGGAATTCTGTTTATTCTCAACTCATTAAAACTTATTCAAAAGCTAAAAGATGACTAGAGGCATAGCAGTGCCTTTATCATTGTGTGTGTGTGTGTCTCTGTGTGATTGTGATTGTGTGTCTCAGTCCTTTCCCATTTCCCCTCCAGCAGTGACAGTGAAGGCTGCAGGGCTGACACAGGGGACAGCCTACCTCAGCCTGGCCTAGAAACCCTCACCTTGTCTGGGCCACTAAGCACACCGCAGCCTCCCTCCATCACCAAGCGTACCCATCCAGACAGTGATGCTGCTTAGCTGGGGAGGCTGGGACAGAAGTGGTTTTGGGAGTTGGGGTGCAGGTTGACAGGCTGTCATACCAAATGCACACACACACACACACTATTGTACACACATACATACACACACACACACACATAGTGAGAACCAAGGGCACAGATTTGGTTTGATCTTTGGTAGGGACCTTTTTTTCTGTCATATGGCCAAAATAATATCCACACTTTTTCTCTCTCACACATGTGCACACACATATGTACATGAAGAGCCTGACTCTGCAGGAACTTTACTTGAATGGCATATGTGTTCGCTGATATAACTTGCCTGAAACTGGACATCTATCATGATTTCTTCTCTTTAAATAGATATTTTTCCTTTTTTTTTCAAATTATTAGAAATCTTGATGTGATAGATTTTCAAGAAAATAAATATATAAAACCCTGTAGGTTGTGTGCTACCCTGTCTGACCAGTCTGCTGTATGCCATTTTCAAATCTCACCTCATCTCAAAAAAAAATTGTATTCATTTTCATTTAGCTCCTGAACTTACGTCAAAATCTTTCATTAGGACATCAGAGCTCATCTGATAGCCTGCAGCTCACCTGTCTGTTTGTCTGTGTTGCTCAGGCTCAGAATAAAATGATGCCTGAGATCAACAAACAAATCACTGGACAAGCAGCGGCTAATTTACTTTGTAAATAACGTTTATGTCATAATGACCCATTTGCAGCAAGAACTCTGCTCTTGATCCACTCATGAAAAGGGGGAGGGAGGCATTAAATATTAAATATTTCTCCAGCTAATTCCAAAGAAGATACATGTTTGGTTTGATTACAGAACATTCTTATCAGCTAAGCTCAGCTGTTACTTCCACTTCAGTTCCTCTTTAAAAAGGACCTGATGTCTTAATTCGCTTTGGGAGGCATTTTCACCTCACAAATTAGCAAACACTTAAACATGGAATTTAAATATTCATTTATGAAGATGTTTTTGAATTCTGTGACATTTGAAACCTTTAAACTATTAATACTTATTTTTTCAGATTCACCAACTCCACCACTGATACTGCCGGGATGGTCATCAATGTGTAATGCAGTTTGAAGTTGAGTGTTTCCAGATCATAGTTAAGTATCTCTAAGTATCTTTAAATCTTACCAGTAACACAGAGAGGAGTTAAAATGGCAACACAGTTTGAGATGGGTAAAAATACTGATTCATGTCCCCACTGTCCATACCCAAATCTATGCCCATGGCGAGAACATACAGTATTGATATGATGACATGTGAGAGAAACTACATAACTGTTTCTCCCCACTTTCCCGCAGCAATCTTTCCCCCGACCCCATCCACCACCAAAACCACCAACCTGCAGTGTCCTGACTTATCATCCTCAACAGCACAAATTGGTGAGCTAAGCAGAGTCTGTCATGCATACACACCGGCACCTGCACACACAGACACTCAAACATACACACACAAACACTCCCTTACACACACTCATACAGACACAGGGTAACTTGCACAAAGAAGCACATGGATGCGTAATGGAACCACAAGGATACACAAATCTGCGCACAAATACACAAAAACCATGTCCTTTTTACTGTGAACCACAGAAGATACTGTTTGGTAACATAAAAATGGGCAAAGACTGAGCTGTGGTGGGATGGACCAAATGTCTGACAAACACGGAAATAAAAATTTACCTACCACACTAATGTATCTTTGAGATTGCTGAGATTGCTGCAGACTGCCAGCAAAGCAAGACCACCAGTAACTGTTTAAATATAAACACTGATCTGTTTGACTGGGACAAACATTCTTGAGGTTTTGGACAAGCAAAGTCTGCTGTCTGATGTTGGAGACCCTATATTCTGGCCTCTGTCTCTCTCTATGTCTTTCCCACAGATACATTGCAGATTGGTGGGCCTGCTGTCCTTGCCAGGCAGCAGTACACCATTCCTGCTGAATTATTCACATCTTGCGGAGAAGAGGAGCAGAGAGAGAGAGAGAGAGAGAGACAGACCGTATAAAGCCAAGCTAATTAAAGTAGTGGTATTAAAAGTGTGCCTGTGTCTCTTCTAAGAAGAGAGGAAAGAGAGATCAGCGGTGATACCTTTCCTCTCTCCGCTTCTCTATCACTTGTCCCCCCGCCTACTCCTTCTCTCGCTTCACTTATCCCTCTCTTCCCTCGGCTTTCTCAGGAAAATTACAACCTGACTGCTCACTTTAATATTTCAGCATCTAAGTGAGTGTGACAGGCTCTCCTTTGTGTCGTTCTCTCGCCCCCTCCTCCTTCCTGTGTCCCTTCTTCCATCCATCCACCCACCCCCTTTCTCTCCCTGCCCCAACCTCCTCTTGTCGTTTGCTTATCGTTCCCCCGATGGTTCAACTTTTGCCATGTGACAGGAGAGAGGGAAAGAGAGGGAGAGAGGGAGATGGAAAAAAAACAAAAACAAATCAGGCTCTAACTGAGACGGCTCTGCCAGGCTATCAGGCTGTCTCTCTCTGTCTCTCAGTGAGTTCCATGACACGTACACGACCATGAACCTACAATGAGGAGAGGTATCGCTTCACCCTGATTTACGCCACTCACACGCTCAGGCTTAGACACACACAGGCAGTGTTTCAAAGTGACAGAGAGGGTAGTGATCTCATCCACAGAGACAGACATGGACTCACAATGGAGGTGCATGTATGTCATTGTGTGTATGTGTGTATTAGAAGTCACCTCCTATACTTGATCCTCTTCAGCTCATGAGTTTCCTTTGAAAAGGCGCTTACTGCCAAACCAAAACACCAATGGTCTTTTGTATGTCTGCATCTACACTCATATATACCATTGTGAGGGAATATGAATGTGTGTGTGGACACGTATTATATACAAATGTATTATACATGTCAAAGTGTGAGAGGTGTACTTGTTGGTGGAGTGATAAGAGTGTGCTGTTGGAGGTGAATAGCCAAGAAGATGGCTCACTGTGTTGTGTGTTCATAGGCACTATGATACACATCAATGATTTATCTAGTCTCCCCTACTCCCCATTCATTCTATTTTCATCTCTGCCATTTGATATCCCTGTCCACTTCCACTCTCAAAACAGAGTGTATTATGCCCAGAAAGAAAGCAAGAAGTATACAAAGAGCACAAGGAAACGAGCCCTTTACTCTAATAAGTAGGAGACTAAACGGTGCGTCAACAGCTCACCAACAATGTATGCCGTTGTTACACCATACATTGTTGCACCATACCACCACATGAGCATTCAGGAATTACACTTCTCTACCTACACACGCGCTGGTATGTCTGCACACAAACACCGGTTCATCCACGAGAAGGTTTACACACACACACAGACAAACAGAAACTCTCGCCGAAGTGAGCAGGCAGCGATGCTGTACACAACATTGATCCTATAATTTACTCCTCTCTATCAAGCTACAAGGCTATTGATGAAATAATTCCATATGCGGGCCTCGGCCACTGCCAAATTGCTAAAATGGGGCTGCTCTACTTAAAGCGTGTCCCATAATGGTTTCAGCATTGATCGCAGCTCTCCCTCACTCACTCCCAATGCAAACAAACTCCATTCAGTGGCAGAAGCTGAGAGCAAGAAAGGGTGCGTGAACACGGACGAAGCGATTGCACCAATCCCACATGCACACTCACACAGAGAGCTCAGTGGCAAACACAGCATGTACAGATTGACACTTCAGCATACTTATACAGAACATGGACTCACAAGCTTTCAGTGTATGCTCTGCTGTATATTTGGGTGTTCATTAAATGCTGAAATAAACTCTTTGCTGTGAGTTTCAGAGCAGAGCTGCATTGTGCAGCGGCAGGCAGATTTTAGGAATGATTGGAAGATTAAGGCCAGTTGAAAAGCCAATTTGACCCCATTTTTCTCTGATGGTTCAGCTGACCGATTTCCTGCTTCTGACTTGCCCTCAGGCTGGAGTCACACACATATACACACGTACAGTAGGTGTACAATGTGCACGTGCATGCATGCATATACATACACTACCTGTGAGTGCATGCATGCATGCGCACGTGGAGACACACACGCAGCCACAGATGCCAGTTGCTGTTGGTGACAGAGAGTGTGTGGTGAAAAGTGAAAAGAAAAGAGATGTAAAAGACACAATAGCATGAGGGAAGTATAGCGAGACAGAGGAGGTGTGACAATGGTGATGAGGTCTAGGTCAGAAAATCTCATTGAGGGCAAAGTCAAAGTGTTTTTAAATTCTTCATTTCAGGCAGACATATTGTGAAGGAACAATAAAAGAGTGTAGAAAGAAAGTCACTTTTGTGGCTGTCAGACTGTCAAGACAGTTTGTGTGTTCGCCACAGTTTTCAGCTTTTTTCCCTCTTGCGTGTTTGACAGAACAGATCTGATTTCATTTTAATCAATACAACTGTCTATGCAGGCTTTGTAATTGCTCACATTTTCCCTGTGCTTTTCATGCAGCCTGGTGTATCCTTTCAGGCTCTGTTATAGTTGTAGCCAAAATGCAGATGACCACACACAAGTACTGTGGCTGATCACATCCTGCAGACACTGATGTAGGACTGAAGGTGATGCTGCTGAACTGAACTGCTGACGTGCTGCTTTCATCAGGCGGCTTCTGTAGACATGGTGTTAGAGTACACCCACAGGAAGCTA